>NC_137262.1:54227952-54727952 GCF_053477335.1 Acartia tonsa | reverse complement strand
CATCTCAAAATCTGCCACGTTTTACTTTGATGAAGTACTACGGCCAAGCCGTTTCAGATAGAGAGCTCTAGTCTTTTCTACTGTCTTACTTATGTATCTAACAGTATCCCCATCAAGTTGCATAACTCTACCTCACCTACAGATGGGCTAAGGTCAGATTTAGTGGGCCCATGTCGAGAATCCAGGGTAAACTATCAGCGCAATTCGATTCTGCCATGTTAAACATAAGCGCTGCCAGCTCGGAGAATATGTCCTAAATCGTCCAAAAAATTTTATGGGCAAAAAGGTAATTACCTAAGCTTTTTATAGTGTGGTCAAACGTCATGATTGGTCAAGTAGTTTTGGTGCTATGGCCGTTTGAAAAAAGTCCGGATTTATGTGGCGCACCCTGTATACATTTACATATACAGTCAAATTTTATTGATAAGGTTAATTTATAAAAAATATTTCATCCCAAATGGCAGTTTCCTAAAAAGTAGGAAGTATGCAGTAATGTGTATTCACACATTGTTTTCATGCAGGCCATATAAGTAAGACAAAAAAATAGAAATAAAGATAATAAGCAATAGATAAAATCATATTGGAGAGGAAAGAATGATAATGGGAAGGATTGATTAGGGCATACAAGTCTCACACCATTATTGCAATAATAGAAATTAAGGAAATTTTCAACAAATAAATTTTAACTAATTTAAATCTAAAGAATTAAAGGAGTTAATGTAATGGATTTTTAAAAATTTAGTGGGTTAAAATAAGGAGTTTCAAAGTTTGAGGGGGGTAAACATTCCTTACCCCCCTCCCTCTCCGAACGTGCTCTTAAAGTGGAGTTGTTGCTAGCTATAAAATAAACAAATAATATAAATTAATAATCACGAAACCTTGTTGACGGGTCGACATCAGCTTATACAAACAAAAAAATTAATTCGGAATAAAACCTATAAGTGTTTTTCAGCTGTCGTTTGGGGGCAATAGTAAAATTGACGACCTTTCCATTTGCCCCCCCCCCAAAAAAAAAAAAAATATTTTAGATTTATTTCATTTGTTGGTTATAACTTATTCCTGGGACGACATACCCAATAGTTTCAGGCAGAGGCGTGCACAAGATTTTGCCAATAACAATCTAACTAAAATATCTAAATATTAATTATAACATAAACCTTGACTCTATGAATCTAAATAGGTGTAGCTTCTTTCAAAACTGCAAATACTTGCCATAGCTTTACTTAAAATTAAAAAAAAGATGTTGTGCTATGATATTCAACATAGCAGCAAATCTACTTCACAATTGTTTGGATCCTTCTTATGCTACTTCCTTTTCCTCTTATTGTATGTACTTAATTTTTTGGTTTCAAAGTACCTCGCTATATATGAATTAGATCGTTTATTATGTACCCATTTAAATTTATGCTACTGTTATTATTTTATTTACAGTTTTGTCCTCTCGCCGCTGTTTCCGATGACATTTAGTTTTACTGGATAATGATTGCCAAATGATCCTGGTGAAAAGGATTCTTTGGTTAGTCGTTTCCTTTGCTTAAGAATATACTTATGGGTAATTAAATTAGGTCAGGATTGTACTTTTGACTCTATGCATTTCATTATGATTTTTATATCCTGTGGTGTATCATAAAAATAATTTCCCGTTTGAGTGTTCTTTTCAGTTAAGATTCTAAACTGTGTTTAAATGGTTTTGGAATAGACGTCCAAGGGGGGGGGGGTATTTTACCATTTTTGAGGGGGTATTTCCCCCCCCCAAACAATTTTTGGGGGTAAATACCCCGCCCAAAATAAAAAAAAAAAAATTTTGGCGCGCTTTGCGCGCATTTTTAAAACTAAATATTTGATAAAATTTAAATTACCTCCAACAAAAATTTTACCCTGGGGGTAAATTTTTTTTACCCTGGGGGGGGGGGGGAAATTTGCGGCCATTTTACCCCCCCAAAAAACTAATTACCCCCCCCTTAAAAAAATTAGGCTACCTTTCTGTACCCCATCCCATTGCCAAAAGGAGCGAAGACATTAAAACTAGTAGACATACAATAATATTTAGATACAAAATTTCAACAAGTAATGAAACAAAATCTAAAAAATATTAGGAATTTCTGTAGAAGAAAATAACAATAAACTGTAAAAGAAAATACTACTGTAAATATATTCTTAATTAGAATTTTAATAAATATCAGTAAAATGGCTAAAAAAGGCAATCCTTTTAATAATGATAAAAGAGTTGCTATGCTTTCAATGGGCTTAAAAGAATCTACATAAAATATTTTTAATTGATAGAGCAATTCTAACATTCCAAGATGAATATATGGACTGATAATTAAAGAAATCTTTATTTTAAAGATGCAGAAAAAAATATTTGAAAACAATCATTTCAAAATATTTGCAATTATTCATTGTTTAAAAACATGAATATAAAAATTTAATTTTTTAGTATATAATAGATGACTTTTCTTGGTTATATGTATGTAATTTCTAGTAATTTAAAGTAGACTAGCGGCTTCGCCTTTAGCGTCTGAAATTTAGAGTAGATTTAGCAACCCAAAACCTAACCTAATATATCAAGTAGAAAGTTTTTTGTTGTCTGTAGTTTAAGATATCGATAACTGAACTGATTGGGTACTCACTTTTAGGTAATATTCTGTGATGGTTTTAGGCTAAATCAATTTCTGATCTAAGTCTAAGGATGGTTTTAAGTCATTTTTCTAGCCTTACTAGGCGCCCATTCAATTACAGAGCCCCATATGCTAGGGACATAGGCGCTAGTATATTATAAAGCGTCCCTGAAATGAATAACTACTTCATTTCTAGGTCTAGCGGCTTTGTCTCTAGCCATACGTTCCTATCATTTAGAGGGTTTAGTTAAAACAAATTACCTTTTGCTTAAATTACGACGTAACAAATACAATCTGTAATACAAAGTAGAACGATGTCTGTCTGTCTGTTTGCTTGTCTGTCTGTTTGTCTGTTTGTTTATCTTTTTGTTTGTCTGTCTGTTTGTTTGTAGCGAAGGATCTCGCTAACCGCTGAACTGATCGGGTTCTCCTTTACAGGGTAGCTTCTCATAGGTCCCGGAAAGGTTTATAACTATTTTCTTGGGGGGTGGGACACCCCCAACCACCCAAAAAAATGAAAAATACCCCCCCCCCAAAAAAAAAAAAAAAATTTTCTTTTTAAAACTAAAATTAAAATAGTAGGGTCGACTACCCCCACCCCCCCAAAAAAGAGATTTTTCCTTTAAATCTAAAATACAAAAAACTGTTTTGATTAAACCTCTTGGGGCAAAGCCCCTAGAGGCTAGGGGCGAAGCCGCTAGTATAAATATATTTGAAAACAATAAAAAAGTTTTAAGAAATGTGAAAAAGTGAAAAAAAAGGCTAAAATTTGTTGGGTGTGTACAGTTAATGTGAATGTGTAAGCCTTTACATTACTTTGGCGTTTTACACGGATAGATAAATAATCCTTTCTGATAAAGTAACAGGATGTCTGTTTGTTCAGCAATATACATTACTAGTAGTTAAGCGGCGTTTGAAAGCCGCCCCCCCCCCCTCCCTCCATTATTTACATTATATATTTAGTGCCTTTAAAAAAATTACGTCACATAATTAACAAATGCCCAATAATAGGCCAGTATACATTTTAATTGATCAAGGGTAAAATGTATACTGGCCTATCATTTGTATTTCATGACGTCTTTTTTAAAAGCACCATTACCTGCTTCATCAACTATCCTTTAATGCCTGACGTGTTTCTATGAAAGGCTGCAAAATGATTTTTTTCGGTGTTGGTCTAATGATAAGCATAGCATACATGGCGCAGGAAAAGAACAAAAACTTTTATGGATATTTTGACCCTTTTGTTTGCATATAAGATTCAACCACGAAGAATTTACACATTTATACAATTGAGAATTTGTTTTTTTAGGATAAAAAAAAACAAAGATTGTTAGTCCTCTTAAGGAGAGTTGACTTACCCTACCTAGAAGTAGAATAAAACATGCCATGGACCTATGCAAAATAAACTAAACTACTTGTATAGACAGATATGTAGATTAGACTGGCCCAAAAAACATGAATTTTTAAATCTTTACCATATCAATTTGCGCATACCTTGAAGTTGTTACCGGCTCAAATGTAGACCTTTTAGTGAAAACTAGACATCTCTACAATGAAAATTGATCTCGAAATTTCAATCTTAAGCTTTTTATCAAAAACTTCATATTTTCATGATTTTAACAAGAAATAATTAAAGAACTGCCAACCTAAAATAATGTAACAAGAGTTCAAATATGAAGCAATCATAAAAAGTTGGCAGAACTGCCATTCCTGTCGAATCATTCTGAAAAACGTCTAAAAACATTGTTTTATTTAAATTGATAATTTGTGTAAGAAATTGAACTAAAACAGTAGCTATTAGTCTTATGAGAAGAGAAATGATGAAAAACTCTAAAAAATATACATTTTAAAGACAAAAAATAGGAAAAGGTGTTTTTAATAAATTTCATGGCTCAACAGACATTGTCGCCAATAAAGAGACAATTTACGTAAATAAAAAATTAAATTAAGGTAAAAAAATATGTAATATACTTATTCTCATATTCAACTTTAAAAAAAAGCATACTAATAAAAAAATTCATATTGCAAAAAATAATTTGATTGTTTTTTATTAAACCAGGAATAAGAGTAAGGCTTATCTTTAATTATTTTTCTTCAATAATTTTGCAGTATGAATTAGCTTTCCCAAATTATTGTAATTGTACATAAATAAATTTTTATACTTTCTTTCTTCATATGTTTATTCCTGGTGATTTTAATATTTTATTTCAATGTTTGTAAACAAACAGACAGAAATTTGATGTTTTGCTTTATATCTGGTGTAAGGCTTTCTTAATTTGGGGAAGAAAAGGTGAAAATAAATATGCATTTGATTAGATAGCGATAGATTTTTTCTTAAAATCAATCATAGGGCTAAAATCTACAAACAATACATAACCTATTTTTACATTGCGCACATTGAAAAGCGATTTAGACCTTCATTTGGGCCACACTAATGTAGATATGCTACATCTAAGCTAATAAAAACATTTTAATATGATTATTATGCGCCTTTCAGTTTAATTGATATTTTCAGTATGGTTTCCAAACCAATTGATATACACTGAGATAGAACCAGTTCTCAGCAATACTGAAAAATCATGTATAGCATGTAATTTTTCATTTTAATATCCGCGGAAAGCTTTTTTATGGTAGAGCAATACTTTACTGTTTATGTTTTAGACTGTCTAAAATGTACAATTTAAATGAATACTGTATATTTATGTAAAGTAGGGGTTTTCGACGATCTTAAAGTCACATTGAAATAATAGAGTTTCATGATTAGAGAGGTTAGAAATATATATGTCGCTAGTTTTAACTTTTCTCATTTTTTTTGGGGGGGGGGGGGAGGGGTATATTTTAAAAAATACTCCATCCGTTTAAGATACTTACTGGACACAAATTCACCCATACATCTCTGTATATTACAATTGCTGGTTGAAACGTTTGGACACTTAACTTAAGCCAAACGAATAAGAAAACGTCTTAATAAAACTTTGAAGATTAGTAATATAAATATAATCATTGAATTATGGCGCAAATAAATTCAAAGGGGGAGGAGGGGTCGAGTTGGACCGCTTTCTATCGGCTTCAGCCTTTTATCTTATAACAAATCTATTGTTAAATCTGGGGAGATATTTTTGTGAACAATTTCAATATTTGTGCAAATATGAAAATTTTAGAAAGACACACAAGAGGTTAAAGATTAAGAAAAAAAAAATGATTTGCAGAGCAGTATCTCGGTCATTGGATTTATTATTACTTGGATCTTACAACAGACCATCATGTACTTTAATAAAGTGAAACTTGTAGCTGGCTAAAACTGTAGCTTGATATCTCAGACTAAACTATTAGATTGGCTATACTTATGGGGAAGCTTTGTAAATAAATTTGGGGGTGTTTTAGGCTATTTTGCGGTTGCGTATAAGTTCACAAACAAACGTACGAACATACACTTATTATTTAAGGTATTCTACTAAAAATATATCAAAATAAAATTATATGTAATCTCTTTATCTTTCTGCCACTCTCCCGTGTGCTAAAAATATTCCTATATGCTCAGATTATCAGTCAGTAATTTTAATCATGGATTTAGAGGGATAAGACAATGAATGATAGTTTTATGTACATCAATAAAGATGAAACACATAAACTACCCCTTTAGTAGATTACAGGTAGTAGTTGAAACGTTTGGACACTCAACTTTATACACCAACCAATCAAATTTCAATAAAAAGTCGTTGGGGACTAGTGTAATAAACAGCCCAATGCACTGTCCCTTCCTGGATTTTAATAGATATCAATCATGCTTATTAATTTCCAATTACTTTTTAACTTCTTTTACTTACTGTTCTGCATATAATATAGTTGTTGCTTCTTTTTAAATAAAATTGTCCTTGTTTTTGTGAAATATAATAATCAAATTTGCATTGATATAAGATAAACAATTTTATGCATTTATGAATAGAATTGAATGAATTTTGACTTTTTGGAAACGCTTAAAATACTACGATGTCTTGTTGTGTGTTCGTTAATATCTCCTCAATGGTAGCACTAATTCTAGGATCTGCTTTTAATAATGGCTCCAAATTTTATTGTTGTTGCAAATAACGAAAATGATTAAAACAAGGACAACATTGTCAATAAGCAGAGCATCAATTAAAGCATTTTTATGGAAAAAAAGTTCAGAGTTAAGTCACTTTTGATTTATTTATTGTTTTTTTTTTTAGTAGCGAAGCTACTCTATAATTTGAAATGTCGGTCTGTCCGTATGTCCGTCTTAGTTTGGGGGAAACGTGATTTTCTCGGCTCCTATAAAAGATAAAAGGAAAAAGGAAATTTTTGACAACATTCCCATTATTAAAGAGCACAATTAACTATAAAACATCAATGGCAGTAGGACCGCTTTTTAGCAGGTTTTAGGCTATTTTTGTATTTTTCACATTTTTCTCCATATCTTTTGTGTTTATGGTCCGATTTCCAAAAATTTTTCAGTTATAGTATCAAAATAAAATTTCCTGTCGTTTCAAGAAAACAACTATGACGGTCAGACTGCCTTTAAGCAGGTTTTAGGCTATTTTTGTATTTTTCACATTTTTCTCCATAACTTTGGTATTTACGGCCCGATTTCCAAAGTTTTTCAGTTATAGAAATCAAAATTAAATTTCCTGTCGTTTCAAGAAAACATCAATGATGGTCAGATTGCCTTTTTGCAGGTTTTTGGCTATTTTCATATTTTTCACATTTTTCCTCATATCTTTGGTGTTTATGGTCCGTTTTTTTAAAAATTTTCAATAACGGCCTCTCATTGGCTATTTTTTTTGTTACGTCATAATCAGTCAGACACTATAATTGTGTTCAAAATTAAATTTCCCGTTATTTTGAGCATCCAGTATGTAATTTACTTTGACCGTTAGTCTGTTAGTCAAATTAAAAACAAATGTTGAAAAGGTTTTAGGTTTTTCCTAATATACATGCTTTTGACAACTAATATATAAATTCTTATTTAATTGTTTGTGCTTCGCTACTTATGGATGTTGTCATCCTTGTTTATTCTCCAATTTATTGAAATGTAAAAGACACAAAATACAGTTTTTTAAAGGTTATGTTCGGTCTATGTCTTGTTTTCATTACGTGTTAGTTATAGATAATAAATTTTGTTAAATTTATAAAAAAACTGAAAAATGAATTTTAGTCAAACGGATTTCACTATCACACCCTAAAGGCGACTAAAACTTTGACAGCCAAAGTGGTTAAAATAAAGTAATAAAAAAGGAAAATTGTTATGTTTATTATTCTTTTTAAGATGTTTTTAGTGGCTACGCCTCTAGATGCAATTTTTTTAAGGACAATTTCTCTTTGGAGGGTGGGTTTACCCTCCAACCAAAATAGTAATAAACCTTCCCAGGACCTATGAGAAGTTACATTGTAAAGGAGAACCAAATTGGTCCAGCAGTTAGCCTAATCTAATCCTTCGGTACAGGCAGACATAATATGTAAAAATTAAATTTTATTCTTTCTATCAATTACTTTTAGTTTTTTTTAATTTCTTATCTTCTTGTAGATACTTTGATTTTAGTGATTCTTATTTTGGTTTTCTATTAAAAATTTTTCGTGATTTTTATCTGACATCTTTAGCTTTGCCCCAGGGTAGGAAGATACTTTATTTTTTTTCAGCAATGCAGGGATAGGACAATGGAAGATATAATTGTCTCATTTATTTTCGCCCCTACCCTTTAGTAGCTTCTCGTTAACAGGGTGGTAGAGATGCCTCCCTATATGTCATTTTTGCTTTAATATTTTTATATTTCTGGGGGCTTTGGTTATTTATGTCTCGAGGTCATTCCCCTTAAAATAGCCTAAAACCTTCAATGACCAATGAGATAATTCCCTAAAATTTGTGCAACGACAGGTCCCCCTGTTTCAGAAATCAAAATATTCATACATATTGACAGACAGACATCCTGTTACTTAAATGCATAGGATTACATCCCTATTATCCCTGAATCTAAAGCTTCATAAAGTTTTAGTATCTTCACACCAAATGTGGATACTTTCCGTATTATCTGTGTTGTAAAAATTACAGAAGTTCTCTAAAAAAAAAACTTAATACTTAAAACGTTTGTTACTCTATTAAATCTTTATTGGATGGTTCTAAAGAGCAGTGTCCAAGGTTGTCAACAAAATTTTTTACAGAAGGGGGAATTTGATTATCATCATAGGGTATGTACACAAATTAATCACCCATTGTCTTCCCCTTAAGATCCCTGAAAATTCTTTAAACTCCCAAATATTTTTTACCAAGAGCTTGTTCATATATCATCCTATGGGATTTTTAGACCTATATTAACCTTGCCAACTTCAGAGCGCGAAATTAGTTGCTTGAGAAGTCATGTATAAACATGACAATTGCTTTTTGGGTTCTATGATGGTTTATGGTAAATGATTTTCAGGAATATTATTTCATCTTATATCCACAATCCCTAGTTCGTGTTTGTTAGAGTCAGTGGTTTTAAATCTTTAATTCTTTTTAATCTTAATTGTTAATATTTTTGTTAACCTTGGCCTAATTTTAAATTGATTTTTTAATCTTCAAAGATCTTATCAATTGTAAAACATTACAAATTCAGAGTGTTTACTTAAAAAATAAAAAATTTGACCCCCACCTATTATAGACAGAAAATAATTATTAATATATTATTTTCTGCACTGGCATCTGGAGTTTTATATAATAAACAATATCTCGCTTTTTTTAAACAGAGTTTTAAAAAATTTTCGCAATGCAATGTTAAAATTTTAAGATAAAGACTAAATTTCAAGATGATTTTTTTTTTGGTGCTTTCACTCAAAGTGCCTAAAGAGCTCAGATTCACTCCCATTTATTTTGAATTAAATTAATAATGAGAGGGAATAGTTGATTTTCTCATGTCCAAGCCTTCGGTGCTCTATCCCTCTAGGATGCATGGCAATTTATGTAACCTAATCCAACCTGACCAAGTAAAAAATACTGTGCTTGAAAAGTAATTTGAGGGAAACGGTCGCTGTTTAAAAAAATACATCATAATGCGGTTGTGCTGTCTAAAGGCAGTTCTATTGATGTATGTGTACTGATTAGACTGTTATTGCTGCGCTACTTCTTCATATTAATCCTAGTTTGCTTTCTAAAACAATTTTTTTATCCATTAACCTTTCCCTGTTTTTTTGTTAATCAATTACAAATATTTAACATTTAAGTGTTTAACAACGACTATACCAATCCAGGGATCTAAAGGGATAGGACAATAGCCGATAAATTGATATACATCCCAATGATGATACACAAAATCACCTCTTCTGTGTATTATAATTAGTGGTTGAAACGTTTGGAAACTCAACTTAATGAACTAACTAAAAAAAATTCAATAAAATTTCCAAAGTTGTTAAGCTTACGAATGAGAAAACGTTACTATAAAACTTTGGGGACTAGTGTAATAAGCAACCCAATGTCCCCTCCCTCCTTGATACTCATCAATTTAAACAAAACTAATCCATGTCAGAACTATATATTGAAAATTAGTTGCGCCTTTTAATTATCGTAAAAACCATAAAAAAAGATTTTAAGATTTTTACATCTTTAATTTACTAATTTATTCATTTTAGCTCCCTAAATGATTTTTATATACAAAAAAATATTTAGATAAAAGAAAAAAAGGATCCTGTATCCCTTACCACTTGGCAAAAACCAGCCAAGGACCAATATGATGCTTACTTGTGAACGATTTGGTCAAGCCATTTTAGAAATGTTACTTTACTTACATGCTCATACTCATAGAGATTATTTAAAAATATCTTTTTTTGACAGAGTTCAACAAGTATTATATTTTTAATGAAAAAAATACCCCTAGATAAAAGAACTTTAAACTGTTATATAGTAAGGCGACGGCTAAAAAGACTGACATTTTTATAGTTATAGGAGGTTCCAGGACAAACGCAGGAGTCCCAAACGTCTCCTGCGTTTGTCGTAGGACCTTATAGAAAGGTAGTTGCCAGTAAGGTCGTTTTGGTGAGGGGAGGGGTAATCGCCACTTCATTCCCATAGAATCCCTGTTTATAATATAAAAAGTAGAAATTAGAAAGTAAACTTGTCCTAATCGATGTTAAAGCTGGTTCATAACCGTAAAACAAAGAAATGTAACAATATGTTTATTTAAAATAGCACAAAGTTTTCCAGAACCAAATTAAAAATCCTTTGAAAGTTTAAGATATCTTTCTAAAAACGATGCTTTACTAAAAATATACATGTTAGAATTGATCTATAGATTTCAAACTTTGAATGATAATTTCTATAATAATTAGGTACGTAGCAGCTCTATAATCCTTACTAGAAATCCCGTAAGTTCATTTAAAACATTCTGATTTTTAACTTTATGACATAAATTTAACTGATTTTTGTTATAATGTTCCTAGGACAGCAAGACACAATATTATAAGCGAGACATCTATATAAACAAATCATAATCATAAAAGTATGTTATTCTGATTTTAAAGCTTCGCTTTTATGGATGTTGTCATTCTTTTTAGATAGCAATTTTTGCTACATTGAGGAAATAAACAAATTAGTTTTGGGCGTTGATTACTTTACTAAATTTTTGCTTATTTCATATTTGTATGTGTTATTTTACAGCAAAGCATCTATTCAATTAAGAGTTCTCTCCAAATGGGAAAGTCGACAATATCTTCATAAATCATACCCCCTCCTTGTAATATGTTAGGTTAGGCTTTTTGTCTATATATGAGCCCCGCAAGATTAGGGTTTGAAATAGTTATAAATGTTTTTGGATCAAATCTCAAACATGAAGTAGGTTTTTTTAGTCAATAGTGTAGGTTGTTAGTGATCAAACGTTTGCACGTACAAGTATTAGGTTGATCATCACATTAACAATGATTACTATGGCTGCTCCTAATCTAGATTTTGTCTTATGAGCTTCGCTTGTTTTGTATGTTGCCATCCTTGATCCACACACAATTGATATGCTGTGTATTACAAAGCTATGTAGAATATGGAAAAATGTTAAATAGTATATATATGGATGTTAAATATGTAAAAAATTACATATGTAACTTTTTAAGAAATTTTTAAAATTATTATTATGGTCTCTTCGTAAGATCGCATAGTAGATTGAGCATATATAAAGTCTTTCGATCGGTTTGGTTTATTTTGTTTGATAATTCCAAAGACTATTTGGTACTAATAAAAAAGTATAGTATGTTGCAAAACTCTTGAACACTTTAACATACCTTAAATTTACCTAAGTTTTTAGAAAGAATCTTTTTGGGATGGGAATGGGTTCATTTTTAGAATAATTTTTCTTTTGGGATAGTGAAACGTAGTACCCTCCCTCATAATATATCATATTCTGCCTAAAACATAGAAATTAATCGGTATAGTAGATAATGAGATCTTAAAGAACAGACAAATCCTTAAATAAGAAAATGATTTTAATTTTTCAAACCAAAACTATATTTATGACTCAGAAATATCAATATATAAAACCGTTAGTACGATTAAATAAAAAAAAAACAAAGATAATAATAGTCAAAAGTAGCTCGGCTAGTTAGTACAAGAAAAACACCATTATAAGCAAAGCATTAAAAAATCATAATCCCATCCAAAAATGTTCAATCTGGGGTTAAAATAAACATGGGGGATAATTACTCACCTTACAATTGGCACCTACTTTGACCACAATACTTTGGGAGGAATCACCCCTTTAACCATCCATGGGCGTCATTGTACGGGTCCTAGTCTTGAGGGGCAATTAACGTATAGTCCATGACTCAATCATAGAGTAGCTACACTGCGAAAAAAAACTATGAAGATATCATTTTAACCGATTTTCTATCAGTCAAAGTTGTCAATCCGAAATCAAAATCAAAATGTTATAAATTTATTTCACATATATCTGAAATACAATGTTTATAAAAAAGCAAAGATTTTCTTGTGTTTACTTATGATGTTTGTCTCCATGTTGCTTTTAGATATTAACGTATAGTTGTCATGTAGTTATTAGAATATTGTATACTCTTACTTATATTGTTAGTTTCTAATAATAGTCAGAGAGCTTAAGGAATAAGACAATGGACGATTGAAATATACCCCAAACTTTAAAAACGTACTGTTAATATTATAGAATTCCTTATATTTTTAGTAAGCTTTGTCACAGTGGATATTGTCATGGTTGTCCAGCAAAGTGAAAGGATTTATTTTGATGTGATGTTTGGCATTTTTCATAGATTTTTTATCAGATTAGACATTGATTATAGATTAATTATAGTTTAAATGGTATCCATTTGCATTTAATAATCAAAGATAACTTTTAAGGATATAAAAAAAACCTATCCTAATTTTTGAAAACCTGTTGTTAATACCCTAAATTATTATAAAAAAAAGTTTTGCAATTGATATTTTGTAAAAAGTTAAAAATTGTTGATTTATTTTCATAATAAAGAATTGTATTATCTGTAAAATGAAAATGTAATTAAAATATTCAAATCTTTAATTCAAGAAAAAAAAACATTCTATGGATATTTTCGGGTTTTAGGGATAGGTAAATGAAAGATAAATCAATAGCCCTCCCTAATCGTAATGTTTTATTGAACAACATTTGAAAAGATAAGTGTAAAATTCAAGAAATAAAATCTTGATTAAGTTATAATTTGCAGTTTTTTTTCCCTTTCCAAAAATAATACAAGATAGAATTTAAATAGTATTCAATTTTTGTATAAAACAAGCAATAAGTATTTTTAAGGTTAGAAATTCTTAATATTTTAAATTAAAGTAATAGGATGTGTGTGTGTGTGAGTCTGTAGCTTATGATCTTGCAACACTAAACTTTATAATGGAGAGTCGACTCACACGTTTTTCCCTCTATGTGCACTCAAGAGGAGTACCCACTATAGTTAAAATAATAGGAAGATAAAAAAAGATACCTTCAAATTGAATGTTAATAGAAAAAATAATAATAATTGATTATATTTTTAACATAGGGTATATCATTTACCAACTAACTTTATAAAGTTTTACTCGAAATCTTTTAAATTTACAAATTTTGAAGTTATATCCAAAGCAATTTATTCATAGTTTACAATTGTTTGTAGTAATGCAGTTTTGACTAAAGTTACATATTTTTGGTAGCAACAATAGTTAGAGTTAGATTAGACTGTTCAAATCTTTTAATTTACTGCCATTTTTTTACTAAATTTAATATTTTGGTAGCAACAATACTTAGAGTTACATTAGAGTTTAAATCATTGAATTCATTGCTGATTTTTACTAAGTTTTATATTATGGTAAAATAAAGTAAGATTAGAGTGTATCAATTGTATATTTTTATTCTGGATTTGCAAAAATAATAGAGTAAAACAAAATCTTTCTAATTTTAGGTTTTATAACAGTTTTTTTTTTATACATACCCTATCCTATGAAGATTCAGGAAATGGCTGGTCTGAATCTTTCTAAGACTATATTAAAATCTATCTTGTTTTCTTTAAGTAGACGCATAAACTCTATTATACTTGGTTTGATTTTCTACAACTTATTAGTCTAATGTCATGTACACACCCGTTTCATCTAAATTTACATCTTTTCTTTGCATACTACCATAGTACCAACGACAGAATAAGAGGAAGACATTCCAAAAAAACAATTTTAAAAGGTTGATGGGGATTCCGTAAAAGTATTCCAGTACATTTAATAACAACCTAGAAAGCTAAAAACTTATAATATACACATAAAGTCATAGATTCACCTTGTTTGTCAAACATTAATATTTGCCTTTTCTAAAATTTTATAAGGAAGGTCAGACACAATTCATTCTGAATTTTCTTCAGAATATTTATCTTCCAAAAATGTATTTGTGCAGTAAACGCTGTTTTGATTAAAATATTATGATGAATTTTTTTACATTTTTTATGTCAGGTTTTAAATTATTTTGGCGCGGATTTTATTGAATTTGGCACTTTCTCTCAAAGCACCTTTTGGGCACAAAAACTCCTCGTTTCTGTTGCAGGGCCAATAACTGAAGGCCCTAACCCTGGAGGGCTACACAGTATTCAATACAACCTAACCATACCTGATCTAAAGTAGTAAACAAACAAACAAAAAACTCTCCCCCCCCTCCAAATTTATTTCAATATAAGAGTGGGAGAGGGGAGTTCTATGCTTGAGGAACTGACAAAATTCATTGAAACGCCTCTCGGTCAATAAAAAGGCAGAAACATCCAAATGATTTTTAAAACATCTAATAATTTTGCCATTACAAACTGTAGTGAATCCAACAGATCTATAGTATAGATGTATAAACAAACAACTTCCTCTTTTTAAAGACCTCTTTCGTCTGCTTATAAATTATTTTCTTCTACTTGGCTGTGTTAATATAAGCGACACCATTGGTTGATTTTCAATGACCCGATAGAAAGATTGCACAAGGCGGTTACGATGGGGACATACAGGTATTTAACCCTTTCTCCCTCTAGTGTTTTAATCTAATATGAATCCAATAGAATTTGCATAAAGTATTAAATGAAGAATTGAAGAAAAGCTTCCCTGTAAAACATGGGTTTTCCTTTGGCTAATTGCAAATCCTTGATTCCTGATTTTAGGATTAACTAATTTCAAAACGAGACAAAAATTCTGATTTTGATGAAACATTATATATACTTTCCAGTATGGCTTCTAAGTTGATTAATATCCGCTTTATTAGAACCGATTCTCAGCCATACTGAAAATCTTGTATAATATATATCAAAAATTTTCCATGAATATTAAGATAAAATCATTAGATTAATATCAGTATTGTAGGACAGGGCCTTCGGATGTGTAGGGCTAAAAAAAAGTGGTTTTAATCTTATATATTTTCATTTTACATCCGTGGAGAGCTGTCTAAAATACGTTACGATAAATAATGATTTCTTCCTATTTATCGATTATGATAAATTATAAACTTTTCAGTGTAATTATCTTTGTCCAACCTAATGTGTGTTTTATTTTTAACCATTAACGGATTTCTTTAGATTTTTCTTTAAGAAACTAAATTTAGAAATCTAGGGTTTCTATTTTCATTATTGAGTTTAATATTGCTTAGGTTTCTAAGTTTCATATTAGGTTTCCTTTAAAATTATCTCTCTTTTTAATTATGATTTGACTAGCGGCTTCGCCCCTAGTCTCTAGGGGATTTGCCCCAAGAGGTAATTAAAAAAAAAAAAAATTAAGTACTACTGGTGCTGCCCGTAGTTTTATGTAAACAAACTTCCCAATAAACAAAAAAAATGGGGGGAGGGTTTTTTTTTTGGGGGGGGGGGAGGGGGTGTTGGGGGTGTCCCACCCCCCCCCCCCCCCATCCCAAAGAAATAGCTTAAAACCACCACAGGACCAATAGGTATATAACCTGAAGAGTAGAATCCAATCGGTTCAGTGGTTACCGAGATCCTAAAGGACGAACGGACAGACGGACATCAAGCTACTTTGTATTATAGATAAATACGAAAATTGAAAATCAAACAGTTAGAACTAGCTCATACTGTTTTTTCTTCAAAATTATGAAAAAGTATTTTAGAGAAAAATTTAATTATGAATGAAAAGAGTTTAATTTTATGTTTAGTTTAATGCATGTTAATGGAATGGGTTGGCTATAGAAGAGGCACAAGTTTTTTTTAAATTAAATCAATTAGTAGGATGTATATTGTCTATCCTTTTACTTCTATGAATAGTTTTTGTTGTTGTTTTAGGTTTAAACAAATAGTAAGAAACATATTTGGTTTAGATATACAGAGGAGCTTCCCTCCTTCTTGTGCACCAGTTAAAATTTATTATTGTGGAAAACTCTATGAATATTCTGATTACGAATCTGTGCATTTTTAGTAGCGAAGCTACTCTATAATTTGAAATGTCCGTCTGTCCGTATGTCCGTCTTAGTTTGGGGGAAACGTGATTTTCTCAGCTCCTATAAAAGATAAAAGGCTTGACAACATTCCCATTATTAAAGAGCACAATTAACTATAAAACATCAATGGCAGTAGGACCGCTTTTTAGCAGGTTTTAGGCTATTTTTGTATTTTTCACATTTTTCTCCCTATCTTTGGTATTTACGGCCCGATTTCCAAAGTTTTTCAGTTATAGTATCAAAATAAAATTTCCTGTCGTTTTAAGAAAACAACTATGACGGTCAGACTGCTTTTAAGCAGGTTTTAGGCTATTTTTGTATTTTTCACATTTTTCTCCACAACTTTGGTATTTACGGCCCGATTTCCAAAGTTTTTCAGTTATAGAAATTAAAATTAAATTTCCTGTCGTTTCAAGAAAACATCAATGGCGGTCAGACTGCCTTTTTGCAGGTTTTTGGCTATTTTTATATTTTTCACATTTTTCCTCATATCTTTGGTGTTTATGGTCCGTTTTTTTTAAATTTTTGTAGTTAAAAATATCAAAATTAAATTTCCCGTTATTTTGAGCATCCAGTATGTAATTTACTTTGACCGTTAGTCTGTTAGTCAAATTAAAAACAAATGTTGAAAAGGTTTCGTGATTTTTTCCTAATATACATGCTTTTAACAACTAATATCTAAATTCTTATTTAATTGTTTGTGCTTCGCTACTTATGGATGTTGTTATCCTTGTTTACACACTTTCTAACATAATTTAGAAATTTTTAGATACTTTTTTTTTAGAAAGTAACCTTTTCTATAAATCTGGTGTGTTAGTTTGTCTAGTCAACATTAAAAGTCCTAAGAATGACTCTTCCAAAAATGGATCTATTATTACTTGTTTCTTACACCAGATTATCATGTATGTACTCTAATTAAGTGAAACTTGTAGCTAGCTTAAACAACAACCCTCCCCCCACCATCCATACCTTTACCCCATCCCATCCTTTCCATCTAAGTGATGTCCGAGTTTAAGACCCAAATTGACGACAATATTTCCCTGTCATAAATAAAGAACATTTGGGTATAGTCCCTTTCGTAACATCGCACCTTATGGGGCGATTCTTCGTATTTTTCACAGTAGCTTTACTCCTATTTCTAGCCCCTGCAGGGGACTTCAACCCTGCGGGGCCAATTACCTAACCCTGTGGGGCACTCACCTAACCCAATATAACATAACATAACCTAAAATAACCTATAAAAAGCCATTTTAAAAATACTACGAATCGCCCCTTATGGGGCGATGTTACAAAAGGGACTATTCCCGAACATTTTATCAATATGTTTGATTTAATATCTAGAAGATGTCAGTTGTGATTCTGGGCACCAACGGGTCAAACTAGAGAAATAAGAGTAGGGAGAATGGCCCAGTTCATAAACAGGCATAACCATTTAGAACTTCAAGACAAAGTTAATGCTATCAACTAGGTTGTTGTCTGTTGAGAGTTATTTTTTCGGCTATTTATGGCTATTCCAGATTATTTGTAGGCCTTCTTATGCCGCTTAAAACAGTATGCGGGCATGATCTGTACGTTCAGGCGTTTGGCAGCTAGCAGCCTTTAAAATTCATAGATTTTTGGCAATATTCGTTACCAGCAATATTTTACCGTGAACTGCAGTAGATCCATTTTTCTACTATCTTAGTTGTTAGTACAATCGCCCATGAAAAGCAACATCACATTTTACGGTGAATTTTGTGTTATTTATGATAACAGAAAAGGATGACCGACTAAATCTTTAACTTACACTTGATTATTTAAAATCAAGATATCTTTGTTTGAAGCAAAATAATTGTGTTTTAAGTCTAAATAATTTTACTTCAGGTGGTATATCCCTGTTTGTAAAAAGTTTACCTTGTTAAAGCACAAACCCGGAAAATTATGTGACAACAATAGAGTTAACTTAAAATTAGAGTTAACCTACAAATCAATGCAATCTCCCATACCTATTGGGCACTAAGAGGTAAGCCACCCCCACAAATAAAACAATTTAGTTCAATTATGTTTTTAGCAACTAAAAAATCACAAATTAAGCATTTTTTGTGTACTTTTGGTAAAACTTTATTGTGATTGATCTAAAACTGCTTACTCTAATATTACAAGAAAGTTTTATGTAAAAATGGGGGTTAAACAAAATTACCACCCCGCCCTTTTCATGACAATATGCAGTTTGTTTTAATATCAGGGATACAGGGATAGGAGTTCAACTGGTGTTTGGAAATATGCCTTTGCTAGCTTGTAAAACTTACCCTCATCAAGTTTTTTTTTACAATGCAATGTTATGATATACTAAATATTGCAGGTTTTCCTTTGCTGTGTAACACTGCATAAATAAATAAAAAATAAACTAAGGAGTAATAAGATAAATTCTTCATTGTTTATTCAAGGATTTTAACATATAAAAAAATAATTTAAAACAAAATGAACTAGAATTTGACAATTATGTATTACCAATCAATATTTGAAGGAGACTTAGGGAAAGAGTAAACCAGGTAAATTAAAAACAACCTGGAGGAGAGAACTTATACAGGGAAAACTTAAACAGAAGAAAATTTCATCTCTTAGAGATGCCTCAAAACATGACGCTTGAAAAACCATTGTGCATGGCCTACAATCTACCAAGATATAATGAATTATGTATTAGGCAAACTTATTTACAATACCTACATTCATAGGCGTCCAAGGGGGGGGGGGGTAATGGGGCGATTACCCCCCCCAAACGAATTAGGCACTCCCAAATTTTTTTTCATTTCCCCCCCCCCCATTAAAATTTATAGGAGGGGGTATTTACCCCCCCCAAACAATTTTGGGGGGGTGAATACACCCCCAAAATAGAAAATCTCTAACAAAAAAAAATTTTGCGCGCTTCGCTCGCATTTCTAATACTAAATTTTTGATAAAATTTAAATTACCCCCCCCCCCAAAATTTTACCCCGGGGGTAAATTTTGGGGGGAGTAAACAAATTTTACCCCTGCCAACAGATTTCAGGGGGGGGTAATTACCCCCCCCCCAAGCAAATTTTACCCCCGGGGTAAAAATTTTTGGGGGGGGGTAAAAAAGATTTGCAGCGCGCTTCGCGCGCCATTTTACCCCCCCCAAAACCGAATTACCCCCCCCTTAAAGAAGAAAGGGGGGGAAAGAACAGAAAGCAATTTGCTAGGTAGACGAAAAGGTTATCCATTATTTGGGCCAGGTAGTCGTCTTTGTTAATATACATACATCTATACTCATACATTTATTATATCTGTAATAAATTTTCTAGTCTTACTTAATACTTTAATTTAAACTTTACTGTTCTTTTTAGTAAAAAATTTTGGATCTGCTGCAGTTCACGGTAAAATATTGCTGGTAAGCAATATTTCCAAAATTCTATGTATTTTAAAGGCTGCTAGCTGCCAAACGGCTGAACGTACAGATCATACCCGCACACTATTCTAAGAGGCTTAAGAAGGCCTACAAATAATCTGGAATAGCCAAGATCCAATTATGCACAGAGAAAGCTTCACTGAAGAAAAAACGCGTAAAATAGATCTTTTTCGCGCATTTCTCTGCACTGCGAGATAATTATGAAATATTGATATGGCTATTCCAGATTATTTGTAGGCCTTCTTATACCGCTTAAAATGGTGTGCGTGCATGATCTGTACGTTCAGCTGTTTGGCAGCTAGCAGCCTTTAAAATTGATAGATTTTTGGAAATATTGCTTACCAGCAATATTTTACCGTGAACTGCAGTAGATCCAAAACATTTGATATTTGCTGCGTTACTTGTTCATTTACTAGTCCCTAAACATATGCTTAAACTTCAAGCTTTTTATCATATGAAGGATATAAGACAACACCTTAATGTTGCAAGAAAAATGTTACACAATTTTAAAGGATTACTATGCATATGCTTTTGCTTTAAAACTTGTTTGTTTAATCATAAAGATATACATATATCACCTAAAGAAAATCCAAGTCTATTAATCGCATCGTATTATAGACAACATTACATGGATATTAAAATGAGAAAAAATATAAAATTAAAATAAGTTTTTAAAAGGGTTGAAGGCACGGAATAACAAAACTGGTATTACTTTTATGTTTTTTATTTTGATATTTGTGGAAAATTGTTTGTAAAACGATGTTTTACATGATACAGTATAGGCTGAGAACCAGTTCTAATCGGTTTCGAAGCCATACTGTAATTTTAGTATTTTTAATTCCCCTAAGTTTCGAATGAACAAAATAATTCTCCTTTTTATCCCAATAATAATAATGATATTCTAATAGGCCTTAGGAAAGATTGAACAATTATCAGTGGCGTGCGAAGCACTTTGTCTAGGGGGGGGCATTTTGAAGATTTTGTAATATTTTGCCCCCCCCTAAATCAAAGTGCCCCGGGGGGGCACTTTGCTTTAGGGGGGGGGCATTTTGATTATATATACTAATTTTAAATAAGGGCGTTTTAAGGGGTGGGATTATTTGATTATGGGCCTTCTAGTCCTTATCCCTTCTTCCCCATCCCTATTTCCCATTTATATCCCCCATCTCTTCCCCCCCCCATCTCTTCTCCTCCCATCTCTTCTCCCCCCCATCTCTTCTCCCCCCTATCTCTTCTCCCCCATCCATTTTCCCCACCCTGCAATGACCGAAGGGAAGGGTGCTAGAAGGCATCTTTGAAAAAAAAGTACAGAAGATAATTTAACCTTCCCCCCCCCCTTTCCTACCACAAAACAATTTTAATTGGTGTAAGGGGATGTTATAAAATCTCAGCAGGAAGGATGAATAACCCCATTAAAAAAAAAAATTGGGGGGGGGGCACAGTGGGTTTTTTGGCTGTTTTGGGGATTTTTTAACTTTATGAGTCACAAATACCAACAAAAGCTTATTTTATCTAAAAATAAAGTTAAAACCTTTCATATACAGGTCATAGCTTATGTAATATAACATATTATATACATATTATTGTGATTTTATATAAGAAAAATGTCCCTAGAGCTAATCTACTCATATAGTTAAAAGTTCGAAATTTCTGAAATTATTCATATTAAAAAAAAATTATTTTAACATCGACTGAGACCTCAATTAAAACTTTTGGAGAGTTTTTAAGGTGTATATGATTAATATACATAATATATTATTCTAAGTTATCAATAAATAGTATACAGGGCTCGGCAGCTGCGCAACAGCTGTGACTAAGACGTAAATTTAAACCCATTTTGATGTTTTAAAAGATTTTTGATAAGAGGGATTGTTATACTTGGGTCAGGTTCAAACTTTCAGTTGATATTTAAAATTGTAAATGGTTTCCCTGAGGTATACAGGCTGCCGAGCCCTGCAAACATACACCATACAAAATAGGAAAAAAATGTGATGTTCTTCAAGATTTTATATCCATTCTCAATTTGATACTGATTTTTAGTAATGATGTTTATAGTAAAAATATTCTTCTATTCTTCTGGAGTCCAGGGGCTTTTTATCTAAAGGGAAAGCGAAGCGCTAGAAAAATAGCCTAAACCCATCCCAAGTCTTAAATTTGAGAATAAATTAGCATAAAACCAACACAGGATTAATTTAGAGAATCCAATCGGTTCAGTATTCAATGAGATCTTAATCTTTTGACAAAAAAAATCTTACTACTTTATATTATAGGATATCTAAGAGTTTTTTTAATGTATCGTGGTATTACTTATACAAAAGTTTTTTTTAACTTCCTTGTTGATCGTTTTCTTTTAACTATCTGCTGTAACGCTATGGGGAAAATGTAATTTTCACAGCTAAAATATATGTGCATCTAATCTATACATTATCTCGTCCGTTTATCTGTCATGCTTTAAAAGAGTTTTTGCATATTATCTCTCTCTTTTTATGTTAAACAACTGCTCTATAACTCAAGTTGCCTTTTTGTTTATGCCAAGTTTTTTGGTGCTTTATTACTTATGGATGTTGTCATCCTTATTATATTGTAAAATCGTTTTTAAAAGTGAAGCTTTTCTATAATTAGGGTCCGTCCGTACGTCTGTCAATCTGTTTGGAAGGGATAACTTTTTTTCGTAAATATAGGCATGTTAGAATTGTCTTATCAAACTTATCATACTTTGCATGGTGATTCCTGTAGTAGTTACGTACGATTTAGAATGTGTAGAAACTCTATAATCATAACCAGAATGTCCACTTTTAACATGGCAATTTTTAACTGTTTTTAACAACAAGTTTTGTAATTATCCTGTAATTATTAAGTTTTTCAACAAATTTACTTACATGTCTGTTCAACTTTTATACATTTATGCTCTGATTATTTATGACAATCTATTAGTGGTAATGTTCGTTTTTCTCACCGTCTCAGAGCTTCGCTTTAATGGATGTTGTCATCCTTATTATTTTCAAATTTTAATAGTTGGATGGAAAATTTTAGTAATACAGTAAATGAAAGTGGATTTAGGGACTACTATAAATTTAGAAACCAAGGCCATTGAAAGGAAAGAATAATATAAATTAAGTATTTCAAACAAAGTTAAAGGACAGACAGAAAAAAAATAGTGGCTTAGAAATCAAATTTAATTTAAATGTTTCAGAAATACAGAAAGGAAGACATACGCACATTTATAAAAATTTAGCAGCTTTGTTACTAAAACTATTTCATAATAATCATTGTATATATGTTTTCAGTATATCCTATAATATAAGGTACTAAGCTTTTTTGTGTGTAGCGAAGGATCTCACTCACCACTAAACCGATATGGTTCTTCTTTAGAGGGAAGCTTCTTATAGGATGGTTTTAGGCTATTTAATTTTTATAAATAAGCCTGGGTATTGTTTTAAGCTATTTTTCTGCCCTTCTATATCCCTTCGAATACCCTAGATGCTAGGGGCGCAGACGTTAGTTTTATATAGAGTAGATTACCATCAATGAGGTAAATCTTTACCCCCCCCCCCCCAAAAAAAAAGCTGTCTATCTAAAATTACAGCGAAGCTTTTCTATAATTAGGGTCAGTCCGTACGTCCCTGCGTCCGTAACGTTAGCTTTAACGTTAACTTAGGCATGTTAGAATTGTTCTATTGATTCCTGTATTAGTTCTGTAAAGCGTATCAACCCTATAATCATTACCAGAATGTCCATACGTTTATGTTGATTTTTAAATTATATTATAAGTACAATATTATAAGCGAAGCAACTCTATAATCAATTTCTAACAATGTCCGTATACCCTTAAACAGTATTTTATATTTAAGAACTTTTGCAACAAATTTAGGCAAAATTTTGACAAGACTTATTTATATATATTTTACATATTCACGCTCTACAAGAGTTAATGTTTGTCTGTCACCCTGTTTCAGAGCTTTGCTTTTATGAATGTTGTCATCCTTGTTCAAATATAAATCAACTGGTTGTCAGACCATTACCGATAGACTGAAGGACTTAGTAAATTATAATCTGGATGCTTCTTAGTATGGTAATAAAGTCTTTTAAATAGCAGCCGAGAAATTCACGTTTTCCCTAATAATTTTTCTAACGGACAGATGTACCGACAGACGTATCATTTACAGAATAGCTTCACTATTAAAAACAGAAAGGTAACCTTTAAAGATTAAATATGTGTGTTATTAAATTATAATTTTAGTAGTTTGACTTCATAATGGTATTTAATTTATATTAATACAACTTCACAGTATCTATTTTCTAAGCTGGATTTCTCATTTGGGGCTACGAGGTGCCAAGAGTTATGAACTAATCTTGAATTATGAATACTTGAATTTAATCAGGGCCTAAATAACTTTTGGCACCTCGTAGCCCCAAGTGAGAAAAACCTTTAAACGTAAAAAATACATGTTATTTTAAGATGCAATATTAGGTGTTCTTGGATTTTAAATTACAGATTTATGACAACTTTTCTTATTTTTCTTTGCATTTTAAAGTAGAAACATCTGTATATATCAATAAAATATTGTTACATATCATTTAATCAGATTTTTACACCAATTTATTCTAGGAAAAAGTAGGAAAAGCAATGTATGATGATTTTAATGAAAAAATTCACTTTTTAAAAATATTCCTTTGACCACGTTCAGCAATACGGCTGTATTTTGCCTAATTTTGTAGCATATAAAAAAATCTGTTGCATGGCAACTTTTGAATGGTAATACTAGCCCCTGGGACATTTAACTCAAAATTGAGGGAATTTAAAAAATGACCAAAAATCCTACTGTGGGGGGGGGGGAGATAAAAACACTCATTTTGGAAATAATTTACCAAAAATTAACCTAATATGTAAAAATGATTTTAAATATTTCTTTATTGTATGACAACAAGGTTGACAACATCTTTAAGTAGCAAAACACAAAAAATCATTAATAAGAATACAGACAAGTAGATTTAAAGAGCATCTGTTGAAATAAATATATATTTTAGGTAGAAAAAGTCACAAATCCTTTTTCCTGTATGTTGTGTGATGACATTCAAAGTAAATTACATACTGGATGCTCGAAACAGCGAGAAATTTTTTTTTTAATATTATAATCCACAAAAAAATTTATTGTACCATAAAAACCAAAGATATAAAGAACTATGTAAAAAATAAAAAAAATTACTTGTCCTTTCATCTACAGATATAAAAATCTCTTAGAAATATGGAAAACTTTGGGGTAAAGTCTCTTTTGTGGCAACGCCTCTTAAGGGGCATTTCGTCATATTTTCATAGTAGCTTTTAATAGGTTATTCTAGGTTAAGTTAGGTCAGGTGATTTCCCCGCAGGGTTAGGCAATTGGCCCCGCAGGAGCTATAAATAGGTGAAAAGCTACTGTGAAAATACCACGAAATGCCCTTAAGAGGCAATGTCACAAAAGGGACTATACCCGAAATTTAAAAGATACAAAAATAGCCAAAAACGTTCTGAAAAGCAGTCCGACCTCCATGAATTTTTAATAGTTAATTATACTCCATAATGATGGGAATGTTAACATTAAGTTTTAGCCTTCTATTTTTAATTGCAGTTGAAAAAATCACATTTCCCCCTTAGCATTACGTACTGACAGCCATAGTGAATTATAGAGAAGCTAAAAAGTTATATCAACATATCCTACCCTCTTTAAATGGCACTTTCAAACTCTGTTAATTTTTGATTAAGTGGTGTTTCCAAGGATTTATAACAGCAGTGCGTCAAATCAATTAAAGACAACAAGAGTGGCGTATTTTATCAAGTTAGGAATATAGAGTGTAGTTAGTTTTAAGGGTTTTTAATAAAAATTGCCATAAAAAAAACATGTCTTTTTGTAAGGGTATGTACACAAAAAAAAATGATAAACTTATCCTGAAAATAATATGACATCATATATAGTTATTCATTTAGACAGACATACAGTGTTGAGAAAAAGGCTTAGATAAATATCAATGCTGTTTCTTTTTTATATAAAATAACTTTTTGATTAAATATTTGTTGTTTACACATGTTTTTATAGAAATAAAAACAAAATATACAATGTGATAAAAAGCAGAAACCATTTGGAAATATGCAGGGAGGGAGGGGTACTTGGGCTATTTATTACACTAGTCCCCAATATTTCATATAAAATTTTCTTATTCGTTGGCTCAACAACTTTGGGGACTTTAATGGAATTTTGATTGGTTGGTTAATTAAGTCGAGTTTCCATACATTTCATCCACTAATTGTAATGTATATAAGGGGTAATTTTGTGTATCATCATTGGGGATGTACAAAATTTCTTTGGTAAAAAGTTTATATTATACAAAATAAAATATTTTCTATTACCTGGTTTGTTATGTTCAGTGAAAAAAGATTCTAACCTAATTTCTACACTAATTTAAAAATTTGGTAAGGTTAAATGAATAGTAACTGTCTGTTTGGCGCGAAGCGCCAAAATTTTTTTTTTGGAGTATTTCTTGATCTTTTTTTTGGAAACTGGGATAGTTTTACTTTTTGTAGGGTAGGGGGCAAAAAGGGGCATTTTTGTTGACCAGGGGGGGGCAAAATGGGGCATTTTTCAACATTTAGGGGGGGAGGGGGGGCGGTAGCTAGGGGGGGGCAGGGGGGGCGTTTTGGTCGCTAGGGGGGGGGGCGATTGCCCCAAATGCCCCCTTCGGTTCGCACGCCACTGACAATTATCATGTAATCAAAAGCTTGATTATGTATTACTTCATAAGACAGACGTATGTACGTACATACCAAATTGAAAGTTGCTACGCCACTCAAAAATATAACTGACTGACAGGACATTCAGGGTTAAATTTTCTCAACCTTGCCTTCCAATTATATTTATATCTGGTGTTCTTGCAATAAAGGAAAAATATGAAAAGCATGAAACGCCAAATTAAGAATATCTACAAAAACACCACAGGGAACGTTTTTTAAACTCCAGAAATATCTAAGTTATAATTTAAATCGTTTTAGAGGTGCGCTGAATCAGGGCGATTCAGAGGTGAACCGGAGGTGCGCTGATGGTGCGCCACATCCACTGCTATAAAACATGGACCTTTAAAGGGTTTTCGGCCCGGTGTTGCTAGATTGCTGGCTACACTCAATAACATATCCATACGTGCCAGTACAATTTTATAACTTAAGCCATGTCAGTACGGTAATTTATAAAAAACAATATATAATTTATTTTAAAAATAACTATAAAAATGTTTTCACGATAGTTTTGCAATAAAATATTAAACTAATTAAAAGAAAATATATTTATTTATTAAATAAATCACCCCGGTTTCGCGCACCAATGGTACTCGCTGAGTACCATTGGCGCGCTGGTACTGCACAACTGGCCTCGCTGAATCGCCCATGCCATTTGGATTTAAAGATAGGTATTAAAAATCCAATGGTGCGCTGAAATGAATCGCCCCGATTCAGCGCACCTATAAACGATTTAAAGATCCAGCTCAGATAAAAAGCAATCGGGTAATTGGGACTTATATTGAGACAATTTATCATACTTTGGAACTTTACTTCTTGTCATTGCTGCGCTACTTATGGAAATACCTATTCAATTTTCTAGAAAACCCTTATTTTCCCTTTAAATAAACACAAATACAATCACGTAATCATCTGTTAGATTTTGATGGGTTGTCACTGCTGCGCTTCTTATGGATATAATTGTCCTTGTTTAAAGGTCTATAGGTTTTAAGATACATTGTAGTACAATCCTTATTTTCTCTTCGGCTGAACACAAATACAAACACATAAACATACATATGCATATATTAGACCTATGACTTCAAAAGATGCAGTAAAAAGTTGTATTAATGATTTATTCTTTAACCCTAGCATCTAGAGGATGCCGAGGGAGGTCAGGAAAATAGCCTAAAACCACCCAAAGACAGTTTTTCAAAGCTTTTTATAAAAGTATAACTAATTTAATCTAGTATATTCCAAGATATTTTGCTTCAGATAAGAAACTTTACTACTTCATATTACAGGATAAAAGTAATAGGATATCTGTCTGTCTATGTGTAGTGAAGATCCAGAGAAAGGGTACCTTTACCCCCCAAAGAAAAACACCCATTAATTATTTTTTTTAATTTTTAAAACCAAAGTTGAAAAAGTGAAGGGTCGACTAACCATCGTTCTTTAATCAAGTGCCCCATGAGACCTTAACATCTTTGTATTACTGCAAAAAATAACTCTAACTAAGTCTAATTTTAAAATAAAGTCTCGGCTGCTTTGATGGTATTCCTACGTTCCAACAAGATTTCTCTTAAAATTTTCATCTTATATGAAAATATAATAGGATAAAAGTATTGTTTTTGTTTTTAAATTTCAGCAGCTTAAAAATAGCCGTTCTTCTGAAATACTTTTCAGTTTGAACATTCTATTGTTGAATTAGATATAGTTTAGTATGTAGTATTTTCTTTCCATGAAGCCCTTTAAGGTTACATAATATGATAAATCGAATTTATTCGCTATTAACATGTCCTTGCTCATCGTTTTGAATAACCACCAGGTCTTTGATATTGCCAGACCAATTTGATTCTTGTAAATATTTAAATATTCATGGTTACACAAGGATACAAGGATAATGCAATGGCGTGACGAAGGATGGTGGATATTTGGTTTACATTCTTCTGAATGTTTGTCTTACGCTTTTAGGCTCACACCTCTATGACTATAATATTACACCCTTCTTAATGTCTTTTTTACACGCCCCTAAAGATCACGACCTCAAAACTTCCTTGATTTTCAGGCCGTCTTGGCACCCCCTGTGAACGCCATGAGGACAATGTAAATGGCACTTAATTGTGATTGTAGGAAAACAAGTAATGAAAAAGTAAGTCTGTCATTCATTCAGTAAGTGGAGAAGGACACTATCAAAGATGCTTAAATAACCTTAAAGGCAAGAAATTCCATAAAAAATCTGAAAAAACAAGCAATACAAGAATACATTATAACCGATACATTTTTGGGAGGGGTTGGGGGAATCACGATGCACCCACCTTGGAGGGACTTGATAGGTATTGTATCTAAATCATTATTATTCATAATATATAGATTCAGCTGTTTGCAAAATCCAATTTAGTTTAATTTAGGTAACCCTTCTGCAAAATAGATAAGAAAAAACCTTCTCAGGACACATAAGAAGCTTCACTTTAACTTCCAGTGGTTGTTGAGATCTTTTGGTACAGATAACATCCTACTATTTTTTTTTAAAACCTGCATTGCAAACTGTAAAGTTCGTCCACCTGTTCTTGAGATATTAATGAACAAACAAAAATACCTCCAGCCAATTTGGTGTTTAGAATTATACTTTATACATTTTATATAAATGCAATTATCTATCTATTTAGGATTTTAATTATTAAATGCCTCTAAACTCAGGGAGGGAGTGGACATTGGGCTGTAAATTATTTTTGTGTCCAAAGTTTTATAGTCACGCTCTTTTATTCAATAGCCAATATTTTGGGTACTTTTATTTACGTTTCATTGTGTTCAAACTTTTCAACCAGTAATTATAATCATAGTAAAGGTAATATTATTTATCATCATTTAGAAGTATATCAATTTATCACCCATTGTCTCATACCTTAAGATCCCTGCTGTAAACTATTTTTAGTCTGTAATATTTTATCCATGATATTGATGAGCCCTATTCATCATTCTTCTTCTTATATCTCATAATAGATGTATTACCCTAGATAGATGTCAGATACAAAAATCTAGCTGACTTATTGTATAATTATATGAATCAATATATAATTTATTAGATGTTGCACCAGATTTTCATGGTCTCTTATAAAGTGACACTCGCAGCTGGCTAGAAAAAGATTTCCCATATCTACCCTCTTTACCCCATCCCCTCTCCTCGTACTGGATGAAGGAACTGACAAATATATGAAGTTCTTATTAGCAACCCTAATTCACTGTCAAATTACCCACGTATTCTTAATCCTTTATAAATGGAAGAACTGAAAAAAATAATTCTCCTTTCGTAAAATTGTGTACAATAACATAATTGAATTGATCCTACTTCGAATTCATATTGGTCAAATTTTTTCATTAAGTATCTAAATCTACAATATTTAATCATCTGCTTAAATCTTGATACCTAAGTTATATATAATGTTATCTTACAATGTAATTAAACCCTTCTCTGCCCTATAATAGTAAGTGATAGTAATGTAACAATATGATGCTAGAAATAGCCTAAAACAGCCTAGCGTTTTCATTCTCATTAAGTAGATGGCTTAAAACAATCTTTGCTCTTATAAAACAACTAATTTTATGCATACAAAATAGTCAGAATAAGAACCAAAATAGTGAAAGTAAAAATTCAAATTTAAATTGAAAAGTTTTGAAACAAAAGTGATAGATCATCTAAAGAAATTTGGCACTTACAAAAAAAAACTCTCTTTCATCTTCAAAATCTTCATTTTTCTAGTAATTTTAACGTTTTCATAAACATTTTTAAAAAATGATATATTTGCTGTTTTTTAAAAACGCAATGAATGCATAAAACAGTGGCAAAGTCATAGGCGGAGCACTTAGGGAAAAAGCTAAATGGGTGTTTATTCAATAAGGGTTAAAATCCCAAAAATATTACTAAAATTTAGTTTGTTATATCTTCTGCTAATTTCATTTGGACTGGTAAGTTACTTTCAATGTATTAAACTTAATTTTTAAAATTATTTGACGTATTTTTGAGAGCAACCTAAAATTTCGAAGGAGCCACCAATAATTTTTAATTTTTTTTTTTTATGAGATCTCATTGCAAATATATCCCGTAATTAAATAATTGGGATAAAAAGTGTCTTTTAAAATGTTGCCCCTAAAACTATTTGAATGGTTATGTATGACCACAGCGTAAAAAGTATCTAAACGCGCCACGCCCATTCTTCATGACATACCAAAAAAATCCTTTCCTCTCCCACTTCTCACAGATTCTCTGTACCCCTTCGCTTACTCCCCAGCACCCCCTTGCTTACTGCATTGCACCCCCCTGATGCACCCCTACTGTGCAATTAGGAAGAATTAGAAAGGCTTTCTCTTTTGGGACTGAGACATATTTCCTACATAACAAAAAAATGTTTATTTTTGACATTCAGACATAACTTATATGGCTTGAAATGATGTTGGAGAGGACCAAGGAACCTTCTTATTGAGTTGCTATCAGGGAGGGAGGAGACATTGGTGTCCAAACACGTTCTACACCTCGTTGGTTGTACAAACTATTGGTGTCCAAACTTTTCCACCATTTATTTTAATCTAAATGAGAGGTAATTTTGTTATTGTCCATTACATCATTGATTAAGAACTTAAGTAGCTTAGATTGTTCGTTTTCTGTTTTTTTACCTAATTGCTTTTGTGCTTTGCAGATTACCTAAATATCAGCCTTGTTAACTTGTCAAAATATTTTATCTTTTACAATTTTTAAAAAGAATCTTCTTCCCAGCCTATAGAAAAATTTTAATGATGCATCTTGCCCTACCATAACAGCTAATTATAAAAACATTGCAAACTCAAGAATTCAATTCTTAACTTAAGTTTTAGTAGTGCAGTTACTCTATAGCTAGGTTTTTTGGGATAGGACAATGGACGATAAATTCATTATCATCACCAATGTTGTATAATAAAAATATCCTATCTGTGTATTGAAATAGTTAATTAAATAGTTCGAACACTACCAATTAAGTTTTGATAGAAGTACCTAAAGTTTTTAAACCAACAGATGAGAGAATCTGCTTATAAAACTTTGGGTACCAATAATTAAATGGATTTATTATTACACCATATTATCATGTAATCTATTATAGTAAAGCTTGTAGCGGGCTAGAATAACGATCTCCCACCTCTACCTTTTTAACCTAATTTCTAATCCTACTGAATGAACGAACTAGCCAAAAAATTATAGGGGTAATACCATAAAACTAATAAAAAGATTTTAAGAGATCAAATTATTTTATCTAATAGTTCATAAATTCTTGTTTTCCACATATTCCTTTAAAACTAAGAACAAAAATCTAACTAAAAGTCTAAACCATCTTAAATGCCTTTAGGCCATTTATGTATTTTTCAAACCACAGATATTTTTTCTAGTTTAATTGTCTTTTTTTTGAAAAAATCTAATAAGGTTGCAGCGAAAAAAGGTTATGCTGTATTATGATAAAAGTGCTGGTAAAATTAATTGTGGACCATTTTTAGAGCTTTAAAAAATATTTGTTGAAAAAGTTAAAATTAGGGACACTACGTTAAATTGAGATATGGGGTCAGGGGGGAGGCTGAGGGGTAAGTTGACCCTCAACTGTCTCTCTGGGTTTTTAAAAGAAAAGATACAACGATATTTGTGGAGATGTTTTTTTTCTAAGCCTATTTCTCATGGATTGTTGGTAGTAGCATTCTCCATATCAGTCCAGAAGTTAGCGAGATCTTCAGCTACAGAAAGACATCCTGTTGTTTTTATATTTAAGGATATGTAGAATTCAGTGAATTGACGCTTAAACGGCGATTACTATCTTGTTTGTGTGGGTATATAAATGTAGATTTTTAGCGTACATTTTCATGCATTAACATACTTTAAGCATACCCACAACCCCCTAATGCAAAGTAGCTTCGCTCCTATATAATTATTAATATTCAGCACAACCCTAAAACCAATGATAATACATACATAGAGTTGTGAAAGCTATATTAATGAGATTCAGGAAGCAATCATAATCGAGTTCTCAAGTAGAGTGCTCAAGTTACTGGATTTATGCATGTACATATTGGTTTTGTCCATGGCAATGTTTTGTCTATTTTAATTAAAGGGGGATGGAAAATGTCAACCGACCTAAAGATTTGCTTAAAAAATTTAAAGCTCTTCACTCAACAATTTCAAATTCTGGATTTATTACTGATTACTCTACAAATTTTAAGTCTAATCTTTGAGCAAAAAGAACGAAATGTTTGTTGACATGCAATATTCAAATGATCATCAAATATTTTGGAATAGTAAAGAATTGTAGTTAATGTTTTTTAGTAACGAAGCTACTCTATAAATCTCTTTCGAAATGAGTCCCTGTACGGTTCCAGTACTCCATTGTCATCTAGGTTCTCTCCAGGACGGTCCATGGTAGATCCTTAAAAGAGTTAATGCGCTCTCCAACCGGTTCCTTGGGGTATCCTGGCTATTGTAATCTAAACAAAAGAAACTTTAATAATCATTATTAATTATTTTATCCCCAGAGAGTCTAAGAGATTCCTTTCGTTACAGATAGGCCTATAATGGATTAATTAGCTTATCGATCCTGTTAAATCTGACCGTATCCCTGAATTTAAATAACATTTCAAATATAAAATAAGTACAATTAATATTTACATATCGTATCAATTACTTGGTTAAATTATGCGTATATATGTATAAATATAAGGATTTACCGACAATAGTTGGTAACCCTGGATAGTATAGTTTTGTATATGTATATATGGTCTATACCATTTTTGGTAGTAGCTATATCTTACTTTAATTTTAATATATAAAAATTTTAATCAATTCGAAACTAATATATTACTTTACATCGCCGTTAGGTATAACTGTTAGACGTAAAATCTAGAAAATGTATCGTTCGGCGTCCGTAATTAAAATTTGCGCAACAATAAGTTGTTAACCCTTTGTTTTTGTTGTGGCGGTCAAAATGGTAGGAGTCTAGCGTTAGCCAAGTTTGAGCAAGCCTATAAAAAGCTGGCGGCCCAATTATTCTGCTCATTTTAACAACAAAAGTGTTTGCGTGCGGAGCTTACGTCCAAATGTATAATTTTTACCGATAGTTTTAAAGAAAATTTGCATAAAAGTGATAAAAATTTAGTAATTTGTGTATTATATAAATGTTTTTATGTTATAGATTGTAGATATACTCATTATTTTTCTTGTTGTCTAATATTTGAGGATCCATGGGGAAACGTATTTCCTCTGCGGCGCTTTTAATTCTACACCTTGATCAAAAGTAAAAATTTAAAAATAATGTGTGCATATCTTCAATCTACAGCAATTCTGATCCATATAAAATAATTGCAGTATTGCTAGGACGTATCTGTGTTAACAGGTAGATAAGCGTATTTCTTTTGTTTACGTTTTCCGTCTGCAAAATTGTTAACTTTACCCGGCATAAATATATACTTATATTGACACAGATATATCTATAATGTTATCGCTTTAATTTTGAATGCAGCATTCCTTTTATAATCAAAAATTGTCAAACATTTATTTAAGTTTTTAAAGAATTATTTTGATTCTAAGTTAAGAAAATAGTCGTGTGTTCCGTATGCTTTTGGCTGTGATTTGCCTTAATCCATTTAGAAAGACATAAAGTTTACGTTTAAGTAGCTCAACCATAGTTACTTTTAAACAATAGATCATGTGAAAAAAGTCTTTTATGTGTACAGTCTCTTTCGTTAAATTAAATTTTATGTGTTGCCTTTCAGAATCAATTATCTTAAAATTTACAGTACTCGATTATGTTCATTCCAGAGGCCACGGATGCGCACCTAAGCATTAGGGAGAGGTTCGAGGAGTCGCTAAGGGTAGCGGCTGCTACTCTGGCCAATTCGTCGCTTCTCGATTCCTCCCTAGATGACTCGGAGACAGTGGCTAGTGACGCGTCCGAAGTCCCAAGCCTCGCCAGTGGTGATGATCTCGGCAGTACTTATGATAGTTCTGAACCCGAAAGTTATCAAGGGGAGATGTTCGGCAACGAGCATCTCTCGTTGATGATGAGTAGAGTTATTCAGATCTTGTTGTCTCTCTTCGATTCAGTGATGCGGAGTCCCCTCGGTGACATTGTAGACAATGTTGTCGGGGGCGATTCTGGGTCTGCTGAGTTGAGGAGAGACCAGAGAACAGGTCTGGACGCGGCAGACATGAGCGGCTTTGTCGACATTCTGCTGGGTTTAGGCCTGTTTATCTGTGCTGTCTTGATCATTATCATTGGTGCGGTGGGCTTGGAAACGTTACGTCGTCTCGAGGAGTCTTCGGACAGGTCGCCGGTTCGCTGGATTCGTGACATCTGCGGTCGCATCCGGGTGATTGGCCTCCGGACGTTTGAGCTTCTATCTTGTCGCCATCCAAGGGCTAGGTCCGGTGTTGTCGAGTCTCCAGTTGGTGATACTACGGATTCTGGCGCGTATGAAGCGACGCTCTCTGATACTGGTGACATTCCTCTGAATTCTTACACACAGGTAATCTTCTTTTTTTGTTGTTTTGTATTTTTTTTTCTTTTATGGCCATGCAGTTTGTCTGGTAAAAGCATCATATACGTGCAAGGTTGTTCTGTTCTATCTTTCACTTCCTCAACTTTGACTTTCAGCTCTTCCATGTGTATCGATCGCCGTTTGTCTTAATTAATGCTACCAGGAAAATCCGCGGGTCACTGCAATCAAGTTGAGCACCAAGTGACTAGTGGGGTTTTATTAACATTATTTCCTTCTAGGAGAATGAGAGGTTTGCTCTTGCCGTGCATGTCCCATTGGGGTCTTCCGAAACTATCATAAAACTTATTTTCCTTTATCTTTTTAGGCACCGATAGTTACTACTCCCACCCTGTCTGAGATGAGGACCTCTATTGGCAGTTTTAACTTTTCTGGTCCGTAAGTTATGGATAGTACTTATCATTAAATTGGTCATGTTAGAGCTGTCCTATCCTATCCTAATCCTATTGATTTAGAAAGCATAACGACGAAGTTACCAGAAAGTCAATTCAATCATGCAGATTTGTTACTTTTCGAAAAAAATTTTGATTGATATAATTATTCTATTCATAATATTTTTGGGAATAATGATTGCTAGAACAACAGGGTATACTATAAACGAGCCATCTTCATTATTGAGTCCTTAAACAGTATCCATTTTAAAGCAACTTGCAACAAATTCATATACAATTTTGTTTAGACATACAAATAAATATTCTGCTTATTAAGTTCTGATACTCTACAAGTGTTAATGTTCGTTTGTCCTACTGACTCATTTTAGAGATTCGCTTTTATATGAATGTTGTCATCCTTTTTTTGCTTTGATGCTGACTTTTATACCTTCTATCACACTTATAATTTAACTTGTCAAACACATTTGCTTCTATGTAATCGCTTTTTGGTGAGTTACGTAAAAGTCTTCCTTTAGATTAGAGGTCACAATAATATATTCAGACTTATATTCTGATATTAAGGAAAATTTGTGCTACTGAATTGAAGAAAGATTGATTCATGTCTCATTAATAACATGTTTCTTTTTCTATGTGTTTTTTCTTGAAAAGTTTTGTTCTAATTTTACTACTGTATGTTTCCTTATTCAGATTGTGAATAGTGTATACTTGTTTTTAAAAAAAGATATTTTTATGTGAATTGTAATAGGCCTAAATGCCAGGGATCGGCATCTGCCTCTTTTAAGTAAAGCTTAGAGTGTGCGTGAAAATTAATATGAATAGATAAGAATGTCGGCTTGGCAGCTGCAGATTATTCAGGAGCTTAAACTCAGCGAATTCTCCAATTAGTTAAAAAAAACGACTTAACTATTGATTTTTTACTTTCTGGTAATTCGGCTATATCTTCAATGCTTACATTCTACACTTGGCTTTGCGCGGTTGCCGAGCCCTGACCAAAGCCATTAACTGTTTTTGCCCAATTTTCATAAGCGAGCCTTATCTTATCTAACAAGGAATTGGCAATAATTTTATTTTAATTCATTGTTTAGCATATTTTTATGGCAGGTATTTCTAAAAGTGTTTGTTTCCCTACTGTAGTTTTGGAGCAAAGTTCCTAAAAAAGATGTGTCTATTTAGTTTTCCATACGAGTTTGTTTAGAAAGGAAAATCTCTTAAACGACTCTAAAGTTATAATTATAATTTTTAGGGAAATTAAGTATAAAAAACACCAAAATGCTTTTCTCTTTCAAACAAACAAAAAATGAGGTGGGGAGGGGGGAATCCCCACCCTCTTGGGGCTAAGTACAAAGAGTAAAAATTCTACCCATTTAAATAGTTATCATAAAAATTTAAAAGGGGTACAATTTAGCTTAAAACCAAAAACTTTTCACTAGAAACCAATCTGACAAAATATGATAGTTGTTAAATAAGATGTTTGCCTAAGATACAAAAGTAATTAAATTTTTCACCTATTTATTATTTCAAAATGCAGCCTTTAATTAACCTAATCCTCAATCCTCAATTTTTTTATGGTTATGAATATTTTTATCCTAGCTAGGGTAGGTAAAGTTGTTAATTTAAGTATGCAATAATATTCATGGATGACCCACATCAGAAACAAATGATTTGTACATTTTGTTTGCAACATGAATTTAATTTTAGCTCAATATGTAATTCCAATGACCTTCACAGAAAATTAAGACCTTTTTAACTATGTAATTTTAAACTCCAATGTAAAAATGAATTCTTGAATAAAAGGGGTAAACTTTAATTAATAAGTGGATTAAAAATAGAATCTGTACTAAACTACTGTAATATTTCTATTGAAATCGAAATAGAAAAAAGACATGTCAAATGATAGAAAGATTATAAAGTATTATTGTCTAAAGCACGTGTAATAACGATCTCAATTACAATTAGAATATATATCCTAATGATGGGGAGGGTGCACTACTCACAAGTGCAGGATATTAGTCAGTAACTCATGCATATATTTAGCAATATTGAACAGCCAACAGTCCAGACAACATAATCTTAGATGTGGAAGGGCTATTTTATTTCAAGAAATATTGCTTAAAGATATATATTAAGTATTAATAAAAATATAATGTTTTTTAGGTCCCAATAGTCTATGGGCGGAGCTACTATCTGGGTGGAATTTTGTTACATATGTCCTAAAGATTAGGATATTTATGTCTTTTTCAAAAGATTTTTAAACACTTTCTCTTATTTGTTATCTTGGAGACTTTGTGGATTAATTTGTTTTTACAAAAAAAACATTTTCTAAATCAATATTTTAATAGTTTTAAATATTCTTCCAATTTTTATGTTTTATTTCACAGATGTACTAGGTTTATTATTGTTTATTTTATCTAAAAGGATTCTTCTTTACAATTGATTATGTACAACAAATACATTAAATAATGAATTTATCAACTATTACTTTAAATTAATGTAGCTTTAATACCTTCAGACAAAACCAAATTCGCTCCTTCTTCCTATTATGAATAAATGCCCGTGTAATATGACATACAAACTGAAAACATTAATAGCTAAAAATATCAAAAAAGTATGTTTGATTAAAATACGTAGAACTATGTCCTTTTCAAACGATCCTTTTACTTAAAGTAGTAAGATTTTTTTATGAAAAAATGGATTCTAAATTTGATGAAGGCTTCATATACATAGATCTCGGGATGAATTTGAGGTATTTTATCTCATATTTATGTCAATGGATGGTTTTATGCTATTTTCTGACACTTCCTTCCTTTTTCTTAAAAAGAGCCTCCAGATAATGGGGGCGCAGCCATTTGTGGCTAAATTAAAGGAGTACCTTTATATAATACATGGCTGTTTATATTTGTATATATACATAAAAGTATGCAATTATAATTTGCATAATAGTATCTCCTTCTCAGTACATACTACGTATAGTAGGTTTTTACATTACTGCAGAAAATTTTTAAGGGGAGATATACTATGCATTGCCAATTATCTAGCCCAAATTTGTTTGGGGGAGGGGGGGGGGGGGAGATTTAGCACTAAAAATTATGATTGGTGGTAGGCAAAATGTTAAAAAGACTTATTTGTTGGCTTAAAACTCTTTTGACTTTTTTTGACTTTTATTAATTTTTTCATACTAGAAGTATCCCAACTTTTCACTAAAAATCACAAGAAGGGGTAATTTTGTTAATAATAATGGGGGCTGACCATGTCTTAACCTTTCAACAAAATCTTTTCTCTCAAGCTTTGTATTTTAATCGAAAAATTTCTTATCCTTTTTGTGTTAACACTAGTTTACTATATGTCCCAGGCATGCCTCGTGCCTTATTTTAATTCAGCTTTTATTTCTGGCCATGAGTATAATTGCAATACCATTTTAAATAACACATTTATAATACATGTATGTATGGATTGTCTATATACATTATACATATTGTTTATCTTTCTATCTCATTACGTTTTTTTGTTCTTTTGAATCAGCCAATTAATGTATAAGTATAGATGTATTATCCCGATAACTACCAGCCAAAGTAGTGGAGATCCTTTTTGTCTGCTAGCAAATTGATTTCTGTTCGTTTGTAGGGACTTTGCTGTGTTTATATTTCCGAGGCTAATTTTAATGACCCAATACAAAAATCGTGACAGGGTCCCCACCCTGGGGGCAGAAGGAATATAGCTCTTGCTCTCTCTATTGTTTTACTTTAATATTCAGCCCCTTAAAATAGTTCTAATGAAACTTTGAATAACATATTATCTATCTTATTCTTATTTGTAAAAAAAGTCTCAATAATTCTAGTACCCAAAGTTTAAGAAAGTTAAAAATGATCTATTCAATTCAAACAGGTATACATACCTAGTTATAGTTTAGCCTTTCTAAGAAGTGATTTTTAAGTAAGAAAAATTCCTAGAAAATCTAGAAAAAGTACTTGTATAAATTAACTAAGGTTTACCCAAAGTTTTTAAAAGTTTTAATTATTTTCTAATACAATATTATTATGTAAGAAAGAGTACGTGTATTTTCTCCGCTGGCTATTTCTTATATTGTTAAATTATTTTGTAAAAAAAAGACGCAATAATTCTAGTACCCAAAGTTTAAGACAGTTAAAAAATGATTTATTCAATTCAAACAGGTATACATACCTAGTTATAGTTTAGCCTTTCTAAGAAATGATATTTAAGTAAGAAAAATTACTAGAAAATCTAGAAAAAGTACTTGTATAAACTAACTAAGGTTTACCAAAGTTTTTAAAAGTTTTAATTATTTTCTAATACAATATTATTATGTAAGAAAGAGTACGTGTATTTTCTCTGCTGGCTATTTATTATATTGTTAACAAGGCTGATTGAGTTTATAAGTAGCGCAGCAATAATAAACTAAGATAAATGATAAAGTACAGTTATACATTAAGGTAGAATTTTGTGTTTGTTGCTGTTTTAATTGAATCTTTTAGTAGATATCCTTATATAAAAGATGACTCTCTGTCTTTGTGTGGTCTGTCTGTAGCACAGGAGGGAGTGAAGCTTCCAGGGAATGCTTATAAATATTTCGGGAAAGTTACCACCACCCTCTAAGATAAGTCACCCCTCAAAAAATTTTCCCTCCCTTTCCCAATTTGAACTTTGAAATTTGAGTATCGATTCCCGCCTCTCCCCTTTCCTCAAGTAACCCAAGAGGCATTTGAAGCGTATCAGCTAGTTCCAAGAAATAACTATGACATAGGTTTTATTTTCTATGACGTAGTGACATACAGACGTACCCACAGATCCTAGAGTAGTATCCCTTCTAAAAAGTTATTGCAAAAAATTAGCAAGTTGCAAAAAGAATACAAATACAACAAACTTGGCAAAACAAGACCTAAACAGAGAAAAATTCTTGTTAAAAATATTAAAGACCTAATTAGAAATTAAAATTAAATAGCCTGAAACCTTCCCTGTACCTTTGTGAAGCTTTCTTAAAATAGTAAACTCAACTGGTTCAGTTATAAATGACAAACAAACATTATTGCTTTTCATAATAGGGTATAAGAAACCTAAATTCAACCCATTCCTCTGTATATTTAAAAGTATTTAAGAAAAAATAAATGAATAAGTAGTTTTTTTTAAATATATTTTCCCGACCTCTCTTTACTTTTACAAGGTGTGGTTAGTTGATTATGCTCTCAATTTTTGTGTTTATACAACCTAGCATGTCATCATATCTTGTACTTAGCAAGAATATTATGTAATCACACAACCAATCATTTGATTGCACAACCTTTGTCAGAGAGTTGTATTTGTTCATGGCAATGAAAAGCACCTATCCATATGGACAAAGTAATTCTGAATATTCTTTGCCTAGCTTAGCAGCAGCAGGTACCATTTTCAACGTCTAGTTTGATGTTGTGTTTTAGAATTGAACCTGACAGCAAAGAAGTACAAAAATACTAAAACCACTGAGATTTAGTTTTTTTTTATATCCAACCCCTGCGAGGGGCCCTAACCATACCGGGCCTATTCCTGTATTATGCTAATCCTGCAGGGGCCAACTTGCCCTGAAGTAATAAAGAATCAAACAAAAAACTACCCTTTCTTATTTTTAATTAATTAGGAAATAAGGTGGCGAAGATGGTTAGAGCTCAACAAGATCTTTGAGTATATACGTCATAATAATTTGGTTAGAAGAAATGAACACTCCGCTCCCAATATATGCATCCCTTACCTCCTGTTCATGAGAATAAGAAAAAAAAACATGCATAATTTACTTTTAGAAAATCAGTGAGAGAGAGAGAGGGGACAATGGGATGTTTATTACTCTAGTCCCTAAAGTATTGTGATTACATTTTCTTAATCGTTTGCTCTACAACTTTGGGGTCTTGAGTTGATTTTGATTGGTTGTTTCATAAAGTTGAGTATTCAAACGTTTCAACTACTAATTTTAATCTACAGAAGAGGTAATTTTGTATTTCATTATTGGGGATGAACATCAATTTATCGGCCATTGTCTTATTCCTTTAGATCCCTGGAGAAACTAAACTTGGCTGCTAAACCAATTTTCTATCCATCTTCCTATCTATCTATCTATCTTGCTGTTTTAAATTCGCAATGTGAAAATAGTTGGCTTGTTACACAATTTTCTTTCTATCTTTATGTCTTTTTGAAACAAAGGCATTTAGTTTTCACTTCTTCTACCAGCTTCAAATTTTTTAATGCTTTCTTGTTATTTGTATGTCCCTTGGGACATCTAAACAGTGGTATTTCTGTTTACCTGTCTGATTTTTATTGTGTTTGTCTGTCTGTCTATCTGTCTATCTGTCTGTATGTTTGTTTGTCTGTCTTTCTGTATGGTTGTTATTCTGTCTGTCTGTTCGTTAACATTAGGGTGTTACAGGGTTACAAAACTTATTTAACTTGTAAGTTTTAGAAAATTATTTCTACGTGTTTAAGGCTTTATGTCTTTAAACAAAGAACAGTAATCTTTTTTTAAAGGCATCAGTTTTTATAAATACCAATCTTGTTCAATTTATTTTGACGTACATTTCTAGAGTAACAATACTTTGAATATTAATTAAAAGCCTGAAAGTTATCAAAATTACTTAAAACAAAACTTCATATTCTTAAATATGATTTCTAGATTATACCTAATTGCAACTAGAATCTCCATGTATGTTTGAAATTAATTAATTCAAGACAAGAAGCTACAATTATGATATTCAATTTATTATCTACGCTTTCAAAGATGTAGTCATCCTTGTTTAATGATTACTTTACTTTTTATTTAGTCTTACTGATACAAAGAACTGGATAAATAGCAAATGATTGGACAGTTTCAATTCTTTATTGCACAGCTACTCTATAAGACTTAGACAAAGGTCATATTCATGAAATTACTTTAACATGAATATTGGGAACGCATTTATTGGTTGTTAGAAGGTTTAAGGGTCGAATTTTAGCCCATACCACGTTATAAGTATAAATATTTTATAATGTAAACTCTATTGTTCGTCTCGTGCGTGATGCAAAAGCGAATTACGGAAGTGCTTTGGCCCATAAACACGTACACTTCTTTACCACATGCACAGTTAGGACATCCCAAAAATAAAAGTCCAAAGATGAATTATCTAAAAGCCTGCTACAAATGTCCATAGTAAATATTATTTACCATCCCCTGAAGTATTAAGCATGTTTAGTTGGACATTATATTGTGTATCATGAATACCATTAGGATGTTTAATGAATATAGTCCTAGGCTTGTAAATGATGTAAGTCATTTTACTGAGCAAACAATCAAGTTGCTTTTTTTCTTAATTCCTTCATACAGATTTGCCTTTGAGGCCTTTGGTGATCATTACGGTAATAAAAGTCAAAACTTATATAAAAAGGCAAGATGTTTGTGCGTCCGTATGTCTGAACGGGAAAATCTCGATAACTGCAAGAGCTAGACCTATATGACTCTCCTCTACACTGAAGCCTCTTTTGGGTATATTTAAAAGAGGCAAAGCCATCTAATAAAGAGGATAATAATCCCGTTAATTACAGAATCAAAGTTCTAATTGAAATAGTATTAAAAATAAATTATTAAATTTTAAAAATGGGTAAATGTACATTTGTTAGATAAAACTATACGTCTTTGTTTTTACGGACGGATCATATAACTCCCCTACTACTAAAACTTAACAGCAAACATTTAAAAATACTATATTCTACAGACGTACAGATTGAGACCTTACCATGATTTGTAGCTTGTGCTTTTACCAAAGGATTATCTAATACACAAAAGAAATAGATATTAAGGGACCTCAGGATTGGGTCAGTTTCGATAATAGAAACTTAATTATATGAAATGCAACACACAGACTAAAAATATCTCCAAATTTTGTATCTCAAAGTATTTTACCTTCTGCAAAGATATTATGTATAAAAAATTTCACCATGTCTCTTATAGTTAATTATTTGTCTAATTTTCAAGATGCTATGTATCGGTTGCCAAAGTATCCATTTAAAAACCTGTGTAAAGTCAGGTTTATTTATTTGAACATGACTCAAATCTAAGTTCCAATGTCTTTTTAAAGAATAATATTAAACAAAGCTATTATATACCTTTATGTGGACATTAAGCTTGTGCAACAAATTTTATTATGACACTCAGTTTTAGATAAGGTTTATCAAAATAATATTTGTATTATATACAAGCCAAACTTTTTAGGCATTATATATTTTGAATTGTAATGCAAATATATAATGTATACATAATCAATAATTTTCTTTAGCTATTTCTTATTAGGAATGCATATCCCTATGGCTATAAACCCCCAGTTAATCAAAGTCTCAGACAAGATAAAACAAAGATTAACTAGCGCAGTAATAAAAAGTTACCATAAATATCTGATTAAACCTAAACTTTGATGTAACAGGGTAAAATTAAATGCTTAGGTTTTTTAGGGGAATGATTGTGGTTTATTATCAATGCTCTAACTATCTGAAAACACATAATCAAATATAAAATGTTCAGATGGTTATAGTAAAATTTCCCTAAAATTGCCGTACGTACAAAGTATATACCAGATGCTAATTGACCATGGGTATTTTCACATTTGATTTCAGACATATATCTTAAAAGACAATGAAAAAAAAACGTCCCTCCCTCAAAATAGTCATAACCTTCCTAGGACCTATGTAAAGGAGAACTTTTGGTACAGACAGACACTGATCCTGTTACTTCTATATAAGGAATAATTTTACAGATTATTTACCCGCTTACCTATCTTATTATCATTCTTGTAATTAAGAAAGTACCTATATAAATTATTTAAAAGAGTAAATGTTAAATTTCTTTTAAGAGTCAGCAAGTCAAATATTTGTTATTTATGCAGCAAGTTTGTGAGATATCGTCATCAGGACTAAAGGATAGGAGAAAACGCTAAAATCATAATAAATCAGTGATTGCTCAACAAGTAGTTATAAATGAATGTAAAATATACCTAGAAATTATGACAGGGGAAAAATTGTCGTAAATTTAGCTTGCTAACATGGAACTTTTTTATTGGTCATTTCGTTCATCTAGTAGGAGGGTAGGGGATGTGGTAAGGGAGAATCGATATTTTCGCCTCCTCCAAGTTTCAATTTCTTAGAGAACATGAAAATCTTGTGTAAGATCCAAGTAGTATTATACCCATTTATGTATACTTATTTAGTAAAGATTAAAAGGTTATAACTTACTAAGTTAACTTCGAAGATTTTTCTATGCACACAAAAATGTATCCTGATATCCCTGTAAATTAGAATTTATGCAAGCTTTTTCTCAATTAGTTAAATGACTAGAGCCCTCTGCTTTCTTTTTAGCCAAGTGTATTTTCTGATAGATTAAATCATTGTGAAATTTATACAATTATAAGAATGCAAGATCAAATAGCCAAAAAGGTTTAGATTTATTTCAATACATTAAAAGAAAAGTGATAAATCCTAAATATTTCAAGTTTTGTAGGAGGAAAAGGGGCTATTTTTCTAAAGTTTAGATTTAGGGTAAAGCGAAGCTGTTTACGAGATTTGTTTGTACACACTACTACTTACTTAATATTAGCGTTTATATCTAAATTTAAAAATTGTTTTCAAACAATTTATATTTTTTCTAATTAGATGGACAGATATACAACATAGAATCCACTTGATTTTAAAAAGGTTGCTCAAAGATTTTAAATTATATTGTTTTAGTAATGTTCATAAATACTCTCAGAACTTTATGTGAAGAATTCCTAATTAGTTCAATACTACCGTAGATTGGAATATGTATTCCGCTGTATTAGAACCGGTTCTCAGCTATATTAAAAAACAATGTATAACATCATATTACAGACAATTTTCCACGAATGTTTCTTACTTAAATATGCTCCATAATGATGGAAATGTTGACAAATAAAATGTAAGCCTTCTATCTTAAATATAAGCCGAGAAAATCACGTTTCCCTTACGGCCAGACGGACATTACGCAACATAGAATATAGCTCCGCTACTGGAAAAAAAATACTAAACCAGCAATGTTTATTTGAAATACGTTAGTTTTCTAATTAGACTCTGTGCTATTAAATCTTTTTCATTGTCCATGGCTATAGCTTCGTCATATTTAAAACCAAGCCTTTGGAATATATTTAAAGCGATAGAGAAATTAAAAGGAAAAAGAAATGAAAGGAGAGAGAGGGAGAAAATATAAAGAAATTAAGAAAATATTGTGTGACCATATAAGTAGTTTACTTGAAGGAGTGGAAGTTGACCGGCCCTCCCTCTTGAATCAAAATTTAAAAAGAAAGGTAAATAAAAATAGTGGGGGGTATTTTTTTCCAGTGGCTATTTCTATTTCTAGGTGGAGGTATTTTCCCCTAAAATGATAGTAAACCTTCCCTGACTCATGTTAATACAATAACAACACAATAATTTACCAGGGCTGTTTTCTTATTCGTTTGCTTACCAACTTTGTATACTTATGTACATTTTGATTGGTTGGTTCATTAAATTGAATGTTTGAACGTTTAAACCACTAAATTTAATCTACAGAAGGTTTATCATCTGGAGATTATGTATATAAATTCATCGGCAATTGTCTTATTCCTTTAGATCCCTAGGTATAACTAGGGTTTAAGTAGAAATTAAATATTGATCAATGCTTTGTGGCCAAATTTTTGCGCATATTCATCCAATTTAATCAAATCTTCAATGAGAAAGCCGAAACATTATGCAAATTTATTTTATATCCAGTATAAAGAATAGTTTTCTAAGATCTTTAATAATGAATGTAGAATACGTGAATATATTGACGGGGAAAAATTTGTCGTTAATATAGGTTACTTATATGGACGTCATTTATTGGTCAGTTCGATCATCCAATAGAAGGGGGGATGGGATATAGTTGTTGAAGCCAGATAGGATTATCACTTAAACATAGTTCATGAAAATCAAGTAATTGTATGTCGATTACTTTAATGCATAACCGACCATAGAAACTTAGTGATTTATTGATATAACAACCAATCGTTAAATTTATTTGTCTATCATTGCTATAATTGGCTTATCAATTTGCTTTACTTTAAAAATTTCTTATATTTTTTAACTGCTTAACACTTATTTTTTCTTCTTTGCTTAAATTTTACTCATAGATTTTATTACATACATATAATATTTTATGTGAATTCTTATCAATGTTTCCATTCTATTATTATCTGCTTAAATCAGGGATCTTAAGGGATAAGACAATGGACGATGAATTAATATACAAGCCCTATTATGATAAACAAAATTAATCCTTATGTAGATTGTAATGGTTGAAAAGATTGAACACTACTAGTACTGAACTAGCAAATCAAAATTCATTTAAAGTACTTTAACTTTTTGACCCATTTACAAATCACGTGGTTATAAAACTTTGGGTACTAGTGTAATTTATAGTCCAATGTCCCCTCCCTTTCTCCCTGGCTAGACTGTACTTGTGCCTATAAATGGGTAAAACCAATATTAAGTTATTAACCCTGTAATATTGCATAAACAGTTAGGTCAATGGGATTAATTCTCATCAAAACTGAATTAAAGTTAGCATATTATAATCAATAAATCGATATCTTATTACTGGAATGTTGCATCAGATCTTCATGTACTCTGATAAAGTGATACTTGCAGCTGGCTAAAATAACGATACCCTCTTTACCCCAGTCCCCTCTCTCCTACTGGATGAACGAACTGACCAATAAATGGGTACATGTTAGCAACCTAAATTGACTACAAATTCTAGGTATTCTATATCCGTTCATATTTTTAAAAGTTATTTTCTCTAATTTAGTTTGTATTCGTCCGTCCGTCTGTAAAAGATAAAATCATTTCTGATTCCTGTATTGTTAATGTATTTTTTCGTATTCATTTGAATCCGGTGGATAGGAACCGGTTCTCATGAATACGAAAAAACTATGTCTAGCATCGTATTATATCCAGTTTTCTACGAATATAGAAATGTACAATCATAAGATTAAAACTAGTTTTTTTAGCCGGTGCCTTCGGCACCACGGGGCTAAAAAAAACTAGTTTTAATCTTATAATTGTACATTCTATATCCGCGGAAAGCCGTTTATAATACGATACGAGAAATAACTATTATCAAGAAATTGTAACCACCTTATTGATATTACGTCAGATAAATAAAAATATTGATCAATGATATGGTAACAATGACATTTTCATTGAATTATCCGTTCAATTAAAAACGTTAAGAAATCATTTCTATCAAAATTAGCTACAACATTTTTAGCATTTCAACTATTGTGATTTGACGATTAATTAACAGTAGATTTCCAATATGATATTAAGAATATTAGCTTTCATGGATGTTTTAATGGTTGTATTACTTGTTTGTGAGATAAAGGATGGATTGATATATAGAATGTATTTATATGAAAGGTTGATAGATAGATATAAAGATTAAGATATAAAGAAAGATATCTTTATATACAGGGTGGGGCAAATAAGACCGGACAAACTTTAAATGGCCATAGCGCCAAAACTACTTGACCAATCAGGACGTTTGACCACACTATAAAAAGCTTAGGTAATGACCTTTTAGCACAAAAAAATCTTTGGACGAAAATGGACGTGTACAACGAGCTGGCCGCGCATATGTTCAACAAGGCAGATTCCAAATGCGCCGGTAGTTTAATCTGGATTCTCGACTAGGGCCCACTAAATCTGACCTCAGCCCATCTGTAGGTGAGGTAGAGTTATGCAACTTGCTGGGGATACTGTTAGATACATAAGTAAGCCACTAGAAAAGACTAGAGCTCTCTATTTGAAATGGCTTGGCCGTAGTACTCCAGCAAAGTGAAACGGGGCAGATTTTGAGATGTAAAAAACGTCACAAAACCGTGAAAATTCGTGAAAAATTCTCGGTTCTTGACTTCAAGGACCCATATTGAACTTTAAAACTCATTTAAGACTATGGGTTGCGCTGACAACTCTAGCTGAAACTTCATGCCATTTCCAAACTGGTATAGAACGTCGTTCTAGCTCAACTGTGGTCCAAATAAGAGCCTCCGTGTATAAGGGTAGCTTGATAGTTGTGCGAATTTTGATCCTGCGGATACTCACGTTCCTAAGGAAATGTGGCCTCCCAGCAGCCCGATGTTAATTCAATGTACTTTTGGGCCTGGGGCTACTTTAAAGCATGCACCAATAGACGTGCCCATACCACAAGGACCTCCCTCATTGCCACTATCAAGGAGAACTACGCCAGCTTGGACAGGTACATTTTGACCTGGACCTGCCGGCGGTTGAGAAGGCGGGTAGAGGCGGTGATTAAGGCTGGCGGCGATTTTATTGTATAATCTAATAGTCATATACCTATTTTGCTTGCCAGTTTTTAAAATTCAATAAAATCTTTACAATTGACGATTTTATGTTCATTTGTTTAGAAGTTAGAATTTGTCCGGTCTTATTTGCCCCACCCTGTAGATAGATAGGCAGATAGATAGATAGATAATATTGACACATACTTGTTATGGATAACGAAGCACAACGAATGTTTTTCTGCACTACGCACGAACTTTTTAAACAATAGATGATAAATACTTAATACTTATGCAGATATATAGATAGAATAGATAAATAGTTACAGGGTGATATATAAAAAAGATTTTTTTCTTCAAGGGTAAAACAATCACAATTATAGCTAAAATCCTAATAAAAGTAGTTTTTAACAACAATATTAGAAAAGTAAAATTTCTAATACTGGCTTATGGAGCAGTTTTTTATTTTCTTCCTTTATGTGAGATGTCGTTAATTGCAAGATATCAGTAAATAAGGGTAATTTGTAAGTTGTCGGCTGACAGTAAGGTGTTGAGTTCGAGTCTTGGCCACGCCTTGTCCTACCTGGTCCAGAGACGTTAAAAATAATACCTATTTCTATAGCTTGTGACATAAATACTAGACGGGGAATGCCTTGATCCTTAAACAGGTGCAACCAATTACTCTACAGTTAAGATTTCCACACAAAGCTTGTCCAATCAAAAAGTTTTGTTGTCTGGTTGGCGTTCAATTACATAACACACCGAGTGTCATTTTTGAACACAAAAGGATACTAAGCATTCTAGCTACATTATCCTTTTTTTGTCGTACCTGACGTTGCAGTTTTATGGACGTAAGCTTCGCCCCTAGAGGTAATATAAGTAAATATTTGGCCTCAAAATTGATAAATATCCACTGGATTAGAACTGGTTCTCAGCCATACGGAGAACTCATGTATAGTATCGTTTTCAGACAATTTTTCACAAATATTACAATAAAAATTATAAAATCAATACCATTTTGTAATCACGGGACTTCGGCCCCTCAGGTCTAAGAAAACTGGATTTAATCTTATAATTTTTCATTTTATTATCCACGGAAAGCTATCCATAAAACGCTGCAAAAAATAACTATTAAAATTTATTTCGATAATGTGATCGATGACCAACCTGTAATAAACAGTTTGAAACAAAGAGATAGATAGATAGATACATCAATACACAGATAGATGGATAGATAATTGTAAACAATGGATGATAAATAAAGAAATGAAATGGAGATATCTTTTTTTGAATGGATGACAGTATAGCTGCATATTTTTCATATACAAACAAGGACTAATTTAGTCTTAAGTAGCGTAGCATCCACAGGCTTAAAATATATAAATATATATTTTTTTTGTCTAAATATTAAGATCTATTAACTGCTAAACTTATTGGGTTTGTTACTTTTGGCAAGCTTCACATAAGTTTCTTGATGGTTTTATTTAGGCTTTTTATTTTTACATTTAGATTTTGGGATGGTTTTAAGCTATTTTTTTAGCCCCTTTCTTCCCCTTTGAATACAGAGCCCAGTCTAGATGCTAAGGGTGCAGCTGCTATTTTTATATAAAACGATTAGTGAAGTGTAATGAAAGTATTATACGGAAATGGTTTAGCTATGAAATGAAATGACCAACCAAGCAAACCTTTGTCTGGAAGTCCTAAGAGTGCATGAAATGAGTTTGCCTGTTAATGGTGCAAGGCATTCCCATACTCTTGATATTAAAGTCATCTGTTGATATAGCAGCAGTAGGTGTCATTGTACAGTCTTTAGTATGACGCAGTGTAGTCCAGACTCGAACCCGATATGTCTTAAATGATGAACTTTCATTATAAAAGATTTTAGTATTAATAGATATTTAGACAGCTTTCCACAAATATTAAAATGAAAACTGCTATTAATCGTATGATTTTTATTCTAATCTTAGTGGAAAATTGCCTGTAATACGATGTTATACATGATTTTTCAGTATGGATGAAAACCGGTTCTAATCCTTCGGATATTATTGGGTTTGTAAGCTATACTGGAAATTATTTTATTAGAACTGACATACACTATGTATTGTAGAGAAGAAATAATATTTTTGCATACAAACACAAACAACCTGCGACTTTAGCCACGAAGAATATATCATAACTATAATAAGAATTAGCTAGAAACACACTTAGCTTGAATCTAATATAAGTTGTATGTCGGAATTTCCATATTGTACAGAACTATAAACAATAACCATAACTAAATGGCTATAAATAATATACAAATATACTATAACTATAATAAGAACTAGCGGCTACGTCCCTAGAAGTCTCTAGTGGCACTTTAAATGTTTTTTTGTTCCATTCTCTCTTTAAGTCTATACGATACCTACCAATGTTTCGTTCAAGTCTCAAATATTTTTTTTAAAATTCGATTTTCCATGATTTCTCATGGGAGGTTGGTGGTACCATCCACCAAAATAGTGATAAACCTTTCCGGGACCTATGAGAAGCTACCCTGTTAAAGAGAACCCGATCGGTTCAGCAGTTAGCGAGATCCTTCGGTACAAACACACAAACATCCTGTTACTTTATTATAAGGATTAGCTAGAAACACACTTAGCTTGAACATAATATAGAAATATCTTAACTATAAGAAGAATTAGCTAAAAACACACCTAGCTTAAATATAATATAGAAATATATCATAATTATAATAATAAATAGCTAAAAACACACCTAATAACATAGTACAGGCCTAAGTCATAACATATTTTTGGCTTGATATTTTAATATTGTGTAGAATTATGTTTAACCCTTAACAGTCAGGCCCCTTGCCACACCTTTGGTTGAGGGGGGGGGGGGGGGTGTTAATTTTGGTTTTAGGTCCTTTTTTAATTAAAAATTTCAAACATTTTTTTCAATTTCAAACAAAATATATATTTTAATGAAAGTTTTATATCAAAAACATAAATTTTGGCAGCCAAAGCTGTTCTTGGCTGCGTCCAGCCACTGCAGTCGGTGGTTGGCTGGAAAACAGAGGTGGATCTTTATGAAATTTTAATATGTTATCTAGATATATAAGAAATACTTAAATTTTAAATTTGAAGTATTTAAGTAAAAAATTGTGGTCACAGTATGTTTTTAATAATTTCTCAAGACTTGGAGGATCTGGACCTGCAGGATAATACCTGGAACCTGATATTGACTTAAACACCAATATCTATAATACAAAGTAGAACAATGTCTGTCTGTTTGTCTGTTTGTTTGTAGCAAAGGATCTCGCTAACCGCTGAACCGATTGGGTTCTCCTTAACAGGGTAGATTCTCATGGTTCCCAGGAAGGTTTATAACTATTTTGGGGGAGGGTACCACCACCCTCCCAAGAGAAATGACAAAAATATCGAAAATTTTTGTTAAATATGGGAGACTTCAGCGTAAAATAAAGAGGTATCATACTAAAGAATTATCATAGCAAACAAAAACATTTAAAGTGCCACTAGAGGCCTCTAGGGGCGTAGCCGCTAGTTTCATATAAGGATTTACTTCTAGAGGATATTTTAGTACTTTGGTAGGATAAAATGCTTTGTTTAAGTCAAACCATTGTTTTTGCTCTTTACCTGGATGACCCTGCCAGGTTTGCTGGGAACCTGTGCCCGCCAGGATGGAGATATTCAAAAAATTCCAACTCACAGTTATGTGTTATACCCATATTCAAAAAGTTACTCAGTTATAGCCCTCTATCTTTCACACACAGAAAATGAGATAGAAAAAAAACTGGAGGGGGGGGGGGGGTCAAAGCCCCCAACCGTTAAGGGTTAAATGCAACTTATATTTTATTTTTAGATTTTAGTCAAGATATTTAGCTCTAAATGTAGGTTTTACTCCCCCTTCTATTGTGCTAAAAATTTTTATGTACGGGTGAAAATTCTATTATATTTCCCAAATTTTTGTTTTGAGAGGTAATCACATCCTGTACCCTCCTCCTTTTGGACGTCCCTGAAACATCCTGTCTAAACTTCAGGCTATGTGTGGTATCTCCTTATAATTAAGTAAGAATACACACATAGTAACAACCTATATAAACTTCAGTCTATGTGTGGTATCTCCTTATAATTAAGTAAGAATACCCACATAGTAACAACCTATATAAACTTCAGGCTATGTGTGGTATCTCCTTATAATTAAGTAAGAATACCATTACCCACTTAGTAACAACCTATATAAACTTTAGTCTATGTGTGGTATCTCCTTATAATTAAGTAAGAATACCCACATAGTAACAACCTATATAAACTTCAGGCTATGTGTGGTATCTCCTTATAATTAAGTAAGAATACCCACTCAGTAACAACCTATATAATCTTCAGGCTATGTGTGGTATCTCCTTATAATTAAGTAAGAATACACACATAGTAACAACCTATATAAACTTCAGGCTATGTGTGGTATCTCCTTATAATTAAGTAAGAATACCCACTCAGTAACAACCTATATAATCTTCAGGCTATGTGTGGTATCTCCTTATAATTAAGTAAGAATACCCACTTAGTAACAACCTATATAAACTTCAGGCTATGTGTGGTATCTCCTTATAATTAAGTAAGAATACCCACTTAGCATATTCAATTTGGACACTTAGAACCGTTATTATAGTGTTTTCAACTGTCATATTCTATTTAGCTGAAGGTTTATGGTTGGGTTCAATTCATTGAAGATGTAATTAAAGATAAAATATAAAAGGATTGCCTTTTATGTAAAGAAATAAACAGTAAAAGAACAAAAGCATTATATTAGCGATAATTTTAAAGTTGTTTCAAAACACATTAGAAAGCCTAAAACCATACCAGAACCTATTTAAAGCTTCTTGAAATTCAATAGACTCAATGGTTAAAAGATCTTAACAGGCAAAAATCATAATACAATAGAATGTGTACTCAAATACGAGAAAATTCATTTTATATAAATGTTTAGAGAAACAGCTAAAGTTCCTATAAAATTATGACGGCATACAATACAAATGACTAATGATAGGCCAGTATACATTTTACTATTGGTCAATTAACTGGCCTATCATTGGTCATTTGGATTGTATGACGTTATTTTTTAAAGGCACTATAACCTGCTTCAAGTTTAGATTGTTCAAAGTTTAAAATGTTATCAGAATAAGTTTTTAGAAAACTGAATTGAATTCATACTGTTCATGGTCTGGTACTTGCAGTTTGAATGTACTAATAAAAGGGGTAATTAGGTGTATTATCATTGGGGAATTCATACTGTTCATGGTCTGGTACTTGCAGTTTAAATGCACTAATAAAACGGGCAATTTTGTGTATCATCTTTGGGAATTTACATCAATTTATTTGCCATTGTCTTATCCCTCTAGATACCTGTGTACATGCAGTTTGAATGCACTAATAGAGACATCATGGAACATATATGTGAACTAATTGTTAATGCATGTTTTAAAGTAGCAAAGCTACTATATAGTTAGGGGGAATTCGTAATTTTCTCGGCTTCTATTCAAGACAAAAGGCTTAAACATACATAACGGTCGGCCAACTTTTTGTTTTCTGATTTGTTTAAGTTAGTTGACGACAAAACAAAATGTAAAACTTTTTCAACAAAATAAAACTTAACTTATGTAGTAATTAAATGTTTTATATCTAGAAAATAAAGCTTTAAAAAACTTCTCGCCTATAGACTTAACTAACCCATAAATGTATATTTAAAGCCTTTATGAACGTTAAATATTTTAAATAAAAAAACAAGGACATTTATCACCTTAAGTAACGCAGCAATGAGGAGGTACATCAGTTTGAATCATATAAACATGTTTTGTGATTTTTAGGTCAATTAATATTACATTAAGAATTATGTATAGGATTCTTTTACTATTAACAAAAGCCCCGCATAATGAATTTTAAAAAGTGCGCATTTGTGGGAACAAACTTTATGTTTACTCGGTATATATAAGGACAGATGGACAAACATGCCTAAATTATAGAAAAGCTGCGCTTCTGAAGGTATAACGACACTAATCTCGGCGTAATACTTCGCATATTACGCTCATATAACATACGACTAAAATTATAAAAAAATGACCGTTTAAATTTACATACATATATAGGGATTAGAATAAGTATTCTGGAATATTCAGGAAGCGTGGCTACTCTATTAATAGGGTATGTTCGTTGCATATTAGTGTGTCCCCTAAAGAAAATAGATATTAAAGTAAACAATAGAGGAAACAGGGATTAAATAACTGTATGTCCCCACTCCGTGGACCAAAGACGTCCAAGGGGGTGGGGGGTATAGGGGTGATTCCCCCCCCCCCCAAATGGCACCCCCAAAATTCTGGATTTTCAATTTTTACCCCCCCCCCCAATAAAAAAAATGACCTCTATAAAAAATGAGCTTGGGGGTGCCCCCAAAATTTTTATTTTCAAATTTTTACCCCCCCCCCCCCAAATGAAAAAGCTTGAACGCCCCTGCCGTGGACCCTGTGCCAACTTTCAATGGGGTCTTTGAATTTCAGCCAATAGCGTCGGAAATTTACACACAGCTAAGTCGCTTTGAAAAGAGGAGACAGTAATTTGTAAGCAGACGAAAAAGGTCCCCAAGATAGTTATATCTATACATTTATTATCAAAATCATAAAAAAAACGAAATTTTAAATGAAAAGTAAATCAAAATGTCTGGATTTTTTTTGCAATACTTTTTTGTTGAAAATTTATCCAATATGTAGAAGATTTATATAAAAAATGACCGTTTAAATGTGTATCCATACAAATAAGGTGGGCCTTCAATTCAGCATATATTATTATATTTCCGACGCTATTAACTGATTTCAAAGACAAAATATCAAATCAAAATAGGGTCTCAGCTCTGTGGGTAGAGTTATATTATAGCTCATGCTACCTCAATTCTTTAACTTTACTACCTCTTTATACCTATTATGCGGTATCTTAAGGGGCTACCTGACTCATCTAAAATAACCTAACCTAACAAAACCTAAAAACGTGTTTTATGGTAGTGAAACAAAGGGGGGGGGGGCAATTTTCAATATCGCTTTAATAATGGCTGTTCTGATAACTATTTATTGTGATACATATTCTTGTGCGGCATTATAGACTCACCTACAAATAAATTTGTAGCTGTGCGATAAACTGTAAATAAAAACAAGGATAGAAACGGGCAAAGATTATAAAACCTGCCTTAAGAAACTTTTAAAAAAGAGGTTAAGCTTGATTAATTCAAAAGTTAAAAATTATATATGTTTTCGCGCAAAAATGCCTGTAAAACTATCTTAGTTTCTTAATTATTGTTAAAGTTAATCAGTTAAGATATCCCATAGTCTAAATAAACATGAATTTATTATTACTTGGATCTTACACCAGATTATCATGTACTCTAATAAAGTGAAACTTGTGGCTGGCTAAAATATTAAACCCTGCAATCTACTATCATTACCCCAACCCCTTCTATTTGATGTACGAACAGACCAATAAAAAATTTCCATGTTATTTTGTTATTGGCTTAATTATTATCAATTATTCTCCTGTCATAATATTTACGCATATTCTATATCCATTTCTATCTAAATATATAGTATGATTTAAAAAATACAAACGGTGAATTATGATGAGGCTTCGCTACAAATAATGATTGTAAGTGAATAGTCTCTAATTTTGGTTCTGTGTACCCATAAACATGCACAGTAAAAAACTGGACAAAAAACCAGGGTACGACAGCCGCAGCCGCATATATACACACTGTATAGCCTCGGATAGTCCATAGAGATCTTATTTGGTAAATCTCTGGACACCTTTAGACAATCGACCCTTTTATTGTCCAACCTTTGTCTGTTTTTACTTTATGTTGTCATTATTGTAAGTATATCTGCATTTTTTTTTGTACAATGCGCAGCTATAGCTTGCTGTCATATAATGACAATCTGTCCCAACCCCTTCCCTCAAAAAAATCTAAAAATGCAACCTCTAGCCAGCTGACTTTTTTTTATCTGCATTCATACTTTTCCAATTTTCGGCTATTTGACTTTATTAAACTAAATCCGCCATTTTTAAGAAGATGTTAAATGTCTGGGGGGAGCTTGAAAATCAGCATTAGGCAATCTGCAAAATTGTGTGGCTGCCGAGCCCTGCAAAAAAGCTTGCAAAAACTGTGCGCACAAAACAAAGTGCGCACTAGTATATATCATTCTAGCAGATACGTTCTCAAACAAACATATTTTGCTTAAAAGCTAAACAAGGACAGGTAAAACCATATATCGTACAAAAATGGTGTGTTTTTCTGTAAACCAGTTTGCTTTTATTCCACTAATTTCCTTTTACTCGTTTAATGTAATATAATAATAAATTGTACAATTAGAAAAATATTCTTCAATTTTCTATTTGTCTTTTTTATTTACTTCAACTATTTAAATTTATACATTTCCCCCTTAAATGACGTAATCTGGGACGTCCAAGCTTTTTATTTTAAAGAGGGATAAAATGAGGATTCATGGGGGTAATCTAATGTATTTTTTAAAACTTTAATGGGGGTCAAAGGAAGGATTTTACAGTTTGAGTGGGGTAAAACCCCCTCCCCCCTCTACTGAAAACCTAAGGGCGTAATTGTCTTTATTTTACAAAGTAACTCATAGAAAAGCTGTAAGCCTTAATAAAAGCAAATACGATTTATGCACATGGAGAGGTTTTTTTTCTGAGATATTTTGCATTACAAGAAACGGATTTTAACTTTGTTTTGCTCTTCGTGTTTTGACATCAAGAGAGCTTAGTTTAGAATTAGATTATTGTCGCACAAAACGGCGAAGAAAGAATACTGTTTTCAAAAGCGAAGCTTTTCTCTAAAATTAGGGTCAGTCCGTCTGCTCCGTAATTGTTAACTCTTTTCGATAATTTAGACTGGTTAGAATTGTCCTGTCGATTTTAAATTTTTCATGATGATTCCTATAACAGTTAGGCATGATATAAAAAGCGTTGCAACTCTATAATCGGTGCCAGATATTTCGTATGTTTATTCAAAACATGCTGATTTTTTACTTTTTTGAAGACGTCTGTCCTTAATTGTTAACTCTTTTAGGTAGTTTAGACTTGTTATAATTTTCCTGTCGATTTCACACTTTGTATGATGATTCCTATAACAGTTAGGCATTATTTAAAATGCGTAGCAACTCTAGATATAATTATCCTATTTATCTGATTTTTGGAATAATAATTCCAAGGACAACAATGTTGTCTCAACCATGACACTTTGGTTGAGCTTGACTTCCGAATTAGCGGGAAGTTCACGAGATCAGTTGGCGAACATACAAACCCCCAATACCAGGAACCATCAAGTTTCAACAGCAGGTTTGAATATAGATTTATTGATGAAATTATTTCAAAGACCTGAAATTACAATATCAATTAGTTCATAATTCCAGTTATTTATAACCACGTAATCTTATTTGCTTTTTAAAAATCATTTTTCTCTACGGTAAAAATCTTTGGAAACTTTGGCTTTAAAGGAAAATTATTTGGTTTAATAAATCATTGTTAAATGCAACAATAAGGCACATAAAAATTACTAAAACATATATTAATCATAATTAAGTATCATGCTTAGCTGGCTAAAGCCTTTTTAAAACTACATATAATCGTCCTATACACCATTCTTCCTTATAAAATTAACAAATTCTACCTGAAGCTCTTATGGTTTCAAATCCCTGATATACTAGGGTCGTTCACACACTATGAGACCAATGATAGGCCCAATTTTGTTCTCCGAATCTTCACACACTCATGTCTCATTCAAAAGTGAAAAACGTGGGCGCATATAAACAATCCATGCTGCGTCACTTTATGAAGGGAAAGTCAAAAAAGACGACATTTGCGCTTAATTCTAGGATTAATGATAAGGAATTAATTTTGCACTTGATAAACACAAAGCTTCCTCGAAAAGAGGTTAAGACACACCCCCCGTTTGAAAGTCAAATTAACTTCCTTAACGAGATTCAAGGTTTTTTTGCGCTGAGCATTAGCAACATTTCTCACTAAACTCAACTCACCATAATCACATGAGAATAGCCACATCCCGAAAAACATGACAATTTCTGCTCCTAACTAAATGAAACCCCGTGAAATGCATACACAATATTATACTCCTCACTAGGACTCATAATACCTCACATTTTAGGATAGAAGGATGGGGATTGGTTTGTACCATACAACATTCCATGCACATGACAATCACAAGATCACATACACAAATCCTAAAATAGATAATCCTATTAATCATGATGTTGTAATATAACAACTATACTAAATAATAATCATTTCATAATCAATAGGTAATAAATCATTATTATAAATCAATAAGTACCTACGAAATCAGGTCGAAATGTAAACAAATAATGGTAAAATAAAACGAAATAAATCTTAGACAAGAAAATTAAGATTTATAGGTACTTAAAACTAAATTTGTTAAGCATCAAAAAGAGTAGTAAGAAAAAATTTTTCAAAATCCTTGGGCAGAAAGTTTTTCAAACCTAATGAATAAGAACTGTAATATCTTAATCAACAATAAAACTTTTTAATACTTAAAGAATAGCAAAATAATAATATCTTCGTTAGAATTTTCATCGGAATTATAAAAAATACCAATTTTTCTTTGTAAAAATATGAGACTTTTAATATGAATTTTCAATCATTCCTTGCTCTGAATAAAATGTTTTACTTGATTGAAATTCATATATAATTTAAAAAAAAAATCTGCTAAAAAAAATACTTGATTTTTTTTTCTCTTAGAATAAATATCGAATCACGCAACCTCGACACATTTATTCCTTTTTGTTAAACTTTGCAGGTAAGTTTTATAATGAATTGTACTTTTGAAATAAATTAAACTCAATAAAATTAAATTTGAGCATATGAAATAGAATAAACTTTAATCGCATTTCATTTGATTCTTATTTTAGGCATAAAATAGGCATATGAAAAATGTGGCTTTTTTTACTAAAAAAAATCTCAATTTCCATAAAATAAGAATCAATTGTTAATCATAATTTTTAACAACTGCTTTTATTTTAATATCTGCGATAAAAATGAAGGAAAGGTTAATTTAAAATATGCATAGTTTATCTTAAATTAATTCTGTGATATTCATATAAATAATAATCAATATCTTAATAATATCATACATCGTGTTCATTATTATAAGTGCTTATCTCATAGAAAATAGAGTTTATATTTAAACATGAACGAAAATATATGTACCTAGGAAAATAATTGCTATAAAATACTTTCTCAAGGTTTAAAATTGTCCGAAGTCGCTAGGTACATATATTACTACGAATCTCTGCTCTCGGAATGAAGAAAAATCTTTACGCGTGGATTATTAGGAATCCTTGCCTCCGGAGTGAAAGAAAAACCTTTATTTGCTTACAAATTAAAACAAATATCTTGATTTTTTGCGATAATCTTTTTAAAATAATAATCAGAAATATTTTAAACATTATCATAATAATTTTACATGTTGTGTTCTTTACTTTAATGCATTATCTCATATGAGAATCTGAGAAATAACATTTTTTAAGCAAACGTGAACCATGAAAAAATACCTCGAAAAATACTTTCAAAAAATCTATTTTTCTCAATCTAAAAAAATCTGCAAAAATCACTTTGTAGTTAATACACACAGACTTTTGCTTTTCAAAATCATACTTAAAGAAACAAAATCTTTTAAAATCTGCTTTAAAAGTCTAAACAATTTTGTAGAATTTTTGTGCTTGAATATGAACAATAAAATTAGTTGAATAATGAATACTTATTCTTTGCAGAACCTTTTTAGGTTCCCTTCACAAGCTTAATATATAACTTGTAATATTTTTTCTTTTAAAGATCATTTTCACATAAATAGTTTATGTTGTAGATTAGATATGTGTGGTTTGAAAATTTTCAATGACTTTCTGGCGGCAACACCCGCCATATTTCCACCCGCTATTTGCAGGCCTCTTACCCTGTGTCGGGCGGCAAGGTTGGCAGCAGCCAAGTCGATTCTTGATTCATGATAGCACCAGGGCAAGTAATAAAAGTGTGACTGTCATAAAATTTAGAATCATCTACCGGCTTTTGTCCGGCCGGAACCGAAACTCCCGTCGGCTCTTGTCCGGCCAGAACCGAATTTCTTATTGGCTCTTGCCCAGCTGGAACCGAAACTCCCGTCGGCTCTTGTCCAGCTGGAACCAAAACTCTGATCGGCTCTTGTCCAGCCGGAACCGAAACTCCCGTCGGCTCTTGTCCGGCTGGAACCGAATCATTCAGCGGCTCAATACCCGCCGTAACAATATTCTCAACGGCTACAGTATCGTTACCAATATCATCAGGAATAACTGCAGCACAACTAACATCATTATCAATATTAGCCACGGCAACACCCACCGTAGCCATGTTGTCAACGGCTGCGGCACTAGCAGAACCAATAGGTTCATCAGCAGCGTTACAAGCAGAACCAACAGGTTCAATAATAGCAGCTACGGCAGACCCAACCAGCTCATTATCAATAACTACGGCAGTACCAACCGGTTCATTATCAACAGCTACGGTAGTACCAACCGGTTCATTATCAACAGCTACGGCAGCTTTAAACGCAGCTTTCTGCTGACCAGCTCCATAGTCAGCACTTGTACAGATAAAACCACTACCAAAAATGGTTCGCCACAACATAGACTGGCCCACTTTCTGGTATGTTGATGGAAACACGTCAGGATGTGTATTTCCAATGATGATATCTAAGCCTCCACTGATATATGTAAATCTTTCTGGCGGCATCTTAAATATTTCGGCGGCGGTTTCCGGATGGACCGAGCGCATCTCGTTGCCACCTCCGAGGTTAGGCATAACAGCTGCCTCAAATTCTCTCAAGTTACCATCCCTGTCCTTCAGATAGAACACCACATTGCGGCAGGATGATTCACTACCGCCAGCAACAGAAATGTTCGTATATCTGCCGGTAGATTTCAGCTTCAACTTGTGGGACATCTTCTCAGATATAAGTGGTAGACTCGCACCAGTATCAAACATGACGGCGGCATGGCAGGCGCCGCCGCCAGGTGCTACAACTGGAACTATTTGCAGCAGGAAGGTACATGTGCTAGGCGCAGAACTTGATTTGTAGACTGTATTCACACTAGCACTAGCCTCATGCAACATACGACTATGATAACCGTCGCAATTATTGGTGCCACAGACACCAAGCTTATCCGATTTATTACAATTGTCAGCAGCATGACCCTCACACAGGCAGAGTTCACACAATTTATTCTGCTGGACAACTTTTTTTCGGTCAACAACATCCATCTTCTTAAATGTGGGACAACGGAAAATAGGATGTTTATCCTCGCAACTTTTAATAGGACAAGCACTATTCCACTTGGAAGTTTTGTCCTTTCCAGCCCATCCATTCTCATTGTCACTGCGGCCAGACACTTGCGCGGCGGCAGCTCTGTCACGATTTCTCTTGCCGGCGCTAGTGTCATAGGACATATCACCGGCCAACATGGCACCCCTGGTCCTCTCCAGCAGATCTACAATCTTCTGGATGTTTGGTTGGTTCATGCTACCTAGCTCCATCATAATTTTGTCTCTCAAATTTTCAGGGCACTTGTCTTTAAAAATATGAATAAGAGTTAGGTGATTGTAATCCTTAGCTGCAGAACCAACGATTGTTTCTACCTCCTGCATCATGCTCTTGAAGGTAGCAATTGCGCTAACCACGTCCACAGGTTTATCCACAGGTTTCATCTTGTTCAGCTTAGTTAAAATCCTCATGAACCGGCGAGTGTTTGATAAAAACATCTGATCAAGAAACGCCCATTGTTCATTATGATCTCTAATCGCTGACACTTGCTTGCGTAGTTCCGGGTTGGTTATCACCTTCTCCATACACAACATCAGACTTAACCTCTGGTCAGCAAATCCATAACCAGAGCATAGATCTTTAAAGACCTGTTTAAAGTTTGGGTAATCCGTGTCAGTACCGTCGAACGACGGCAACAAACTGTTGTCCCAGCGCCCATACTGCGGGTTGGAACTCCGAATGTCCATGGCAGACATACTTCTGGAGAGAATGGCAGGTGTCCCACTCTCATCCAAATTAGATGAACGACGTTCCATCTCTCTAAGCCTTCGGTACATATCACGTACTTCTTGGCGCAACTCCATGGAAATTTTAAGCACTCCCATGTCCATCTTCACCTTCTCAATGACGTCGAGGTTCCTGGCGACAGTGCTTGACCTCGCGTCGTCTGAATCATTGTCAAGCCAGTACAGAATTTTTGTACACTGCTCCAACGACGCATAAACTTTATCTGCAACAGTTTTCTGCTCACTAGCTTCATCCAAATCACGCTTGAACTCGCGCAGCTCACTAGTATCCACGGCAGGTTTTAGACTTTTTATTAGGTCAGATTGGTCCTTGACCTCACTAAAAATGTCACGAATTGATTTTAAATTCACATTTTCACATGAACTAAAACTTTGGCAGGCTTTTAGATTTTCATAAAACACTTTTATCTGTTCGTCAAACACCTCTAGCCTTTCATTGCCAATAGCGATAGCTCGCTCAATTTTCTGCTTTTTAGTGAGCACCATATTGATTCACTAGGTAATTATTTCACAGAAAAATTGTCAATGTTTTTTTTTCATCAATACACTATATGCTATTGATTTATTGAAGAATGCTAATGCCTATTCTTCAGATTCTTTGAAGAATGCTAATGCCTATTCTTCAGAACCATTTGAAATTGCTTGTGCAGCGCCTTCAACCATCAGGTTATTTGAAATTCGCTTGTGCAGCTCCTTCAAACTCCATTCATTTGAAATTGCTTGTGCAGCTCCTTCAAACATCAGGCTATTGAAATTTGCTAACGCCTAAACTTCAAGTCCTTTGAAATTGTCTCAACCATGACACTTTGGTTGAGCTTGACTTCCGAATTAGCGGGAAGTTCACGAGATCAGTTGGCGAACATACAAACCCCCAATACCAGGAACCATCAAGTTTCAACAGCAGGTTTGAATATAGATTTATTGATGAAATTATTTCAAAGACCTGAAATTACAATATCAATTAGTTCATAATTCCAGTTATTTATAACCACGTAATCTTATTTGCTTTTTAAAAATCATTTTTCTCTACGGTAAAAATCTTTGGAAACTTTGGCTTTAAAGGAAAATTATTTGGTTTAATAAATCATTGTTAAATGCAACAATAAGGCACATAAAAATTACTAAAACATATATTAATCATAATTAAGTATCATGCTTAGCTGGCTAAAGCCTTTTTAAAACTACATATAATCGTCCTATACACCATTCTTCCTTATAAAATTAACAAATTCTACCTGAAGCTCTTATGGTTTCAAATCCCTGATATACTAGGGTCGTTCACACACTATGAGACCAATGATAGGCCCAATTTTGTTCTCCGAATCTTCACACACTCATGTCTCATTCAAAAGTGAAAAACGTGGGCGCATATAAACAATCCATGCTGCGTCACTTTATGAAGGGAAAGTCAAAAAAGACGACATTTGCGCTTAATTCTAGGATTAATGATAAGGAATTAATTTTGCACTTGATAAACACAAAGCTTCCTCGAAAAGAGGTTAAGACAAATGTACAATATTACAAGTTGGGCATCTCTATAATCAAATCCTAAAAATGAAAGTTTGTCCAATCACCATTTAATGTATCCTGTAATTTCTCAACTTTGCAATAAATTTATGTACAGTTTTGTTCTTCTGTTCTGCTGGCTGGAATCTATGAATCATACTAGTATACTTCATTTAACATTATCTGTGTTGTATAAACGCCTTATTCATATTAAAATGCGCTAACTCAGTTCAAATTTGTAAAATATTTTTGGAGTGAACGGCAAAACAACAAAATAAAATAATATTTGCTTGTAGCTGATATGAAAATAGGAATTATAGAGAATGTACTTTATTATTGTGAGAGGTTAGCTGCTCTTTAGACAGGTATGTTGAAAATGTCAGCTATTACTTAAGACTACAAAAGCTTTAAATTATTTGCAGTTCACGGTAAAATAATTCTGGGATAGTATATGTACAAAAATACTCCAAAAGAACTGTAAAGGCTGCAATCGGCTAAACATATATACTAGGTTCGCATAATATGTCAACCGACAAAAGAAAGCCTACATATAATCTGGAATAGCTTTTGCTCCAAAACGAACAGTTATCTCGCAGGGCTCATAAATGCGCAAAAAAGACTTATTTTCCGCATGTTTGATTTAGTCAAGCTTTCCCTGTGGATCATTGGCTATTTCAGTGTATTTATTATTATTCTTTTTTTTCATGATGTGCGGGCATATCATGTACGTTCAGCAGTTTGGCAGCTAGAAGCATTTTTTAAAGGTTAATAGATTTGTAGAGATAATCGATCCTAGTAACATTTGTCGTAAAATGCACCATATCCAAAAATTCAATATTATCAATTTTAGTACTAAATTACAATTTTCTGTTCATTAAGCACAATATATTTTGTAAATTGTTGCTGCGCTTCTTATAAAAATAATTGTCTTTGTGTACTTGTGTAAATAGACAAACAAGCAATCAGTTGATTAATAAAAGGCCTGAAAAACATACAGAGAAAAAAGTATTTTAGCTAATACAGTTAAAATGAAAGACGGACAGACAAACAACTTATTATACAAGATATTTTATTTATAATGCAGACAAAATGACAGACGGACAAACAGACAGCTTATTCAACAATATTACCCAGTTCACAAATAACAAAGGTTGATTAATTTTTTTCTGTAGGTGAACCTAAACAAGTACAACCAACAAATACCTTTATAAAATTGGTCAACCTAAAGCCTCTGTAATTCGACCTAAAATTTCCAAAGGTCGACCTATGTCTTTCGTTAACTCTTACATTTTTATTGAACTAATTAAACTCAGAAAAAATGGAATGCATAATATCAGCAGTTTATAAACAAGTTGTACTATAATGGGATATTTTGTTTAGACAGACGGACAGACAGACAGCTTATTCAACAATTTGCTTCACATATTTATTGAATAATTAAACGCAGAAATAATGGAATGCATAATATCAGCAGTTTATAAACAATATATATAAATATTCTAAGGTATTGAAACGGGAGCAGCTAACAGTGCCTATAAATAGTGTCATACAATACAAATGACCAATGATAGACCACAATATTTATGTATATTTTACCATTTGTCAATAAATTGTATGCTTGCCTATTATTGGTCTTTTGTTTTGCATGACGTCATTTTTTGTAGGCACTATAAGCTCCTTCATTAAAACGCAATTATGTTATTGAATGATTTGAGATTGCAACCGTAGGAATCTAAATAATATAATTTTTCTAATTATTGTAAGTGAATATTTTCTTTTGTAAGTTAGTTACGTATACTCATTATAAGTTTGATTTTGATACTCGTGTTTACCTGCTGATTAGATCAAAGGCCTAAACAACCTTTATCTTTTACATATTTTGGAAGCAGGCCAGTATACATTGTAATTGACAAACCGTTAAATATATACTGGTCTATCATTGGTCATTGGAGTTTTATAACGTCATTTTATATAAGGCAATATCAACTGGTTCTAAATTTTGATAAAAATTAAAAAGTTCAGTCTAGTTACTACCTACAGCATTAAGACATAATTTTCAATATTTTTATTCAATGGAGCATCTCAATATTTCAATGACTGCTTTAAAAGGCTGTGGTATGATAAGAGCTACTCTGTAAATTTAGCAGTAAAAATTGTAAGTCTAAATGATTTGTTCATTTTTAAGCTTTGCTTTTAAAAGGGAAGCTTTTCTGTGATTAGGATCAGTCCGTCCGTCCGTCACGGTTAGCTCTTTTCCTTAATTTAGGCATTTCAGAATTATCCTATCGATTTCAAACTTTGCATGGTGATTCTTGTAGTAGTTAGGTACTATTTAGAATCGTAGCAACTCTACAGTCATTACCAAAATTTCTTTATGTCCTATTACAACAAGGTACAATGTTATAAGCGAAGCATATCTATAATTAGGTCCTAAAAATGTAAGTATGTCCTTAAATAGTATTATGTATTTATGCAGTTTTGCAACAAATTTATCTTCAATTTTGTTTATACTTATGCAATAATAATCTCCTTATTCAGTTCTGACACTATACAAGTGTTAATGTTCGTTTGTCCTTAAATTTCAGAGCTTTTATGGATGTTGTCATCCTTGTATCATAATTACAACGCAATAATACTATTAAATGATTTAAAATTGTCTACGTAGGAGTTTTAATAATGTCAATTGACCACAAATACTAATCTTTATAATTCATAACAACTACTTAATATCAGAAAAAGGAATAATAAAACCGAAGTAAAAAAAAGTAACAATTTCTTAAAAATTTTTGGTAACTAATAAAAAGTATACGCTTCCTAAGAATCAGCATGCACAGTTTTAATCGATTGGACAATTCTAGCATGCCTAAATTAACGAAAAGGACAAATTGTTACATGAAAATAGCTAACCGTTACGGACGGACGGACCGGCCCTAACTATAGAAAAGCTTCGCTTTTAATAATTTTCGCTGTTTCAAAAAATATTTCATGCTATTGTGTAGAAACTTATTGTTTGTGGTCATATTAAGTTTTAATTATGCAATTAATATGAATATAATTATAACTGACCTTATATATTTAAGCAATTTGCATGATAATGGTAAATTATTCTTAAAATTCGTACAATTTAATCTTATTTAAAGTTTTTCAGTACATGTTCAAGTAAGGAATTTAAAAAAATCTATTCCTGAAAATTTAAGATAATTTGGAAATTAGATAATTTAAATTTCAATGAGCTAAAATATTTATAAAAGTATGTTACATTTGATGATTTACTAAAAAATAATTGATAGAATAAAAAAAAATGCCTCAACATTTAATGATTTTCTAATTTTAAGGGATAAGACAATGAAAGATAAATTGAGAGGAATGAGAAACTGTCCAAATTTTGTATAACTTTAGCGGAACAAGTTCCAATTACGTCATATTTTTCTTTCCCGAAAAAGAGAAGGGGGAAAGAAAAAAAGGGAAGGGGGGAAGAAAAAAGAGATGGGAGAAAAGGGGGTTTTCCCCATCTCTTTTGAAGAGATTTTCTTCCCCCCCTCCCTTTTTCGGGAAAGAAAAATATGACGTAATTGGAACTTGTTCCGCTAAAGTTATACAAAATTGGGACAGTTTCTCATTCCTCATAAATTGATATACAAACCTTCCCCCATTATGATATAAAAAATGTTCTTACTATGTTGATTAAAATAATTGGAGGTGAAGTTTGAACACTGAAACTGTATGATTTTGGATGTTAGTATAATTGACAGTCGAGCGTCCCCGTCTTCCCTGAAGTATTACCTGATATCTATAAATATAGAAATGTTAAAGCTACTTCTTTGTCAAAATACTTCATTTCTTTCAATTGTCCTTTTAGTTAAATCTAAATGTTCTTTTTCTCTTTGACAATGAATTATTTTTTAAATACCTAGTATTCTTTCATATCTTTTTCTTTATTTGCAGTAACTTAAATCAGAGTACAAATAAATCTATTGTAAGTACTGCAAAAGTTTGGTAGGGTTTAATTGTGTTAACTCCAATTAGGTAAAGTTTAACTCTGCAAATTGTTAGGGAAAAGGGTACAAATTTAATAAAGAAAAATACTTTTGCAGTACAAAATGTACCTGGTACATTTTAAAATCAAATCTTTGTTATAGCAATTTAAACAGTTTTCTGCGGAGCGGAAAATGAAAAACTATAGAATAAAATAATTTTTGTTTGGACCTATAAGTAAAAAAATTATGATTATTTTTCTATATTTTCCGTGGACAATTTCTTTAAAAGCATACAATACATGTGTTTTAGCACTGTGTGTCAACAACTGGTTTTATACAGTTGAAGTGGAAACTTATCACACAACTTTATTTAATTTGTTTTCTCTTTCTAAGGTTTTATGAAAATGTGTCTCTATCAGTCAATATTAGAAGAAATCTTACTCTCATAGAATATTTGAAATCTGAAATTTGGTGCATTATAGATTTGGTATTAGACTTTAGTTTTTAGACTAATCAGGAACATGATTTGAATATTAGACAAAAGAAAAAATTTAAAATCAAATTTAGATTCTAACATTAACGATCTTTATTGATCAATTAATAATCAAGTAAGTATTATGATCCATCAAGAAATTAATAAAATTAACATATTAACATATATGAAATAGACTTTCTTGGAAGCGTTTAAAGAGTTACTACGCTTTTAAATGTACCTCATGTTAAATGGCGGATGTAATGGATCAAATTCAAAACAGGCAAGTGTGTACTTTTAATAGTCAGAGAAGTAGAAAAAAACTCTACAAGAGACCATAGTCAGGGTTCTAAAGGGATAAGACAATGACCGATAAATTGATACATAAAATTACCTCTTCTGTAGATTAAAATTATTTGTTGAAACTTAATGAATCAACCAATCAAAATTTACTAAAGTCCCCAACGAATAAGAAAACGTTTTTATAAAACTTTGGGGACTAGTGTAATAAACAACCTATTGTCCCCTCTCTCTGGGACATAGTGCAATATGCAAAATTCAGAATGTGTTTTTATTCCTAGGTCAACCATAATTTCATTACACTTTTTCTTTCTTTAGAAGAAAAGCTTCTCCATAATTTCTGATGTTTGTTGGTGTGTTTGTTCATCTACCAGAGCTGGATCTTTAAATAATTTTAGTGGTGAGCAAGATCGGGGTGAGCCAACTTTCCACTAATGAGAGCACAGCATTTTATGAAATGCCTCGCTGTGATTGGCTGAAATTTATATTAAGGGATAAGATAATGAACGATAAGTTAGTGTACAACCCAACACAATTTAATTCACCTTCTACAGATATTGTACAACTCAATCATTATTTTAAAAGTTTTGAAACCAACTAGTAAAATGTCGTGTCGATTCTATACATGTTTTTATGGATTTTTTTGGCTGCTGTTAGAGATAGTGTTCTGAAATTTCCTAAAATCATTCCACTGACTAATACATATCTACTGTTTTACTACTCCTGGTCATTTTTTTTCTTGTTCTATCCTAATCTCATTACCCTTTCTTTTATTTGTTGAATGTGCATATTCTCTTTGACTATTTTTATAGTCATAATTTTGTAAAAAATTATTTTACTTAAAATTTAGTTTGTCAGCAATCACATGTAATGGATTATTACTTAGATGTTATACCGGATTTTCATGTTCTCTAACAAAGTGAAACTTGCAGTGCGCTAAAATAAGGACATACCCATCTACCTCCTTAACCCATCCTCTCCCCTCCTACTGGATGAAAGAACTGATAAATTAATAAGGTGCATATTAGCAATCTAAATTGACGACAAATTTTCCCATATAAAAAAATCCACGTATTATATGTATATCCATTATGTTACTTCAAACTTAGTTTGTCAGTAATCCCATACATACAGCATGACCCTCAAAAAAGTATTTTTAAGCATCTGCAGCCCTTATTTCTCAATGAATTAAAAAAAATGCATATGTCCTTGTTCTCCATAGTATTCCACATAAGTAGATATAAAAATATTTTTTTTACCTCCATTAACACCGGAGGTTTTTAGAGCTAAAGTTTTGAAAAAGTGACTGAGAAAAAGAATTTTTTTTTGTTTCTCTTATTTTTTGGATGGTTATATTATGTTTTTCTGGCAACTGAATAGTGAGACACAAAGAAAAACAAGTTACCTAATTATTTCTTTTTTATTCCACCAAAAAATATAAATTTTTAATGGCAAAAAATACTACTGAATGAATTGATAATTTGCAAATTTTAGGTTATTTATTAACCCTTATTTGAGAAAAGGATTAATTATGACAGTTGCTCCGCCTACTTTTCTGACATCTCAATAATTTAATAGGGGGTTAATTAAGCTTTTTAGACAAAAAAAATCATTATGTTTTAATTTTATTTTCTTCATAACTTTTTTGTTATTAAAGTTAGGATTGTGAAACAAAAACAATTTTCCTGCTATATTCATAAAGATTTATTTGGTTTTTTAATCTTAAAAAATTTTGCCTAATAAGTAAGTTTTTCAAAATATCATTAAACTAAAAAGACTCAAAAAATATGTGTAAAAAAATGCTTTTTACTCAAACACTAAATTTTTTATTTCATTTTGTATAAAGTTTCTGCTAGTAACAAAAATAAAAGGATTTCTACCTTAATTTTGCTAAAAAAGTCGTTTCATGTTAAAAGTTACTTTTTCCTCAGTCACTTTTTCAAAACTTTAGCTCTAAAAATCTCCGGTGTTAATGGAGGTAAAAAAAATATTTTTATATCTACTTATGTGGAATACTATGGAGAACAAGGACATATGCATTTTTTTTATAATTCATTGAGAAATAAGGGCTGCAGATGCTTAAAAATACTTTTTTGAGGGTCATGCTGTAGTTATTTAAACATTGTTGTCGATGAAGCTAAAATTAAGTAAAATGAACTATTTAATTAGGGAGGGAGGGGACATTTAGCTGTTTATTACACTAGTCCCCAAAATTTATAAAAAAGGTTTTCTTAATCGTTAGCTTTACAACTTTTGGGACTTTAAAAGAATTTTACTTGGTTGGTTCATTAAGTTGAGTGTCCAAATGTTTCAACCAGTCTGGTTAAAATATTAAATATTTAGTTATAGAGTAGCTATGCTTGTGAAATGATGACAAGTCTGGTTAAAATATTAAATGTATCTTTATGCTACATACCTCATAGGGCCCCTTAAAACTGCAGTTTTTTAAATTCAAACAGCGATTTTAACCGTCCTAGTAATTATTAGCAGGAAAGAAGGTTATTTTGAACGGCAAATTTTCTGGTACCCAAAGTGTTATAATTCGTTGGCATATATTGGGAACTTGATTTGGTTGTACAAACCTTCAGTGTCCAAACTTTTCCACAAATGATTTAAGCTACAGATATGGTAAGTGAGTTTATCATAATTGGGAATATACATCATAAAAATGTAATATCTAGCTAATTATCATCTACAATACAAAATAGAACGCTGTCTGTCTGTCTCTCTAAAACTTAAGATCTCGGTAACCGCTAAACCTATTGGGTTCTTCAGGAAATATAACTACTGGACCTTTTTAGTGGTTTTAGGCTATTTTCTTAAATACAAAAATATTCCTAACTTTTTAAAAGTACCTAATGTATTTATTTTTTTGTACCTAATTTATTTTTTTCAATGACCTCTTGTGGCTAAGACCCTAAAGGCTAGGGACAAAGCCGCTAGTATGATCATAAAGTATCCGCGCTACTAAATAATATACAGACTTTTTACATAGTCAAAACATACTATAACCTCCCATCTCGAAGAAAACATTGTAATCGTGTCGTACGCTCGCTTATTTCTCTCATAAGCCTTTCACGAATATTTATAGTATCAGAGTATTCAATTTTATAATTCCAAACAAATATGTGATAACCAAAAAGGTTTTAAATTTGATTGTTTCTTACATTAAGGAATTTAACAAGGCAAAGTTTTTTAAGATTTTGCAATTTTTCAAAGGATAATAATTGAGATGTTATTCAGTAAAAAAATAGGAAATAGAAAAGTTAACAACTAATTCAAGTGTTTAGTTCAAAGTCTTGTCTGTTGTTGAACCCTGAATTATGTTGCATAAATTCTAATTATACAGAATACCCTAATTATAAAGTAGCTGTACTGTTTAAAAAGTTGAATGGTGAACATAGATCAATCCAAATATTTCTTTGGTAAAAGAAAGTTTGTCTTAAAAATTTGGTGTAATAAAAATTAGAATAAGTTAAGTACGACTCCATTATAATACAAAAAGGCTTGGCTGATTTTGGACGTAATCATCTTTTTTTATTTATTAAGTGTATTATATTACACTAAATACTTGATATTCAACCATAGTAACTAACGGCTACTTCCCTAGAGACAAGGGAACTCGAAGGAATTTTAATCTAATTTTTAAATAAAAAGAAATTGAAAACACTTTTTAAAGGTGGGGATCTCTTTTCAAGAGAGCGATTCCATGGCACACAGGTAGATAGACATTCTGTTACTTTTATTTAAAGAATAAACTTTTCATAGTTGTCTAACAGTTTTTTTTCAGAATTGACAACCCTATCCCTTTAGTATGATAAGTTGAAGATAGCACAAACCAAAGCGAATTTAGTCTCATGCACAGTGAAGCTGGCTTTCTATACAACTATCATAGTGTCCATACAAAGTATAGAATTTAGTATCATACAGCTTTCAATACAACTATCATAGTGTCCATACAAAGTATAGAATTTAGTATCATACTCTGTATAGAGCAAGCTATCATAGTGTCCATACAAAGTATAGAATTTAGTATCATACTCTGTACAGAGCTAGCGTTCAATACAACTATCATAGTGTCCATACAAATTTGAGAATTTAGTATCATACTCTGTAGAGCTTGCTTTCAATACAACTATCATAGTGTCCCTTCAAAGTATAGAATTTAGTATCATACTCTGTAGAGTTAGCTTTCAATACAACTATCATAGTGTCCATACAAAGTATAGAATTTAGTATCATACTCTGTATAGAGCTAGCTTTCAATACAACTATCATGGTGTTCATACAAAGTATATAATTTAGTATCATACTCTGTAGAGCTAGCTTTCAATACAACTATCATAGTGTCCATACAAAGTATAGAATTTAGTATCATACTCTGTAGAGTTAGCTTTCAATACAACTATCATAGTGTCCATACAGGGTATAGAATTTAGTATCATACTCTGTAGAGCTAGCTTTCAATACAACTATCATAGTGTCCATACAAAGTATAGAATTTAGTATCATACTCTGTAGAGTTAGCTTTCAATACAACTATCATAGTGTTCATACAAAGTGTATAATTTAGTATCATACTCTGTAGAGTTAGCTTTCAATACAACTATCATAGTGTCCATACAAAGTATAGAATTTAGTATCATACTCTGTAGAGTTAGCTTTCAATACAACTATCATAGTGTTCATACAAAGTATAGAATTTAGTATCATACTCTGTAGAGTTAGCTTTCAATACTATCATAGTGTCCATACAAAGTATAGAATTTAGTATTATAATTTATAGAGCTAGCTGGACTGAAGTGTTTTATCAAGCCGTTTTATCTTACCTAACATACTACTTTATCATGTAGCAACGTATGAACTCCTTTATTTATGACCAAATCCATATGTCCCTAACCATACATAGAAAGAATTATAATATGAACGCATCTTCAAATATATTTATACCTAGTATCTGCCTACATGTCATGGATTTTGTGCGAAGCCTCTCTTTAGATAACAGTATCTCAAACTTACACAATCACGATTAAACCAAAATTTTTGTAATTTTCTAATCCAGTATGGCTTCGAAAGAGATTTATATCCGCTGGATTAGAACCGGTTCTCAGTCATAAAGATAAACTATGTTTAGCATCGTATTAAAGACAATTTTCCACGAATATTAAGATAAAAAACCATAAATTAATATCTGCCGAAGGCTGTCTATAATACGATGCGATAAATAACTATTATACATTTGAAATATATGGATTTGATTGTAACCAGTTATGTCATTTAAAAAAATATGCATTTACTTACATATTCCACTATTATGGATTGTTTGTGTCTTGTTAAGTATGGCTCGCTTTGCGATTATGTATGTCAAATGCGCCTTTTATATTGTCTGCCCTATATATATGTGTAATGGTCAGAACCGCTTTATGTGCTCTTTAGCTGCAATCCTTTTATAAAAGTAACAAGATCTATGTCAGTGTGTATGTTTGTCTGTCTGATCTCGCTAACTGCTGAACTGATAAGGTTCTCCTTTACAATGTAGCTTTTCAGAGGTCCTAGAAAGGTTTATAACTATTTTGGGGGAGGGCACCACACTCTCAAGAAGAATCGCCCCTAGAAATAAAATACCAAAAATTATTTTAAAGTGCCACTAGAGGCCTCTAGGGGCGATAATAATAAAAATATTTAAAAAAAATTTCAATTCAAATCTTGTATGTAAACTTTATTTTGTATGAAAAAATATTTACATTGCTTATTTGAAAACTTAAAAAAACGTAAAGAATGAGTTCATTCTTGAAAAATTAAATAAAAAGGGTATTAAATATTCTGGCTTATGCCATTTCTATGTGATAATGTGTAATTTATGTCACTGTGTTAAAATATATATTTTTATTTTCAATATCATATAATATACACTTTTTGTAAACTAGAATACAGAGGCGTACAATTGGGCTTGTATCCAACCCCCCCCCCCTGGAAAATTCAAAATTGTGAATATATCCCACTAGGGGTAACTCTCCTCCACCTTTTTGTCTGTCCGTTAGATCCCACTACTGAACAAATAAAGATCTCATTTTAGAGAAGCTTAACGTAGCCCCAAAAATGATTTTGCTATTTTATTTTTAAATTAAAGTCTTGGGATTGTTTTAGGCCATTTTCTACCCCCATTCTTCCCCTTCATATTAGGGATGGAGCTTCTAGTTCGTATTTTGTTGTTTTATGACGATATTAAGGGAACTAAAAAATAAATATTTTATAGAAGTGATTGAAATTTTCTTTGGACTCAATCATCCATGTCATCATCTTTATAAATCTTTAAAGAACAATGGATGTAGAATATGCGTGGATATTATGACTTGGTTGCTATTTCCCCTGTCATTTATTAGTCAGTTCGTTTGTCAAGGATGAAGGGAAAGGATGGAGTAAAGAGGGGAGGTTGGGGTTAAAATTACTTTAGCCCGCTACAAGATTCTTTATATTAGAGTATATGATAATTTGGTGCAACATCTAAGTAATAACAAATCCGTTAAAAGAACGGACAAAGAGTGAGGAAGTTGCCAATTTTGGCGTGTGCAACCAATATTTCCTTGCAAATAATCAATTTGCACTTCTGGATATCTATCTATCTATCACAGGGATCTACAGGGATAAGATAATAAACGATGATGTACATCCCGATGTATATTAAAACTATTGATAGAAATGTTTGGGCAGTGATGTATTATTCAACACAAACAAGATCCAAAAAATGAGTTTAAAAACTTTGTGTACCACCAGTATACTTTACAGTCTAGTATTTCCTGCCTTCCTGATTTATCAAATGATTGCTATCTATCTATTATTAGTTTTCTGCAACCATTTACACACTGTATCAAACAATGAAATTGTCTATCTAGTGTTCCTGATGATTCCTTGCACAGCTAGGTACAATTTATAAAGCGTAGCAACTCTATATATTATTACAAAAAAAGTCCATACGTCAGTTTAAGATTATAAAGATTTCTTGAATTTTGTTTCTTAAATATGATTATCCTATTGTCTTAATTTTTGTAATACTGATTACAAGAACGAATAGGTAAGATTTAGTAGATTTTATAATGTCCAATTATTAAAAATCAATTACCACCAGTATAATTTACAGTCTAGTATTTCCTTTCTTCCTGATTTATCTAGTGTTATCAAATGATTACTATCTATCTATTATCCATATAGTTTACTGCAACCATATAAGTTTTGTTGCAAATAATGAATTTCAATGAAAATTATCTATCTACATAGTGTTCCTGAAGATTCCTGGCACAGCTAGGTACAATTTAAAAAACATAGATACTGTATAAGTATTACAAGAAAGTCCATACGTCCCTTTGGGATTTTAAAGCTTTCTTATTTTTTTTTTATTTAATGGGATTATCCTCTTGTCTTATTTTTGTAATACTAATTACAAGAACGAATAGGTAAGATTTGGTAGATTTTATAATGTACAATTATTTACAATAATTAAACATCATGTATTAAAGTAATTTTTGGATAGACTTCTAAATAATGTTGAACTCCTATTGAACCCCAAACAATTTTTCCGAATGAATTGCCTGTTGGTTGTATGGTTGCTAATACTAAAGAGATGCACTTGATTATGTTATCTCTATCTATCATAAATTGCAGCCAAAATCGAAATATTATTACTTGGATGTTGCACCAGATTTTGATGTACTCTAATAATGTGATACTCGCAGGTGGCTAAAATAACGACACCAACCCCATTGCCCAATCCCCTTCTATTAGATGAACGAACTGACCAATAAATAAGGTCCATGTTAGCAATCTAAATTGACGACAATTTATCCTGTCAATATATCCACGTATTAAGATCCATTGCAGCAAATCAGTTTTTTGAAGATAAAAAAAATTTTTTTTTGCAGAAAATGTTTATCTTTGTGTAAATTTTATATTTGAAATATCAAAATATAAATTTCAGCGGCCGCAGCTGTACTTGGCAGCTGCCAGCCGCCGCAGTCGGCGGTCGGCGGGAAAACGGCGGCGGATCTTTATGAAATTTTAATACGTTAAGTAAACATATAAGAAAAGCTTAAGTTTAAAATTTGAAGTCTCTAAGTCAAAAATTGCGGCCACAGGAGCCTTTTAAAGATTTCTGGAGACCTGGAGGATCAGGACCTGCAGGATCATACCTGGAACCTAAAATTGACTTGAACACCTGTATTTAATATGAGGATGTACTACTAGAGGATATTTTAGTAAGATAAAATGCTTTGTTTTAGTCAAAAAAATATTTTTGCTCTTTACCTGGATGACCCTGCCAGGATGGAAATATTCAAAAAATTTCAACTCTCTGTTATGTCTCAAACCCACACTTAAAAAGTCAAGCAGTTTGGGCTCTTTATCTTTCACACACAGAAAATGAGATAGAAAAAACCCGACCGTTAAGGGTTAATATACATATACTGCAAATTCTTGTATTTATCCTATTCTTGTATCTTCTTCTTTTTACTTAAATTAAAACAGTTACGCTACTATTAGACGTTATTGTCCTTGATTATTAACATGATAACTCTGACTTAAGATTTAGGTGGTTCTATAAGATACATTTAAAGAAAATAAAAGTTTTGGTTTTGCAATGTTGCAAATTAAAGTTGCAGATTATAGTGCAAAATTCTTAAAGGGTTTCTATTCATATAAATATTAATATGGATAGGAAAATAAACTGGGAAATATCAGTGCTTTCGGTCTAAAAATAAGTTTGAGGTTTTATCTTATATGTTTATTGTTATTGTTATATAAAAGTAACAGGATGTCTCCGTGTGTGTGAGTGTCTGTCTGTACCGAAGGATATCTCTTACAGCTGGTGCTGAACCTCTATTCTTATTTACAATGTAGCTTTTCATAGGATCTGGGAAGATTTATGATTATTTTGGGGGAGGGTACCACAACCTCCCTAAGATAAATCACCCCTAGAAAAAAGATCACCCCTCCAATTTTTTCCTTTTGCTATTTAAAATTAGATAAAAACAGGGGGTGCTACTTCTTCCCCTTCTACTAAAAGTGCCCCTACAGGCCTCTAGGGGCCTAACCGCCATTAAGAAATATATCAATATTTACGTGACAACAAGAATAAAAAATATTTTTTTAGTATAACTTATTTACCTATCTAATATTGCTAGCAATTTTTGCAATCTATCTCCCACACAATAGTAAAAAGTATTTGCGAAATTGGTTCCTTTTTGTTAACATTAGCGCAATCTGATAACTTTTAATAGGTTAGGTTTTTACAAAAGACTTCACTTGTAGCCTCAAGAGTTTAACAGGTCTAGGCAGCCACAAGTAAGCCTCCGTGAAATCGTCACATTAGAACTCATCTGGATGTCTAAAAAATGTTTCTAAACAGACAATACATTTCTTCTGATTTTTTTTGCAAACATGAAAGTTTTAAATTTGAGGCTAAGCGCAGTATTTTTTTAAATTGACTTATTACATTTCCTATACTTGTAAAAGTTTTAACCACAAACAAACTATTACCATGTGTTTAGAGAAATGTATCAGTTAAAAAGAAATGAAAAATAATACATCTTACATTTACTAAAAAAATCTCCATTTTTCAACAGTTTTATTTGCATTATTGGATATATAAAGTTATGGACATAGTGAAATTTAACTTAAGAAATGTCCCAAGAGCTATTGCTAGTGATTTTAAATTAAATTCTTTTTGCCACAAAAATTTATAAGCCCCAATAAGCTTATGTTTTATATGTTTTATCTCATATTTGTTAAAAAAATAATTCCATTAAAACTATATCCATTATGTATTTAATCTGTATCCATAAGTTATATTGCAATACTCCATAACTAGTGTGTATACAAGGAAAATGAAAAACAATTATTTCTAAAGGAGTTAATTTTATTGTGCTCAGGTGTTAAAAAATAAGATCTAATAAACGGCCAGGCCAATAGCTATCTGGGGATTTTATAGGTGTGTTCAATAAGAAAAGTTTTTACTCTTAAAAGAAAACTGAACATATTCTTAACCTTTTAAATTGTTTTCCAGTATGGCTTCCAAATCGGATAATATCCAATGAATTAATGCCGATTCTCAGCTATCATGTATAGCATCGTATTGGAGACAATTTTCGACGAATAATAATAATATATGTAATATATAAAAAAAAACATGAAATGAACACCAGTTTTGTTAGACCAGGCCCCTCGTAGCCAGCAAAACTGGTTTTAATCTTAATATCCTTCATTTTAAAATCTGCGGAAAGCTGTTTATGATACGATGCGATAAATAACTATTATTTCTTATTATACTATCGCAAATAAACAATTTAGATCGTCTTTTTAAAGAACACGAAACGCTGATTATAAAAAAACTTTCTTTTTTGTTGGAACACTATTGTTTGCAAATTGACGGTTTGAAGGAAAAATATGGGTTCGCAAAAAAATTCGCAATACATTCAATTTAGGATGCTCCGCTTTAACTTTACTGATTTGTATTTCTACAAGCAATGCTATTCAATATGCAAAAAGGTTGTTTTAATTAACTGCAACATACTACAAACGTTAAAAATAGTACTTAATATTAATGACTCAACTGGCCAATTTGTTTCATTCTATACCTATATGAGCAACTACTTTTTCTATTTTTTACCTTATGAATTATTTTCGACAGATTTTTTATAAAACGGCTTGCTTTATTGCATCAAGATCCATGACAAATCTATATAGGAAATAAACATCTATAAATGAGCTCGAGTCTTCCAATAGTAGAGTGTTTAATACTCATAGTGATCCAAAAATCCATAATAAACTCCCATTGACCAGAACAATAAGGCCCATTTTTTACTCTATGAAGAATAATTTCATTTCTTTTATTTCATGTTGATATTTGAATTATATTAAAGTATTAAATTTCTATTCATAAAAGAGAAAATTTAAATTTATAAAATAGTAAATCAAAGAAAACTTATTTTTAAAATAATTTGATACTAGCGACGCGCCATAATGTGTTCAGATATTAAACTAAAATTTAACATTTACCTAAACATTTTAACCCTTTCAGGACGATAATTTGAAAACAAAAAAATACTAGGATCCTAAAATATTTTAAAGAAAGAGAGACAAAATTATAAATACGGTTTTAAATAAAAATAATGAAATTTAAAAAAGGCTGAAGGAAAAGGAATTGAGAGAGAGGGACATTTAATCTTTAAAAGATGATGAAAAAACGAAACTAAAGTCGTAGTAATCTTTATAAGTAGTAACTTTTTTTGTAGTTGGGTTGATGTTCAAGGATTGGGCAGTGGAAGGAAAAGATTATTATTCTATCTAGCCAGTAGCGAGATAATTTTCGAACGCCACCTCTAGTAAGGGATATCAAGTTATATCACTTCAAGGAAGCCAAAATTTTCTTGTTTATAGACACTATTAAAATTAAATCAATACTAGCCTTTATTTTTGTTGACTTACTTTTTTTTCTAAATTCTTTTCAATGAACTTTAATAGAAGTGATCTATAATTTTTTTTCAAAATGATTTTAATATTTGTAAAGTATTCGTGTATTGATCTGAATTTAATATAAGGGCCTAAACAATTATATTTTGGTAAAGAAACAATGGGATGTATTAATTAGTTATTGTTCGCCTGATAGCTAACAATTTGTGCCAGCATAGCTACTCTTTAGCTAATAATATAGGATTAGATTTCTAAAATAACTGCAATGGGGGATTTTAGATTGAATGAAAAGATGTTTTAAATAACATATTTAGTGATTTATTGACAATGCCTGTAAAAACAATGATCTTATTGATTTTTAAAAAATATTGGTTGTGACCCAAGCATCTAGTGAAAGGGGGGTAGAGTAGTTTAATAACCTAAAAATATCAGCATCTATCTATCTATCTATTTATCTATCTATCTATCTATCTATCTATTTATCTATCTATCTATCTATCTATCTATCTATCTATCTATCTATCTATCTATCTATCTATCTATCTATCTATCTATCTATCTATCTATCTATCTATCTATCTATCTATCTATATATCTATCTATCTATCTATCTATCTATCTATCTATCTATCTATCTATCTATCTATCTATCTATCTATATATATATCTATCTATCTATCTATCTATCTATCTATCTATCTATCTACCTATCTATCTATCTATCTATCTATCAGGGATCGGAAGCCTCACGTAAGCCGCGTGTAAGCCTCAGTGAAATTGTGATTTTATCACAATAAAATTCAGCTGGATGTATAAAACGGCTCTTTAGCAGACAATCCTTCTTTCTGAAATTTTTTTTTCTGCTCACAAGCAGGTTTAAAACTAAGGCTTATGCGCGGCTTACGTGAGGCTTCCGATCCCTGCTATCTATCTATCTTTTTTTGGCTAACTGGGTAAGAGATTCAAGGTATAAATCATTATTTGTCAAGATATACATTCTAAAATTCATCATCAAATATTGGGACAGGGAAAAGTATTCTGAAAGAAATAAAGGATGTGAAATCTCTACCCAGCTTCTCTTATACAGTTTCTAAATAAAAATTGGAGAGGGGGGGGGGGTTGGTCCGGACTAGTAGCTACATATTTCTTGAAGAGTAAAGCCCAATCGGTTTAGCGCTTACCGAGATGTTAAGGATCAGACGGAGTGGTAGACTTTGCATTGAGCTATCTGTTTCATTTTTTATCTTTTTTAATGGTGTGACACTTAAAACTGCTATTTCATTTTTCAGATTTTCTTTGCCTTTCTTAAAACATTGAAAGATACGATTCGTCATTGTTTAAATGCCTACGTTATTCTGGGCACGGGCATAGATTGGCATTCTGTATTATTTATTTATCGTAGATAGTATTTTTTTAATTTTTATTTTAATTATTGTGGAAAATTGGGGTATAGTCCTTTCCACGACATCCCTCCATAAGGAGCGATTCTTCGTATTTTTCACAGTAGCTTTTCTCCTATTTCTAGCCCCTGCGGGAGGCTCTAACCCTGCGGGGCCAATTACCTAACCCTGTGGGGCAATCACCTAACACAATATAACCTAACCTAACATAAAATAACCTATAAAAAGCCATTTTAAAAATACGAAGAATCGCTCCTTATGGAGGGATGTCGTGGAAAGGACTATACCCGAAAATTGTCTGTAATACGATGCTATACATGAATTTTCAGTATGGCTGAGAACCGGTTTTAATTCTGCATGAGGAGGTTCCACAATCAGATATGTTAAAATGTTTATTTTGTGCAAAGATAGGTATTAAGTTTTAGGGCATCGGTCATTCTGTGCATAAAATAATTTGTTTAGACACCAATAGTCTGTTACAAACAGTAAAGATTCTTAATAGTTTATAGCTAAAATCAAATACCCAAATTAAACCAATATGAAAGTTTTCGTAGGAAACATTTCTTTCTTGGATTTAAATCTGTGTCCATAAGCCAGGGAGGAAAGGCCAACAGTGTTTAAAACATACACATTAATTCAAATCAACAATTATAAGCTACCAAAATCCCAGAATTTGATAAATTTTGTTATAGGATAATATTAATCTAATCTCAAATGTTCTATCCTTGAATCCCAGCAATAAGCACTCCCATAATTATTCAAATATGTTATTTTTGTTTTACATTAAAATATTCTGTTATGTTTTTTCCTGCTTTTTTATGAATCTAATTATGCAACAATGATATTGTAGTTTTGGTATCTTTCACAACAGACAAAAAAAACAGGGAGGGAGGGGATGTTGGACGGTAAATTGCAAAGGTACCCAAGGTATTAAGACCCAAACACATTAAATTTTAGTTGGTTGGTAACAGAATGACGTTTTAAAACTATTCAAGCAAAAATTTATATTAAAAGTGGGTTAAATTTTTTTTATACAGCATGACCCTCAAAAAAGTATTTTTAAGCATCTGCAGCCCTTATTTCTCAATGAATTATTAAAAAATGCATATGTCCTTGTTCTCTATAGTATTCCACGTAAGTAGATATAAAAATATTTTTTTTACCTCCATTAACACCGGAGATTTTTAGTGCTAAAGTTTTGAAAAAGTGACTGAGGAAAAAGTAACTTTTAACATGAAACAACTTTTTTAGCAAAATTAAGCTAGAAATCCTTTTATTTTTGTTACTAGCAGAAACTTTATACAAAAATGAAATAAAAAATTTAGTTTTTGAGTGAAAAGCATTTTTTTACACATATTTTTTGATTCTTTTTAGTTTAATGATATTTTGAAAAACTTACTTATTAGGCAAAATTGTTTAAGATTAAAAAACCAAATAAATCTCTATGAATATAGCAGGAAAATTGTTTTTGTTTCACAATCCTAACTTTAATAACAAAAAAGTTATAAAGAAAATAAAAATAAACATAATGATTTTTTAGTCTAAAAAGCTTAATTTACCCCCTATTAAATAATTGAGATGTCAGAAAAGTAGGCGGAGCAACTGTCATAATTAATCCTTTTCTATAAATAAGGGTTAATAAATAACCTAAAATTTGCAAATAATCAATTCATTCAGTAGTATTTTTTGCCATTAAAAATTTATATTTTTTGGTGGAATAAAAAAGAAATATTTAGTTAACTTGTTTTTCTTTGTGTCTCATTATTCAGTTGCCAGAAAAACATAATATAACCATCCAAAAAATAAGAGAAACAAAAAAAAATTCTTTTTCTCAGTCACTTTTTCAAAACTTTAGCTCTAAAAATCTCCGGTGTTAATGGAGGTAAAAAAAATATTTTTATATCTACTTACGTGGAATACTATGGAAAACAAGGACATATGCATTTTTTAACAATTCATTGAGAAATAAGGGCTGCAGATGCTTAAAAATACTTTTTTGAGGGTCATGCTGTATATATCAATTAACCGTTTATTGTCTTATCATCTAAGATATCTGCAAAATGAACTGACAGCTTTGGCCGTAGCTGCATGAAACGTAGCTATGTCTTTTGTGCGGTTGGTAATAAGTAAGAAAGACTGCTAAACAGCTGCTAAACCCTACAATAAAAAAAATAATTCTGTCAGAGGTCAAAACCAGCATATTATGGTTATTCTATGGCATAGTTTAATGACATGTGTCTAGGAAAAATGTCCAGAATTAAAACTATTTTTGTACGTATGCATGCTTATTATGTTTGTATCTTACAAAACTGCAAAAATAAATATTTATTATAATTTCATGTTGAAATAAATACTTATTCCTTTAATCTAAAATTATCTTTATTTAATTATTTGAATACAATTTTATGTGTTGAAACTAGCCATTCATACTTTTAGCTTCAACTTTTCAAGTGCCCAAAATGGTAGAAAGAAGTGAAAATTTATCTTCTTTAGTATGACGAAAAAATGGATTTAGAAAATACGTGGATCTCCAGGAAAAATGTGTCGTCGATTTAGCCTGCTAATATAGACCTCATTTAAAACTAGCCACTTTTGTTTATCTAGTAGAAGGGGGTATCTTTATTCTAGCCAGCTGCGAGCCTCATTTTTATCAGAGAACTTGAAAATCTGGTGTAACATAATACATCGATTAACAACATTTTCTGGAATTAAACCCATGGCCTCCATTCAATTTATTACAATTATTATATTTTCCAGTATGGCTTCGAAACCAAATTAATATCTGCTGTGATAGAACCGGTTCTACGCCATACTATATAGCATTGTATTACAGACAACTTTACACGAAAATAAAATTAAAAATCATGAACAACAAGATTTGTTGACCCCAAGGGGCAGAAGGTTTTAATGATTTTTATTTAATTTTCCGCGGAAAGTTGTCTTTAAACGATGCAATAGATAATTATGATTTACTTCATCATAAAAACAGCCATATTGCAACAATGCTTGGTGCAACTATGACAAGAATCCGCAATACATCAAAATATTATGACAAACGGCATACCCCTAAAATATTTTGGCGTGACCCTAATCATCATACAATGATTTTGGTGGCCATAAAAATCATTTAAGAAAATATATTCTATAATGTGCGTTGATTAAGTCTGCAGCTATAGTGTAAAGCAAGGACGTTCAAGCTAAGGTCACAGGTGGGTAAAATGAGAGTTGTCAAAGGTTTAAGATTGGAGATCTTTTTTTTTTAAATTTTGAGTGGGGTAAACATTCCTCCACCCAACCCTGGAACTTTAGTGTAAATATTGAATATCAGCAATCCAAACCCGAACTGCATCATAACTAAATAGTTGAAAATGAATTCTTTAGAGAAAAACAGGCGCTTTCTACAGACTTTGTTAGTTTTAATTTTAATTGTCTAATACATATATAATTATGGTTAAGAATATGTTTAATATAAAAGTAAAGTCTTAATTCAATAACACACATGTAAGACATATCATTTTAAAGAATCTTAACAATTATTGGAATTAGTGTTTCCACAAAATTATCCTTTATATAAAGTAGTAAGGTTTTTTTCTGAAGCTTAAGATCTCAATAACTACTGAACCGATTGGGTTTTCTATTTTAGGTAAGCTCCACATAGAACCATTGATGGTTTTGGGCTATTTAATTTTCAGATTTAAGTATTTTGGATAGTTTTAAGATATTTCTCAGGTCCTTTCTGCTCCTTTGAATACTGAGCCCCTTGATGCTAGGGACGTATTCGCTAGTATTCAATAAAATAATTCAGATTTAAAAATATAACATATGATTATATAATAAGGCTAAAGTAACTTTTCGAAGAATAATTCACTTCAAAAGTTACCAATGGCTCTTATTTAGTCTAAATAATGTAGTAAAAATGATTTTAAAAATCATAATAGGTTTTTACAACTTTTTACATGCTGATTTAATAAAATTCTAAAATTGGCAAGATAAAATTTTTAAATTTTGCTGCCTCAAATAATGTTTACAATATAGGACCACCACTGTTTAGGAATTAGGTAAACATTCCTTGATTGATTAAATTTGATGGATAGCTTTGGTTTATTTGACCTTGTTTCATTTGGTTGGAAGACACGTACCACTTATTTTTAATAAAAAAATCGGCGTTTCCCTCAAAGTGCCCCGTTGAGCATCGAATCCCCATCCTTATTTTGAAAAAAAAAATATTTAGGGGGTTTAGTCGTTTTTTGTTTTTAATTACTTAAGGTTGGTTATGTTAGGTCATTATGAATACAATGTAGCCCCACAGGGGTTAGGCATAAAATGGCTCGACAGGCACTTTGTGGGAAAACTCTAAAAAACGAACACAGTAATAGTGTCTGACTGATTATGACGTAACAAAAAAAATTAGCCAATGAGAGGCCATTATTGACCAATAGTAAAATTTATAGTGGCGTCTCATTGGTTAATTTTTTTTATTACGTCATAATCAGTCAGACACTTTTACTGTGTTCCTAAAAAACTCTTTTTGTACGTTTTTATAGCAGAGCTATTCTTTAAGTCATACATCAGGCCTTTTTTATTTAAACAATTTTGAACATAAAACTGGTATTTTCAGCTTATGCAACGGCCAACCCAGGTTATGAAAGTACCAAACTATGCATAAAAATATGTGAATATGTGTAATAATTTTATTATTATTATTCTGTATGCTTACGTTGAAATACATATCTATCTATCTATCTATAAAATAAAGAATAGAATTTTAAGAACATTTCAACCTTAAATAAGACTAGGTGACAATTTATAAATAAAAAAGTAAAATATTACATATTTTGAGCAATTGTATAATAATTTTGAAAATCATGCCCTTAAACTTTCAAATAAAATATTAGTAAAACTTATACTCGTAAATTGTGACAAACATGAAAACATTCAATGTAGCAGATTGATTAAATAGTTGGTATTAATACATCCTACCAATAAACTAACAGGATATCTGTTTTCCGTCTGTTTGTCAGAAGGATCTCGCTATCCGCTGAATTGATATGGTTCTCCTTTACAGGGTAGCTTCTCATAGGTCCCGAGAAGGTTTATAACTATTTTAGGGGTGGGTATCACACCCTCTCAAGAGAAATCGCCAAAAAATACGAAAATTTTATGATTACTCCCTAAAGGCGGCGCCAGTATCGTAAAAATATGAATAAAATATATATTATTTCGCAATTTAGATATTTAAAAAAAAAACACAAGAAGCCTCTAGGGGCTTAGCAGCTACTAATTAAAAAGAAATATTGAAGAATAATGGTTAAAAGCAAATAAGATAAATAAGTGGTTAATTTGTACGAGGGAGAAAAGGAAAACGGTCAGTAAAAGAAAAATTATAGAGATGCTTTGAAACCAAAAATATGATATTTCTTGACACTTAAACTACATAAGATATGGAGTCACAAAAAATACATTCCTGATAATCCTGGACATAAGAAATTTATACATAAAAAAAACAATTAATGATAGTTTTTTATTGCATCGTATTATAGACAGCTTTTATGCAGTTTCAGTATGGCTGATGGTAATCTAATCAAGCGGATATTAATCGGTTTTCAAGCCATGTTCGATATAATTACATTTATATGCCATGCAAGTTTAAAAAGGCAGCATTCGCATTTGAATCTTCAGCTTTACACCTTATGATTGCCTGTAGAACTTAATTAAACCAAATCTTTAGGTCATAAAGGTCAGTTTTTCATAATAGATCTTCTTACCTCTTTCTGTACTTTCCTCTTCTTACCCACTTCCCTTTAGTTTAGATTAGGTAATTTTAAATGAAATTAATTGGCTGAATCACAGCCCCTCACAAAAATTTAACTTCTACATTTTGAGACTTTTTTACCCAAACTAATAAATTGCTTTAAAACAAGTAGATAGGAGTTAGATTTAGTTTTAGATTATTTGTCTCGATCTTTGTTAAAGTTAACTTGGTGCTAGACACATATTTTGACACTAGAGAACATAAAAATGTTGTCACTATAGCTAGAGGATATATTAGAGTTAATATACATAGAGTTCTCCATTTTGACACTAGAGAACATAAAAATGTTGTCACTATAGCTAGAGGATATATTAGAGTTAATGTGAATAGAGTTCTTATCAATTTTGGCATAAAAATGTTATTTCTGTGTCCCAACTAGATAATAGAGTTAATATAAATAGAGATCTGATTTATTTGACAGTAGAGAATATAAAATCGCTGTCAATATAGAGGATATAATAGAGTTAGTATAAAAAAAGTTCTCATTTATTTGACACTAGAGAAATTAAAAGTGTTGCCACTATATCTAGAGGATATAATAGAGTTAATATAAATAGAAATATCATTTATATAATAGCTAGAGGATATAATAGAATTAATATATATAGAGTTCTCAATTATTTGACACTAGAGATCATAAAATGTTGTCCTTATAGCCAGAGGATATAATAGAGTTATTATAAATAGAGATCTCATTAATTGGCACTAGAGATCATAAAACTGTTGTCACTATAGCTAGAGGATATAATAGAGTTAATATAAATAGAGATCTCAATTATTCTGAAGTAAGAATACATTAAACTGTTGTCACTTTAGCCCAAAGAGTTAATAGAGTTAATATCTATAGAGCTCTCTATTATTTGACAATAGAGATTATAAAAATGCTATAGCTAGAGGATATAATAGAGTTAACATATATTGAGATCTCATATATTTGACACGAGAGTATTTGACATAAAATTGTTGTCACTATAACTAAAGGATACAATAGAGTTAATATAATTAGAGTTCTCAATAATTATTTTACTATTGCCGAGTAGTACATTATTAAAGTTCTTATATTTGTCTAATTCAAACTCTAGAACAAAATAAATAAAATGTTGAACTGAATTATTTTACTAGAGATTTTGACAGAATTGTTCTAGGTTATTGGGAACATTTTAAAATAGCTTTCATACAAATACAGTTTTATGGTTTGAAATAGAAATGTTTAAGGATACAAATTTAATAAGCATTGCTTTACTTATTAAAATAAGCCAACACACAAAAAATTTATTTCAGTGAGACATTAACTATAACCACAAAGATCTCAAAAAGATCTCTGAATACAATTCATAATAAAAAGCATCGTTGAGAAACAGGGTCGTCCAAGCTCTTTTTTTAGGGGGTAAAACGATGAGTTTCAAATGTTTGAGGGGGTTAATTTAATGTACTTAAGGGGGGTAAACACCCCTTTATCCCTACCCTTGGACGTCTATGATTAAAAATGTCTTTTCTATCCAACAAAGATATCCTAGGGGGTAAGTTTTAATGACAAGTAATAAAAAATAAACAACTCTTACTATTGCTTCCGTAAATGTGACCCTTTGTTTTATATAATGCACAGATAACTTACAAGAGTAGCTACTCTATATTTATATTGGTCTGTACGTCCTTTTGATATTATTTTGTGAAAGTTTTAATGACAAGTTTGAAAAAATAAACAACTCTTACTATTGCTTCCGTAAATGTGACCCTTTGTTTCAAATAATACACAGATAACTTACAAGAGTAGCTACTCTATATTTATATTGGTCTATACGTCCTTTTGATATTATTTTGTGAAAGTTTTAATGACAAGTAATGAAAAATAAACAACTCTTACTATTGCTTCCGTAAATGTGACCCTTTGTTTCAAATAATGCACAGATAATTTACAATCGTAGCTACTCTACAGCTTGATTCGTCTGTAAGTCCTTTTAATATTATTTTGTAATGCTACCCTTGTAGATTTTGAGACCTTAAGTAATAGTTTTACAATAAAATATAAATACTTTTGTAGATAGGATTATTGTCCTCAATACTCACAAAACCTCTTTTAATAAATTTTGTTCGTTTTTATTCTATATTTTTTTTTCATCACAAGTAAAAGCAGGGTTCTAAAGTAATAAGACAATGGCCGATAATTTAATGTACATCCATAATGGAGATACACAAAATTACACAATTTGTAATTGGTGGTTAAAACGTTTGGAAACTAAACTTAATGAACTAACCAATTAGAGTCTCCAAAGTTGTTAAGCTAACGAAGAAGAAAACGTTATTATAAAACTTTGGGGACTAATGTATTAAATAGCCTCACCCTCCCTTAGTAAAACAACATAATGATATTACAAAAGTGCCATAATAATATATGTAAAGAAACGAACCATAGCACGTAAATATAATCTCAACTGGTGATGATATTTATATGCACGACTTTGTCTTTTGTAAACGATATATGTATGTCTTTGCTATATCATATTTGCTTAATATTTTCAGGATATAGTCTGATAATAGATATATAATTACTACATAGGATGTTTGATTTTACTTTACTTAAATAAAGTGATACTCTTGGTTGGCTAAAAATAATGATACCCCCAATTTAGTTTGCTAATATAGACATAATGTAGTAGTCAGTTCGTTCATCCAGTAGGAGGGGAGGGAATGGGATAAACGTGGTGTATGGGAGGATCGTTATTTTAGCCAGCTACAAGTTATAACTTTATCCAAGTAATTATAAATCTATTGTTTGTTTTTTTTATTTTCGCTTTTAGCGAAAGTATAACTTGTTTTTTTTTTAGCCTTAAAGACATACAGACAGACAAATAGAATTGACTTGTAGAAAAGTTTCACAGGCATAGAGCACAAAGTGCTCAGCGTATTAATACTGAACATATACGTCCTTTGACAAAAAATCGATGATATTAATACATACATACGTAATATAGCATGGAATATGGTCTTCTAAGAGTCTACTTAAGCGGCAATTGTTTTTATCGAAGAATCGATGTGTTATTAGTTTCATAAAGGGATAATCGTAGCTGGATAAAATAACGATACCCACATCCACCCCTATCCCCTTCTCTTCCTACTGGATAAACGAACTGACCAATAAATGAGGTACATTTTAGCAAGCTAAATTGGAGACAATTCTAACTTTTTCAAAATATCCACGTATATTATATATCCATGTAAAGGATATAGATTACTCAAAATTTGCCAGACGTTCAAGCTGCACTTTCTAAAAAAATCTGTAGATGAATGAATTAGCAGCAGCTTAAGCACATAGAAGTCCACTCAAATATTCTACTGCACCTACGTATTTCAACAAATGTCAGAAATTGTCGAGAAGAGAAAATCAATATTATAACACAAAGACAGAGTAAAAGATAGCTATTAACTTCTAAGAGTGGAGATATTCTAACAAGGTTGAAAAAATCCATAAAAGTGAAGCTGTATAATTAGAAAGAAGGACAAACGAACAATAACTCTTGTAGAGTGTCAGAAGATGATAAGAAAAACATTGTAATGTCTTTAAAAATTTGTACTTAATACAATAAAAAAACATACTTTCATTTTTAGGATTTGATTATAGATATGCTGCGCTTATAGTATTTTACATTATTCTAAAAATCAGATTAATAGGATAATTATATCATACAAAAAGTTGTTGTAAAAAAGTTTTAAAAGTTTTAACTTATTTTAACTCACTGCAAGTTTCACTTTATAAGAGAACATAAAAAACTGTTGTATATATCCATTCCCGTCATTCTGATAATTGTCTCCAATTATTGGAAGATTCGTTCCGTAATTATTTTAGCACATTTCCAAATTTTGTGATGTTTACAATTAAAACAAGGTTGACAACATCCATAAAAGCAAAGATCTGAAATCAGACATGAACACTTGTAGAGTGTCAAAACTTAATAAACATATTTGTATATAAACTTGATTCTGTTTACTAAAATACTAGGACTTGGTTGAACCGATTGAGTTCAACTCTTTAGGGAATATACATAATGGTCTTGAGATGGTTTTAAGCCATTTTCTTGGCGGGTGGGACATCCCCAATTCCCAAAAATATTTTCTTTAAAATAGTCATACTGACATTCTTTTAATAATTATAGAGTTGCCCATCGAACTGACCACATATTTGCTTTTAACTGTTCAATTTTTTGTTGTTAATAATGTCATTGTATACGTTTTCGATACAATAATGTCTTCAAAGTTTTGCAGGGTATATTCTTTTTCTCTCTCTATCTACTACTTCAATGCACAAGATATTAATTGGAAAAGTTTAAAGTCAATTGTAGTAAATGTTCGGCCATTTCAATTTAGATTTCTGTAATTTTTATTAGAACATGCGACTTACATAGTTTTAAAAAGCCATTTCGATATTGTGTCATCCATGACAACCTTTATAAAAATAGTCGACAAGAATCGATATACATTTATTACACTAGTCCCCAAAGTTTAGATCCCTGAAATTTAATAAACTTAACTAATTGCATACATTGAAAGTGTCCATAACTGACATATCATCGACACAGATTCATCCAATCTTGTCAATAAAATAGTACATTTTTTTTCTTCACACATCCATAGAAATTATCATTATTTGCTTTTAAAACATTGATCTAAAGGAATAAGACTACGGCCGATAAATTGATGCTCATCTCCAATGATGATACCCCTTCTTTAGATTATAATTAGTGATTTTTACGTTTGGACACTCAACTCAATGAACCAACCAATTACAATTTAATAAAAGTCCCCAAAGTTGTTAAGCCCAGGAATAAGAAAACTTTGGGAACTATACTAATAAACAGCCTATTTTCCCCTTTCGTCCTGCCTATAAAAGAAAATATATGAAATCACAAAGCTCTTCTAAAAATTCTACAAAGTTTATACTAGAACTAACTTGCTTGTATAAAAGTTTTAAGTTGCATCCAACTACAAATGAGCTTAGAAAAGCGAAGCTAGGAGAGCCTTCTTTCAAAAATACGTTATAGTCCTTTAAAATCATGAATTACAGTACACTCTTAGGCTTTAAGGTGTAATTTTAAAGTGTGATTTTGGTTGTTTGTTCTTAGGAACCGCCATCACTGTGACACAAAAACATCAATCCTTTAGTGGCAGTTTCTAATATTATTTCGCGCACTTTTATCACATAAGATTTTTATCTTATACTAACTGATATTGTAAGGTTATTGTAAGCAAGATGATTACAAGTAAGGAACCAGTTTTAGATTGAAAATTAGTTCAGGTCATTTTCGTGCTCTTTTCCTTTCCTACTATTCTTTTTCCACAGGCATTTATTGATAGGCCAACAATCGATATTTTAATACTTGCACCAGATTTTCATGTACTCTGATAAAGTGATGCTCGCAGCAGGCTAGAATAACAATACTCCCCATCCTCGCTTTACCCCATCCCCTCCCCTCCTAGTGGTCGAACGAACTGGCCAAAAAATGAGTTCCATATTAGCAATCGAAACTGACGACAAATTTTCTTCTGTAAATATATACACAAATTTACTATATGCATTGTAATATCTTTTATTTTTATTCTAAGGAATGGTGTCATTTAAGTTTATAAAATTGCCTTTGACTTTATTCCTGATTTTTGCATTTAGCCTTTTTAAAAGAATGATATATAGTAAGAAAAGTATAGGTAGCTAATCTAGTTCTAATAAAGAGTAATAACCTATTCTTAATACATATGTACATGATCCGGTCAGTTTTAAAAAAATATATATACTTATTGGTTTAGTAAAGCTTCACCCATAATAACATTTAGACTTACAAGTTACAAACTATTATCAAACGTCCAGAAAAATTTACGTTATGCTTTTATTACAGTAACAGAATATGTCCAAAAGATCATAATAACTTTAAAACTGATATGGTTCTGCTTTACAGTGTAACTTCTCATAGGCCCTGGGCAGATTAATAACTATTTTAGGGGAGGGTACGACCAACCCCCCAAGATAAATGCCCCTAGATTTAAAATTTTTATTTTCCGTTTCAAAACTAAAATCTAAAGTTGGAGGGCCGTTTTCCTCCAACCAAAAGTGCCCCTAGAGGACTCTAGGGGCGTAGCCACTAGTGATAAAATAAAATAAATGAAACATATGCAGAAAAAATGTTATGTAAATTTTTGCCCCTTTTATGGAGAGAAATTCTTGCAAATCATATTTAATTAGCAAATGGAGTGTTCATACAATGTGGTTGAATAATTAGTTTTAAAAATTATTCTTGGGCATGCGTAAAGGAAGTGTAGGGAAGTATCAACTCACCCCTTTAAATGAATACTTTAGAGGCATGCCTTCCCCTTTTTTGATTCCTGACAAAACTCTGTGCACTTTACTGATGATATTAATTAACCAATAAGTGTTATTACAAAATACTGTGATGGTATCTTTAGATTTCAAGTAGAAATGCTCAATTAAAGTATACATTTTGAAATGAATTAAAATAAAACTTTACATATACATACACAACTTCCCAAACTAGAAAACTCCCAAAAATTAAACACATATCATCTAAAAATTATGTTAATTTGATAACCATAAAATACTACCTAATAATTAATTTTATACAATTGTGCTTAAAAAAATTCATATTATAATGAATAAAATTTTAAATCTTTTTGATTATATATTTTGATTTTAGTAATCATTTTCAATTCATTTTGTCGTTGTAGTAGTGAATTAAGCAATATTAGCATGGTCGTTTTAGATAAGTTATATAGATAAATGTTCTGCTTATTATCGTCAAAAACTGTACTTACGTATACTGTTTGGTAAAATCTACGCTTTTAAAATTGTACCTTTTACAGAAGTCTTCATGAAAAGCTTTAAATATATAGGACAATTCTAACATGCCATAATTCTTCTTACTTTGTTTTAGAAAAAAAGATATGTGCATTGTTAAATTTTCTTAATCATAATTAAAAAGATAGATTAGGAACGCCTTATGTGTAAATTATTTTTATATGAAAATATTAGAGTTAGCACAGACTGTTTCTAATGTTACTTTATTAGTAGCACCCTATTTTACAACTATTCCATGTTTGTAGGTCTATTTGTCCGTCTGTTACAGATTAATAGCAGAGAGGGAATAGACATTAAGCTTCTATAACGTTTTCTTTATTTTGGATATTTTTATTTCATTTATTTATTGGTTGGTTCATTAAGTTGAGTGTTCAAACGTTTCATCCACTATTTGTGCTCAAAACAAGGAGTGATTTTGTTCATCATCATTTGGGATTCACATATTTATCGACCATTGTCTTATCCCCCAAGATTAATAGAGTTATTTTATATCATAGAATTTGGAGCAAAAACATTTCTTGCTACTTCGTTTTCATATTTCAAAATTATAGTGCAATAATTTATTTAGAATACGTGGATATATTGTGAAAAATTTGTCGTCAATTTAGCTTGCTAATATGGACCTCATTTGTTGGTCAGTTCGTTCGTCCAGTAGGAGGGAAGGGTATGTGGTAAAGGGGGTGGATGGTTGGTATTGGTATTTTAGCCATCTGCAAGTATGAATTATTAGGGTACAAAAGAGATCTGATGCAACATCCTAGTAATGATAAATCAATTAATGTAATTTCTTAATACAGTGCATACAATTTTAAGCTTGTGAAGTTCTATAGTAAAGCGAAAATATGTAAATGAAAAATCTTAACTTACTTCAAGGGACTGTTTGACTGTCAAATTGTTGTATGCGCGGACAATAACAAGATTTTCTATTTTTCATATATATCTCTAATTAAAAATAAGGTTTAATCGATATATTATCACTTGGATGTTGCACCAGATTTTCATGTACTCTAATACAGTGATACTTACAGCTGAATAAAACAACGATACCCCAATACTCTCCTCCCTTACTGAATGAACGAACTGACCAATAAATGAGATCTATGTTAGCAACCAAATTAATGACAATTTTTCCATGTCAATATATCCATGTATAATATATCCATTAAAGAGATGTATATATAGCACGCTTGGACAATTTTATTATGCAGCCTGTGGTGATCAAATTTAGGTTGTACCATACTAGTTTTAATTATATGTACTAGTATGTACTCTATACCATTTCTCGTATTTATCAACAATAGATAATGGGAAAAAGTCTTACAATCAAAAGAGAATTATAACGTAATAAAAGGTTAGTCAATGAAGAGCTAATTCTATATTTATTTAAAAGGGTTAGGAAATTTTACTTGAAAAAAAAAAAAAGGGTCGTGTTTTGGTCCTTTTTTGATTCCAAGGTGTTTAAAACTGACATAAAATACTAATACTTACCATTAGCCAAGAAAGCTTATGACAATTTTTTTATACGAATCTTTACTTATATAATACTAGTGCCTGCGCTCCTAGCATCTAGAGGCTCCGTATTTTAACTGGCAGAGAGGGGTTGTAAAATAGCTAAAATACTTTCAAAGATTTAAATTTGAAAATAAAACAGCCAAAAACCATCACAGAATCTATGTGTTGCTTACCTAAACTCAATCGGTTCAGAAGTTATCGATATCGAAGGCTACAGACAAAAACCGTACTTCTTTATAAAATAAGGATTAATTAAAAGCATGTATAGATTTGGTAGGGGGTAAAAAAAATTTGCGATGCGCTTCGCGCGCCATTTTACCCCCCCCCCCCCAAAAAAAACGAATTACCCCCCCCTTCAAAAATTTTTACCCCCCCCCCCAAAAAATAAAAAGCTTGGACGCCCCTGGTGTATAGTGTATGAATTACAGTATAATGTAAAAATCATGTTTTCATAATTATAATTTTATTTCTTACAAGGATCTAGGTATTAGTTAATAGAAGATATAAAAGTATCAGAATTTCTTGATTAATCTCAATTTTGTAAGTGGGATTAATGGGTTACTCAAATTTTTTTTTTGTTTGTTTTCATTTATAAAAGATAAATCATAGAGATGCAAATAATAAAAAATGTGAACCCTAATATAATACATTTATTATTACTTAGATCTTACACCTGATTATCATGTACTCTAATAAAGTGAAACTTGTAGCAGACTAGAACAATGCCCACCCCACCCCCCCCCCTTTACCCGATTCCCTTCTCTCTTACTAGATGAACGAACTGACCAATAAATGACTAAATGGACGACAATTTTTCTCCTGTCATAATATTCACGTATATTCTACATCCGTTCCTAATATTTACAAAACTGTAAAACAGATTAAATGATTTTGTTAAATTTGGATTTGAATTCATGTAGTACAGTGACTTTTATTTAGAGAAACAATTTGTATATTTAATATTATATAAATTTTAGTATGAAAAATTATTCTGAAACTTTGTAATGCGAAATCTTTACTTTATAAAGTGGGATAGAAATTGTATACATTGAATTTTGAAATCTATATCACAAAAATAATTAAAATTTCACAATGTATTGAAATCTTCAATTCAAGCCACTAGAGGCTGTGTGTGTGTGTGTTTTGGTAAGGAGGGGGGTCAAGTAGAATGTAAGCCTAACCCCATGATATAACAATTATGTACATATATAAATATTTTATTAAAAAAATACCTATATCTGTTGTGGTATTTGTGAGATCTTAAGCTTCAAATAATGCATTTTAAGAAGTACTTAAACGGATGGACGGATAGTGCACAGACAGACGTACAGACAGACAGACGTACAGACAGACGGACAACATTCTACTTTACATTATAAATCAATTTATCAGATTACTTGTTAGTTGTACCTCCCTAAATGAGCCAGCAGTTTTTTAATCCATTTAATATTTAGTCAAACATCAGAAAAGCACATTGCTTCCGTTTGTGTCATAGAGTAACAATCATAAGAGGGAGTATTTTATTGAATATAAAAAAGCACGGTTTTTTGTGTCATAGAGTAAAAAACCATAAGAAGGAGTATTGGATCAAATATAAAAAAGCACATTGATTCCGTTTGTTTCATAGAGTAACAATCCTAAGAGGGAGTATTGAATCAAAGGTAGAAAAACAGGTTGCTTCAGTTTGTGTTATAGAGTAACACTCATAAGGATAATTTTATCAAACATAAAAAACACATTGCCTCCATTTTTTCATAGAGTAATAATCATAAGAGCGCGTTTATAACATAAAAAAAACAAATTGTTTACGTTTGTGTCACAGAGTAACACTCATAAGAAGGAGAATTTTATCATATATAAGAAGCACAACTTTTCCGTTTGTGTCATAGAGACACCATAATAAGAGTTAGAATCTAATAAAACAAAAAAAAATAACAAGTTTAAGAGGGAGTAATAGTAAAACATTAAAAAGGCACAAAACTTTTGTTTGTTTCAAAGAGTAACAAAAAATATTGAAGGGCGGAATGATTTTAGATAAAAAATATACTCATTTATTGAATATTTAAGCTACTTTTATATAACCATCCATATAACCAACCATGTTTTTATATAACTGTTGAACCATAAGTGGAACATTTAAACATTTTGGATCACCATAAAATGACTTTACGAACATGCTATTTATGAAGGGACAATGGTATTTGTGTACCAGACTGACCTGAGGGCTATCCTAGGATCTATAGGGATAAGATAATAGCCGATAAATTAATGTACATATCCAATAATGATACACAAAATTACCCTTTTTATTGATTTTAATTAGTGGTTGAAACGTTTGGACACTCAACTTAATGAACCAATCAATAAAAATCCAATATAAGACCCAAAAGTTGCTAAGCCAACGAATAAGAAAGCGTTACTATAAAACTTTGGGGACTAGCGGAATAAACAGCCAAATGACCCCTCCTGCCCTGCGGCTAACCCTCATGTCCACCAATTTAAGAAAGTCTGTATGGGGTAAACTGAATTTTAAAAATTGCAAATACGTCAAAATATTTTCAACAAGATGTTGCTTTTCAAGCATTTATTCAATGCAACAAAAAAACCATTAAAATTCTAAAATTTATCTTGACATCAAAAGCAAATAAAAGTCTGTTGAGCAATCTGACAGCTAATGTTGTTTTATGCAATAACTAGCGGATGCTCTTCTAGCATCTAGGGGCTCTGTATGAAAAGGGGCTACAAAACTAGCTTTAAACAATCCCAAGACTAAAAACTAAAAATGAATAAGCCTAAGACCATCACGAGACCTATGTGAAGTTTACCTAAAATAGAGAACCAAATCAATTCAGTAGCTATTGAGATCTTAAGCTTCGGGCTAAAAAAGCTTACTACTTTATATATATGGTATATCAAGAGATATGGGAATCACCACAAATAAAAACAGACGTCAATCTTTCATATCAAGACGATTAAGGCCAATTTTGCTATCATACTCTTACAAAAAGATTTTCTTGACAGAACACCATGCTTTTGAATAAAATAATATATTGAATAATTTTTGAGGCAATTCCTAAAGACCTTACATCAGTAATGTGACATTAAAGAGGCATGTTTTACTAGGTAGAAATCTCGGTTGTAGTTTAAATGGTAGGTCCGGCTCTCAGGCATATCTCATATTTGGCGAACTTAAAACTTTGCAACGCCTTAATAGAAATTAATTTTTTCTATTTAGAATATTTACATTCCATATTAAAATGCACTAAAAATTATTAAAATATTTCATTTTGTACAGCAAAAACGTTAATTTGATTTTAAAAATTAGCGATGGTATCGGAGACAACTTCGCAGGAAACTAAATAAAATTCGTGTTACACCTCTGATGACTTTAGAGTTTAAGTTTTTAGTAGCGAATTTACTCTATGTTTAACCCTAAACGGTCGGTACCCTTCCGGACGGATGGACAGACGGACGAACGGGCAGTCGGACGGACAGACGGACAGACGGACGGACAGACAGACAGACGGACGGACAGACGGACAGACGGACAGACGGACAGACAGACAGACAGACAGAGAGACGGACAGACGGACGGGCAGACAGACGGACATTTCGAATTATAGAGTAGACGGACGGAAGGACAGACGGACAGACAGACAGACGGACAGACGGACAGACGGACAGACGGACGGGCAGACAGACGGACGGACATTTCGAATTATAGAGTAGACGGACAGAGGGACGGAAGGACAGACGGACAGACAGAAGGACGGACAGACGGACGGACAGGCGGACGGACAGACGGACGGACAGACGGACGGACAAGCGAACGGAGAGACGGACGGAAAGACGGACGGAAGAACAGACGGACGGACAGGTGGGCGGACAGACGGGCGGAGAGACGGATGGACAGACGGACAGATAGACGGACGGACAGACGAACAGACGATCAGACGGACAAACGGACAGACGGACGGGCATACGGACGGACGGACATTTCGAATTATAGAGTAGCTTCGCTACTAAAAACCAGAAGGGGGGAGGTGGCATTTAAGTCTCTCCCTCCCCCCCCCCCCCCAAATGTTAAGGGGTTATTGAATTATTTTATGAAATAGGGATATGGTTTCATCAAATAAATTTATTAATAATAATAAAACAAGGATGACAACATCCATAAGTAGCGAAGCACAAAAAAATCGTAGAGGGGAATGTGTACAAGTAGATTTAAGGTGTATTTTTAAAATGAAGAATAGATTTTTTGGAGAAAATAAACACGAAACCTTGTTTTATTTTGTACAATGACGACATAAAAGATGCTCATAACATTGAAAAATTATTTTGATTCTGATATTCAAAAAAAAGTTTGAAAATTGGACACCAAAGAAATGGGGAAACATATAAAACATATAAAAATAGCCAAAAACCTGCTAAAAGGCAGTCTTACTGCTATGTTTGTTTTCTTAAAACGACAGAATATTTAATTTTGATATCTAGAACTGAAAAAGTTTTGAAAATCGGACAATAAACACCAAAGATATGGGGAAAAATGTGAAAAATATAAAAATAGCCTAAAACCTACAAAAAGGCAGTCGGACCGTCATGGTTGTTATCTTTAATTGACGGGAAATTTAATTTTGATATATGTTAATGAAAAAATTTTGAAAATCGGACCATAAACACCAAAGATATGGAGAAAAAATAGAAAAATTTAAAAATAGCCTAAAACCTGCTAAAAAGGAGTCCGACTGGCATCCATGTTTTATACTTGATTATACTCCATATTAAACAGATTGTTGACAAGAAATTTCATCCTTCTACTTAAACAGGAGCCGAGAAAATCGTTTCCCCTATTCTTTCTCAGATAGACGGACAGACATTTCAAATTATAGAGTAGCTTCGCTACTTACTAATTAGGGGGGCAGCAGTTCTGACACTTTTGCGTAAACAGGGAGCATAGGCTTTATCTCAGGAGTGAGAGGATGGGTTATTAAAAAAAAAAGTTTAGTTTTGGGGTGTATTTTTCTTATATTTAAATTTTTTTGATAGGTCTCCAGGTTCAGGTGCTGCAGGCTGGAAGGTCACTTCTGGACAGGTGTAAATGAAAAAAAAAAATTGTTTGAAGAGTTAGAGATCAACTTATTAAACCAAATATTCATCTTTTGGGATTTTATGAGCATATATGAAGAAAAAATAAAAAAACAGCCTCCAGGTTCAGGTCCTGCAGGCCTCCAGGTGAATTCTGGACAGGTAAAAACTAAAAATTTTTGATTTTGAAGTTAGAACAAAACTCGTTAAACAATAGTTGCTACTTTATGGATGGTATGAACTAATTTGATGAAAAATTTGAAATCAGGCTCCAGGTTCAGGTAGTGCAGGCCTCCAGGTAAATTCTGGACAGGTAAAAGCTGAAAAATTTGAGTTTTAAAGTTAGAGCATAAGTTTTTTAACAAAAGTTGCTACTTTATGGATAGTATTAACTCATGTGAAGAAAAATTTAAAATCGGGCTTCAGGTTCAGGTACTGCAGGCCTCCAGGTGGATCCTGGACAGGTAAAAACTTAAAATTTTTACTTTTGAAGTTAGAACAAAACAAACTTAACAAAAGTTGCTACTTTATGGACAGTATTTACTTGTTTTTACTTTTAAAGTTAGAGCATAACTTCTTAAACAAAAGTTACTTTATGGATAATAGGTATTAACTCATTTGAAGAAAAATTTGAAATCAATTACAAATTTTTCTTTAAATTATTTAATACTATACATAAAGTAGTAACTTTTGTTAAATAAGTTTTGTTTAATCTTCAAAGGTATTATTTTTAGTTTTTACCTGTCCAGAATCCACCTGGGGGCCCGCAAGAACCTGGAGCCCGATTTAAAATTCTTCTTCTAATGAGTTAATAATATCCATAAAGTAGCAACTTTTGTTAAATAAGTTATGCTCTAACTTCAAAAGTAAAATTTTCAGTTTTTACCTGTCCAGAATTCACATGGAGGCCTGCAGTACCTGAACCTAGAGCCCGATTTCAAATTTATCTTCAAATTGGTTAATACTATCCATAAAGTAGCAAATTTTGTTAAATAAGTTATGCTCTAACTTCAAAAGTAAAAATTTTTAGTTTTTAACCTGTCCAGGATCCAGCTGGAGGCCTGCAGTACCTGAACCTGGAGCCCGATTTCAAATTTATCTTCAAATTGGTTAATCCTTATACTAAAGTAACAGGGTGTTTGTCTGTTTGTCTGTACCTAAGGATCTCGCTAACCACTGAACTGATCGGGTTCTTCTTAAAAGGGTATATTCTCATAGGTCCCGGGAAGGTTTTTAACTATTTTGGGGGAGGGTACCACCACCCTCCCAAGAGAAATCACAAAAAATTTAATTTTAGAAAGAGAGTTAAACGCAAATATAAATGTCAAAAGCAACATAGACATATTTTAAATATAAAAAAAAAACATTTAAAGTGCCATTAGAGGCCTCTATGGGCGTAGCTGCTAGTACTATCCATAAAGTAGCAACTTTTGTTAAATAAGTTATTCTCTAACTTTAAAACTGAAATTTTTTGTTTTACCTGTCCAGGATCCACCTGGAGGCCTGCAGTACCTAAACCTGGAGCCAGATTTCAAACAAATTTTTTTTTCATTTATACCTGTCCAGAAGTGACCTTCCAGCCTGCAGCACCTGAACCTGGAGACCTATCAAAAAAATAGATATAAGGAAAATACACCCCAAAACTAAACTTTTTTTATTGAATAATCTATCCTCTCACTCCAAAGACAAAGCCTATGCTCCCTGTTTACGCAAAAGTGTCAGAACTGCTGCCCCCCTTAACAAAATTCACCTAGAATTGCCCTCTGGCACATATCTTATAACATAACTCCTCATTTTAACAACAACCAAACATGGAAGCCAACATCCATATAAGCAAAGCTCTTAAATGGTAGGACAAACGAACATTAACACTTGTAGAGTGTCAGAACTTAATAAGCAGAATTTTAAACATAAGTCAATATAAAGTTGTTACACTTTCTAAATTATACCTAATTTTTATAGGAATCAACATGTAAAGTTTGAAATTGATAGGACAATTCTAACCTGTTTAAATTAACCGGAATAGCTAACTGTCCCAGAATAAAATAAACTCACATACAGACGGACAGACCATAATTATAGAAAAGCATTGCTTTTAAAAAAACTAATATGTATTTACTCACTGACAGTAAAAAACTGATTCGTTTTCCAATATTTTTTACAAAAGCAGAAAAAAAGTTACAATGACAAGCTGACAGACATCTAAATTATAGATAAAATTCGCCAACAATTTCAAGATCCATATTTCAACTCCATTTATCCCTGCAAACATAATTTACATTGATGCGAATACATTCAAACACATGCGACGCATGTGAATTAATTGATACTTTATCTAAAGTCGCTTGTAATAAAAGATTTAAATATATCTATGTATATAAAATACATTAATATACAGATTTTTATTTTTGTTTAAATTTTAATTATTGGTGGTGTTTAAACCACTTTTTTGAACAACGCCCCCATGAAACGTTTCCATGTATAAATTGAAGAAAAGTACATTAAGCTATTAAGTACATCGATAAAGTATTTTTTTTCTTCATAGTATTTAAATTAATTTTTGAACTTAGAAAAAAAGCTTTTGAGATTTTAATAATCATTAATTAATTCTTTAAAAAAAAAATTAATTTAAATATCTGAAAATTTGCCGTTAGTTCTTAGTTGGTATAAAACAAAATAATTTAGAGTAGCGGGGCTACTCTATTACTATTAATATTACAGAAATTTTACATGAGAATTAAAGTAAATATCATAAGATTAGCACCAGTTTTGTTAGCTCAGGCATTCGGAACCTTGTTTTTACTAATTATCCACGGAAAGATGTCTATAATACGATGTGGTAAATTATTCAACAAAATTTATTTAGGATCTACAATTTTGATATACAAGATACAAAATATATTTGTTTTATTTAATGAAAAAAAATATATTTCTTTTATTTCATGAAAAAAATATTTTCTACTTTTCATCCCTTTTGTCCTTGTTAACACAGTATAAACTTTGTACAGCAGAGAAAGAGTGGGCAATGACAATAGTCCCCAAAGTTATTAGGTTGAGTGTTCACACTTTTCAATCACAAATTTTAATCTACAGAAGGGGTTATTCTAAGTATCATCATAGGGCCGGGGATGTATATTAATTTATCGGCCATTGTAGTATCTCTTTAGATCCACTACTGTATACCCCTCTAATATAATTTGCTTTTGTGTATTGATGAAGAAACAATATGCTGATGTGATAATATGCGGAAATGACCGCACACCGTTTAATTGGTACTTTCCCCCCCAACTTACTTGTTTCACTACGCCTCCCACAGTACAAAACTGTATAAAAAGTCGTCAGAAATTAAGAACTAAAAATCATGAGATATTTGATCATGCAGGTAATGCGTGGACCTACCAGATTCCCCACAACCGAAATCTCATTGTGATAGTCCGATTCTATTATACATAAAAACCGCCTTAACATATTGAATAATTCTAGAGTTGCCAAGAAAAGAATTTGTATTTCGGCGTTAGACTTATTAGTTTTAGAAAGGCCAGAAAATTCTTTTTAATTTAAGTCAAAGAGAAAAGTTATTTTTTTTATGAATTACAGTGTAGTGGCCCAAATTGGTTGTACTTTTTAATCTTCTAAAATATATTGGGATGGTTATAACCTCATTTCCTCTCCCTCCGCTAAAGGCTACGGGCGAATCCAGTATAAGTTGAACATAACCAATTTCTTGCTTCTTGGCGGTTTTTAAATTCTAAAAGAACTAATTACAATAAGCTTTATAAGCAGTTACGTCCCTAGGGGTACTTGAAGGGTTGGGGTTGAATTCGATCCTACCCCTCCCATTTTTTATTATTTAAAAAGAAAAAAAATTCCCCCCTAGCTACATTGTAAAGGAGAACCATATTGGTTCAACGGTTAGCGAGATCCTTCGGTACAGACAGACATTTCATTTAAAGTTTTACTGTTATTAACACTCACACATACATCCTACTACTATGCTCTAATTCCATAACATATCTGTTTTTTTTTTGGAATGGATAATTATTACTTGAATCTTACACCAGATTATCATTAACTCTAATATAGTGAAACTCGTAGTTGGCTAAAATAACAATACCTCACATCTACCCCCTTTACCCCATACTATCCTTCTGGATGAACGAACTGACCATTAAATTATTACATGTTAGCAACCTAATTTTTCCCTTGTCATAATATCCAAGTATATTATCAATTATCCATTGTTTATTGGTTTGTAATGTCAACAGTTTCGGCGCAGTTTTTACTCTTTCGCTTATGTAATTTGTAATTCAAAATAAGTATTTTTATAACGATTAGCACATAAAATAGCGAATCTTCAATGTTTAAGAACGTGTATAAAGCTTTACTGTACTACAATTTACTGTTTTTCTTCTATTAAACCTAATGGACTCAGTTATCCTTGTTTTTATGGCATAAGAATCAATAAATGACGACAAACCTAGTTAAAGAGTAGCTACGCTTTAAATACCATTAACAAAATCAAAATTTCAAATAGAACAAAATTTATTTGAATATAATATAATTTTCTATAATAAAATCAACATAAAGCATTCATTTAATATTTTTAAAACTGACAAATTTAATATTGGCATCATTTCTTTGTAACCATGATGAATAATTTTAGTTTGTGTGTGTAAGTGTGGGCTGAAACAAGACACACAATGTCTGTGTGTCTGTCTGTTGGTCTGTCTGTAGCGAATATGTTTGGATGGAGTATCTAGTATGACAGTGCCAAGTTAAAAAATATTGTCTGTCTTGTTGCGTGTCATACATAATACACTTGTTTTCACTTGTCACCGGGCCATCCACACACACACTAGCTAGCTATCATTCTAGCTATCCTCCCACAATTATCTATCTAGCTATCCGCATATGCATTAAGACATAAATTATACATACACACATAGAAATAAATCACTGGCTTGCTTTAAAAAAATGAAAGTTTGTCTTTGTGGTCATGTAAAACATGACATCATTCATAAATTTCTTTTGGTCTTCACTGAAATTTCCCGCCATTTTTTTATAACTTTTTGGCGGGAAAAATCCGCCATTTTATTAGCAGAACAATCTAGCTCTCTCCATCTCCTCCACCTCAGCAATGCTCTCCTGAAGGTCGGCGACAAACCGCTGCTGGTCGTTGTAGGACCTGCAGGCAAAGGTTGCAGCTACCTTGCTGGTGTGCTTGGACTGTAGCTGGACGCCATACTGGTGCTGCTGTGTCCTGAACATGGTCACCCTCAATCCTGCCAGCGACAAACAGGTTCTGAACTGGTGCACCTGCTTCTTGCGGTTTTTCTCACTTTTCGTTACAATGAGCATGTCGTTGAATAAGAAAATTCCGCGTTGGTGAGAATCCTTCTTGTCTTTCTTATGCATGTCTGCAACCTCTGACACACGGCAGAAGCAAACCAGCCGGCGCCAGGTAGAGTTCAGCTTGGGCCGTTTGCTGCCAGTAATTGTATCCTGAACCTTGGATACCTGTGACACATGATCAGGACCCTCCTTAAATTCATTGGCCTTAATGCGGTCATAGATTCCTTTCAGCATATCCGCATCAACGTCCGCGCCCGCGTCAATTGCCCGCAGGTTCCGCAGAAAGTCCTCTTGCTTCATTTTTCGCTCAGGCTTAATGGATTTATTGTGTAGGTCAGTATTTAGCAAAACCATAGCATAGGACAAAATAAAAATGGTGTCGGGAGATTTGAATCCACTCACAAACATTTGATTACATTCAATATATCTTCTAGAGAACATTTCCACCATTTTTTCAATCTTTTGCGCCTCCCCAGGGCTATGTATCTCGGACAGCAGCTGGCGCAGGGCAATATCAATGTGCAGGCCTGTGAAATCCATCTCATAGACCATGCAGTGTAGAACAGCCAGGTTGAACGGCTTCTGCAGGTTACAGATATACTCACCAATCATCTTTTTGGACAAGCCCTTGCGGCCCATCAGAAATTTAGCAATGGCTGGCGGGTTGAGATCAATAAAGTCATGCTTTGCCAGGTATACAATCCCCTGTTCTGGATTAATGTTGAATAAATTGAGGCCAACCCTGTAATTCCTCCTTCTTACAGTCTCATCATCAGTGTGGGATAAATTTGGCTGTGGCTGCTCCTTAGCCCCAGATTCTGGCAGCTGAATGCGGACAGTCTTCTTTTTGGCCGCCTCAGCAGCTGAACACTGCCTGTGGTTGACCGAATCAGCGTAGAAATGATCTGGCAACGGCCGTCCGGTCATTGATCCAGTCATGGATTGAACATCCTGGTAGGATTCATAAATTTGTTGCTGCTGGTTGGCGCGCTTCTCACAGCAGCAGTTGGAGCCATGACCGCTGGCGCCTGGCTGCATTGGCGGTGGCGCATATCTTGACTGCGCTACAGTTGCCTGTGTGTATGACGTGTCGGGACTAGCAGTCAGGTAGTTGGGGGAGCTCACCCAGTAGCTGTACGGATCCTCCGGGATCTCTGTGAAGGCCTGGCTCGGCGACGTTGGCACCGACTCGTTCTCGGTGGAGGACGTGCTCTCAGAACAGCTGGATCTGAAGCCGCTGTCAATGGAGGACACACTATCACAGGGCAGGCGTTCACCAAGGTCTTTGTTTAGATGACTTTTGGCGGGCTTTCCACCTTCAACTCCACCCCCGCGGGGGGTTGTAAGGGATGGAGGTGGGATGTAGGGAGGTGGTGGGGGCAGGGAAGATTTACTCATCTGTTTGTTTCTCATCTGCACATGGTGGTTGGTGGTGCAGTGATCAGGACTAGAAATTTCATGCTGTACAGGCAGCTCTGGCACCCGGGACACATACCTGTCCATGCCAGGACGTGGTAATACTGAGTCAGAAATGGAAATGGGTCTGTGTACATGTTCACCGCCGTTCAACTGTTGAGACTCGGCCAAGAATGAGACTGTGCGTTGTGGTGGCCGGGGCGGCATACGCCTGGGCCGCCTCACAGAGCAGTACAAGGAATCACGCGCCAAATATGCTGGTTCTGCCATTGGGTGGTCAGGATAAAAGTCCAGACCCTTCAACGGTGGGCAAGGTGGAACTGGTGAAGTGACTGGGGATGGGGGACCAAAAGATGTGTTGGCCTGTTTGGAAGATTCATCTTTAGCCTGGTTCAACTTGTTCTGAATGTCCACGGCTGTTTTTGGCCTTCCAGGGGAGTTGTGTTCATTGTGACTATCATTCTTACAGGGACAACCATCCTCTTGGCTGCGTTCAATTGGCTCAAAACCGCTCCATGATCCGGACCTGCGGTGATCCTTGAGGCTGGATGACCTGTGGACTGGCACTGGCTTTTTCCCGCCCTTTCTGGAGTTAATATGGCGGGCAGCCGGGCTGTTCGAGTTGGAAATGTCGTCGTAGTTAATGTTCAGTTCTATTTCAGAATTAGTCAGATCAGGATCATCACTGACAAACAAACTTCTCCGCTTTCCCTGCCCATTCGATACATTTTCAACACTTTTGGCCATGCGCAGCATCTTGGAGAACTGCAGGCTGAGAACATACTGGCGCCAGGCCCGCTGGATAATGGTGGCAGCTCTGTGGGCAGTGTACCGGCCGCCGTACCTCGCCTCCAGCACTTGCATCTGCCGCTCCTGGATCTCGGGTCCAATCTCGCCCTGAAACAAAAATAAATTGTTAAACATGAAAAAATAAAATATTTAAATCCTTGCTTGGCTTGTTCTTTATTTCAATGTTTTCTTCGATTTTTTATAAGTAGCAAAAAGACAAGGCTTTGTTTTTACATTTGGTAATCATAACCATTTTTAGATTTACTAACAAAGAGAAAACTTGAACATAGACAGGTTATGCTAAAACAAGTTATAAAACTGATAATAATACTTTTAAGTAAGTTCATAGGTAGCACCTCTCTAATGATATTACACAAAATTACCCCTTCTGTAGAAGATTACTATTAGAAGTTGATACGTTCGGACACTTAACACATCATGAACCAACCAATCAAAATTCAATAAAAGTCTTTAAAGTTGTTAAGCCAACGAATAAAACAACGTAATAAACATCCAAATGTTCCCTGCCTCCCGGAATAAAAAGCCACTTAATAAAACAATTTGAACTTTTTTTCAAAGCATTTTTATTCGCTTTCCTTATTTATAAACACTTCTTTTGTATAATATTTATGAAGAATCATCTTAAATAATTTCGTAGAAATTTTTACTATAAAAGAAATAGTTGTTAAGAAAATATTTATCATTTTTAATTGTTCTTGTGTGTCAACTTTTCGAATTTATAAATGGACTCTTGTAGCGCAGCTGATATATAACAAGGGTTGTCTGTACGTCCATCTGTTAAAATAAGTTACTTTTTTTGTTCATTACTGAATCAAAGAGTACTAGAGTCTTATTGGTATTTTTTTGTATTTTTTCTTATTCTTCAATTATTATTTTGAAGAAAAATACTGTTAGTTTGTTATTGCTGTGCTACTAATAAATATGATTGTTCTTTAATTACAATATTTCTATAGCAAAGCTACTCTATAACTAAAAGCAAATTGATCAACTTTGACAAATAATCTGAACCCAATGAAGCAAATCGTTGACGCCAAAAATCCAGGAACAAGGAAATGTTTAAATATAGTGAAATCAAATTTTAATTATCATGCAAATATTTAAAATTTGGCTTTTGGATTTAGGAAGAGACAAAGATGATAATATCCATAAAGTCATGGCTTGATAATTAGAAGATATTAAAATAAAACATACAGAATCAAAGTTATTTTTTGTATACTAGCTACGCTTTTTAGATTTAACAGATAGACAGACAGGCTTTAAATGTGAAAATACTTTGCTTTTATAAACCTAAACATATTTTTCTTTGTTCTTTTCACAAAATAGATAAAGACCCGGTAGAATAAATTATTATAAGGTAGTTTGTTTGTAAATCTAATCAGCTCCTCCCATTTTTTAAAACAATAAAAATCACCGCCCATTTCTTTTCTAAGATCTTTATTAGTTCATTAGATTAATTTATTTTTATTTTTGTCGGCTTTTTTAAATAAAATATTTATTTACTATAGTAATATTTATGACCTCCAAGCATTAAATGCATTAAAAATCGATTAAAATCGCGCTATGCAGTTTTGAATAACAGGGTGTCTGTCCATCTGTATGTAAATGACAATACCTCAATTTAAAATTTTCATGATGTTCATATGGTTATCAATATTTTTGATTTTGTTACATATTTATACGCCTATGGTGTTAATGCATTTTAGCAATAATTATAGTTTATCGCATAGTATTAAAGACAGCTTTTTGTAGATATTAAAATAAAGCATAATATTAAAACCAGTTTTGTTAACACCAAAGAGCCGAAGGCTCGGGATAACAATACTGGTATCAATTTCATGATTTTAAAAAAATATTCGTGGAAACTAAAACATGCTTATTAAGTTGTTACAACATTAAAAAAATAGCCTAATAATTTTAAAAACTATTTTGTGATTTAACAATTATCTGTTTTGATTGAAACATTTTGCCCTACATCACATTAAAATATATAACATACATACATACATAGGACAAAATCATAGACTACATCAAGACATATATAAAGATACACCCTTTCATTTAAAATCAGTCTTTGAATACAAATTTGAAATTACAACATAATATAAGGGTGTTTAACATTAGTATATTTGTCCTTACATGTATCTATCTATCTATCTAAAATTTAATATTGATAATGTTAAATAAATCTTATTTAGTGTTTTATACAGTTTTAAAACTAAATACTTTTTCATCTAAAATGCTTATATAATCTTGTTTATTTTTGCTTGTTAGTGTATTTTTTAAAGTTAAGCATATATGCATACAGTTTTTTTTTGCATTTTTCCACTCGGCAGCACATTATATTACTACCAAGGGAGGGAGGGGACATTGAGCTGTTTATTACACTAGTCCTCAAAGTTTTATAATAATGTTTCCTAATTTGTTGGCTTAACAGCTTAGGGGACTTCAATGAAATTTTGATTGGTTTGTTGAATAAGTTGAAACCACTAATTGTAATCTACAGAATTTTGTGTATCATTATTGGGGATGAACACCAATTTATCGTCCATTGTCTTATCCCTTTTTATCCCTGAAAACCACCACCAGCCACCAACTTCACAAAGATTAAAAAAAATGTAATCTGACCCAAAGTGAAACATAATCTCAACCTCTTTTGTACAAAAATTTGGTCCTTTTACAACAAAACACAATTCTAAATTTTCTATGGTTAAGAAAAAAGGGGAAGGGAAATTGGTTTCTAATCTTTACAATAAATCCGCCCCCCCCCCCCCCCTCCCCGTAATTCTTTTCTGAATATTTATTGTAATTCCTTAAAAATTTGGGGCATAAATTGTTGAGTGGTTTATAAGAGATTGACACATACCCCAAGACGAGGTACTAACACGAACACAATAACAAATATGCACTCACACACACACACACACACACATACAATACACACACTCACACACACATACACACACTCACACACACACACACACATACACGTATGAATATTTCCTCCCCTTTCAATTACAAATAACTCCACCTTCCGAAGACTTTTCCCTTCCCCTCAGTAAATTAAACCATATGGAGTTTTGGGGGAGTCATTTTTAGTAAAACTATAATATTTTCCATTTTGTAATGGCAGACATTTTGGGTTAAAATTATTTATTTATAAGAATAGTTTTCCCCGCAGTATAAAGAATTTTAACTGAACCATTCTTAATTGGAGCAAACTTTTAGAGCAAATTCTGACAATACAAATAAAACTTTGATAGACTGATAGACCATAAGAATAGATGGATAGACTGTTACATAGATTGATAAACTTGAAGGGTAGATAGAAAGAAAGATGGATAGAAGACAAACAAAACAAAGAAGTAGGAATTAAATAATTTGGTAAGGATAAGAATAAAGAGGGGAGAGAAACTTTTGTTGGGAGGGGCTGGTGTAAGAATCAACCAAAAGAAATTGCTTATTTTGTTTTCAGGCTTTCACTAAGGGGTAGGGATAAGGCTTCTCAGTAAAAATTCATGGGGGGTTTTCCATAGTTTATTATTTTCTTATTGATGAAACTTACATGATGCTTTAACAACAAATAAAAACTTTGACTGCCGAAAAAATTGAAACCAAAAGAATTTTATTCCATTGCAATATCCATAAAATTACAATAATTTCTTCTTTAAATAGAAATTTTAAAGTATTTTTGTCAGTGTTCCTTTTTTCAATCAGCATATGGGTGTATGTTTTACAGAGAATAAAAACATCCTGTTTCATTATAAGGAGATGATAGCGTACTTGCACTTTGGAAAAAAAATTCACATTTTTAAAGTCTGTTTTATATCATTTAACACTTTTTAATTACTTATTTATTGCAAAATTGATTCTAATTTTAGACCTATTATACTATTTATAAACGTATATAAAAAGTAGGTTTTTTTATTAAAATTCAATAATAACCATAGTGAGCGCGGTAATAAAAATCCATCAAAATTTTTGTGAAATTTTGTCAAAAATCATTAAAGTTGCAGTGGTAATATATAGGACATACTGCTAACAAATTATATGTAGTTAAAGAGTAGCTGCAAAACTAATAATGAAATATATCTTCCATATTGAGCTGTACAAAAAAGGGGTCTGAAAGCTATCAAAATTGACAGACTTATATTCGCGATAATAGCTTTTCATTCTAAATACACTAATATATACATTTTATAGCAGATAAAGAAATTTTAAAATAACAACGTTGCTTGATAAAAACATTATCAAAAGATTAAATTTAATTTAAACAGTCAACATAAATTTAAATTAAAAGGGTTGTCTAATTTTAATTATTTAAATTAACATAGACGAAACGACTTGATCAATAAAATTGATTTTCCCTTTTGAATGTAACAATAAAAACTTTCTATTTCAATAATAAATTTACAATTCAATAAATTGAAAATATAATAATAAACTATTATTTGAATGTACATGTACACAGGGAGGAGATATTGGGCTAAAAATTACACCAGTCCCTAAAGTTTTATAATAACATTTTCTTATTCGTTGGCTTAACAACTTTGGGAACTTTTTAAAAAATTTGATCGGTTTGTTCATTAAGTTATGTTTCCAAAAATTTCATTCAACTACTAATTGTAATCTAGAGAGGGGTCAATATTTTGTATCATCATTGGGGATGTACAACAATTTATCGGCCATTGTCTTATACCTTTAGAACCCTGGCATATACATAAAATTGTGTGTAATGACAGATTGATGGCTATATTGATGAATATTAAGTCAGGCATAACTTAATTAACAAAGTATGTATGTCTCTCTACTTTTCTGCTCTTATTAGCGAAGCTACCCTAAAACTAGAATATGACATACATCCAAACGCCCGTGATAACTGCCTAATTAATCAAATGCGGGAAAAAGATGCTCGTAAAGATGCTACATACAACTGCATCTGCATAGCTAGGAAGCTGGTAGTAGAGATAGGTGTAGCCATATTCGTAGGTAATCCATCATACTATTGTTAAATAGTAACACTATAGCACGCATATGTCTTAAATGCGAGACATGTTAAACGTTTCAGCTGGTATTATATCGAAATCCCAAAGTATTTGACATTTATCTAAGCTATAGAACATGTAGGTATATCGATCTTATTTTAAAGAAGTCGACAATAAATGAAATATCATGTCAACAAAAACTAGGCTTAACAGGGAAACACAGTGAGCATATGTGCTAAATGTTCTAAGCAATCTATCTTACTATATTATCTACATATTTATATAACAAGCGTGAATATGTGTTAACTGCTTAATATCTTTTTATACGTCTATGAATATAGCATTTTTAGTAGCGAAGCTACTTTATGACCATAATAATCCGTATATTTTTTCCATGGGCGATTACTCTAGGGAGAGTGGTGGTACCCTCCCCTAAAATAGATATAAACCTTCCAAGGACCTATGAGAATCTATCAGTTCAATTTTGTTTTGCTATGTTATGCTGTTACTTTGGACCAAATTATTCTTGTTTCATATACGCCTATGTTTAATAAATATGTATATTCATGTAGAATTTTAATATGAATTTTTGTTTTTAATCAAAGATAAACTATTTTTAGATACGAAATATAACAATTTATTTTGACTAGCGGATTCACACCTAGCATCTAGGGGTTCTATATTCGAAGGGATAAGAAAGGGCAGAAAAAAACCTAAAACCATGCCCAGACTTTTTTTTATAAAAATAAAATAGCCTAAAACCATCTCAGGACCTATGAGAAGCTTCAAATATTAGTTTAGTGGTGATTACTCTAAGTTTTCAAAGTTTAACATAAATGAGAAGGGTATTATTATTGAAGAATTGATGTACATACTCACATAAGCACATCTGCTCTTTCTTTTGTAGTTCCAGCCATAATAGAGTTATACTTAGATAGAGCATTTTAGAGTTTACTTAGATACCAACATTAATATTGTTTTAAGTGGCTAAAACGGACGGACGGACGGATGTAAACGCAAGCAGCCCATAATCTTTATCTTCATATAATGACACAAATAGCCTCTAAATAAGAATACAAAATTGAATAACTGCTAAAATTTGTATGATTAGTCTAATTTTCAAATCTAATGTGCATACATATTTGAAAACATTATAAAAGCCACCCGTTGCTTTCTATACGCTCTTAATCTGCAATCAGGGATGGGACAATTTTTTTGAAAAACAATCTATTTATATAGAACATGGCAGTATGTCCATTAATTTATTCTAAAAATCAAATAGATTTTTAAAAAATCTCCTGATAATTAGGTATTATTAGCGAACAGCTGATATTCAGCCGTTTTTGATATTTTTGTATATTTTTCATATTTTTGGAAAATTTATCCCATTTTTGATAACATTTGCTATTAATCATTATTATTTACATATTACTGGTAAATAAATAATAATAATAACATATAACATATGCTTTTTCTTTGTCTAATCAAAATTATCATCATATAATAATAATTAGTGATGGGAATCCGGATCCGGAATCCGAATCCGGAATCCGCCCAATTTTCGGCCAATTTTGGAATCCGAATCCGGATCCGGAATACGTTTTTTATAGCGGATTCCGGATTCTAAATTGGTAGGCTAAATTTAATTTAAATAGGTTAGAAAATACCAAGCACATTTTTAGGACATACGTAGCACTTAAATTTTTAAATTTACTAATGTGATGTAAATGTTTTAGTTATGCTGGAAGTTAACACTTTAAACAAATCAAGGCTTCAACCAAGTAACATAGTGATAAATTAACGAAAAAAGCTATCCCTCTGTGACGGACGGCCTTTTAAAATACTGCTAGAATCCGGAATCCGAATCCGGAATCCGCCAAAAATAAGAATCCGGAATCCGCAAGAATCCGTCACTTTTTTTGACGGATTCCTTCAAAATCCGGAATCCGAATCCGGCCCAAAAATTCGACGGATTCCCATCCCTAATAATAATAATAATAAGGTACAAGCAGGGTGTTCCAAGAAATGTGGGACAACTGCCGCATATAAACTAGGCAAAAAATACCTAAGAATCTAAAAAGATAGTACAATGGCCGAAAAATAGATGTATATCCCCAATCATTATACACAAAATTATCCTTTCTGTAAACTACAATTAGTGGTTGAAACGTTTGAATATTTAACTTAATAAACCAACCATTCAAAATCAAGAAAATGTCCCCAAAGTTGTTGACCTAACAAATAAGAAAACATTGATATAAGACTTTGGGAACTAATGCAATAACCAGCCCATTGTCCACTCACTCTCTGAAAAATACCCCAATTTATAGAACTTAAAATAAATGTTCAGCCGTCAAATGCTTTTTGTATTCCTAATATACTTGCCACGAATTATATTAATATTTTTGCAAATCTTGTTTAAAAATGATGTAAAAACAGGTGAAAATTTAGCAATAAAAAATGCAAAATGTGTAAAAAAGATAAAATGACAAAGGGAGAGGTCATTTTCTAGTAAATCCCGTAAAGGTGTGTGTTATAAGGCCTAAAAATAGTAGTAGAACGATAAGGTGCTCTATATATTTGTATTTCCTATTGAATAGAACAATAGGGAAGAAATTTTTTTTTTTTTTTTTGATAACCGTACCTGGAATATCTGAAATTTCTATCAAACGCTTTGTTTGGCTCAAACTGACACAAATAAAAAAAATATAATTATAATAAATCAACCTGTAAAGAATGACTTCTTCCTTTGTTTAATGGTATAGATTGTTCTTAACCTTTACCTTGTACCTATAGAAAACATTATTATTATAATTATATTTTTTTTAATTTTGGTCAGTTTGAGCCAAACAAAGCGTTTGACAGAAATTTCGTATTTTTTTTAGATAATCCAGGTACGGTTATCAAAAAAAAAAAAAAATTTCCCTATTGTTCTATTCAATAGGGAATACATATATCTAGAGCACCTTATCGTTCTACTACTATTTTTAGGCCTTATAACACACACCTTTACGGGATTTACTAGAAAATGACCTCTCCCTTTTTCGCATTAAAAATGACTGTTTAAATATGAAAAGTACTGATGTTATCATGTATTTTTATGAAATAATAATTCTATTGAATTTTGATATTTTTTACATAACCATTGAAGCTTAAAAATCAAATAAATTAAAAGATTTATTTTGCACATTATCTAATAATTACCTAATACCTAATCAATCATGTTTTAAACAATATTTGCTTCCTTATATTTTTCTTAAAATTTGAATTTTAACAAGGAAAATTATGTTCAAAACATACGTCGACTTTTTAAGCTGTATATATAATTTAACTCTTATCTAATAAACTACGCCCCTAGAAGCCCCTTGGGGCATATAAGGTAATTTTCAATTAAATTTAAAAAAAAAAATAAAATCTAAAAAAAACTTTTTAGGGGGTATATTTGGGAGGGTGGTGGTACCCTCTCCCGAAATAGTTAAAAACCTTCCCTGGACTTATAAGAAGCTTCATTGTAAAGGAGAACCATATCGGTTCAATGATAAGCGATGTCATTCGCTACAGACGAAAAAAGGTTACTACTTTGTATAACAGGATAATGATTATCCTTTCTTCATACCGTCGCTTAATTTAAACAGAATAAATTCAACTTTTCTTACTTCTTTGTTTTTCATTAACTATAAAAGTGATTGACAGACCGACTTACTTAAAGATTAGCTGCGCTCCTAAACACAAAACTAATGTCCTGATCAAAATTGAATAACTACCAAAATTTCTGGCACCAAATTCCAAGGTTAACAATGTTATGCTGCGTTTTTAGAATAATTCTAAATCAACATTTTAATCTTAGATTGGTTAAATATAAGGATTTTAATATATCTCAAGGCAACACAGTTAAAATAACATAAATCATAACAGAATCTTTTTTGACCAAATTTTAAAATCATTAAAAATTGTGTCAAATCATTAAAATCTTTAAATAAGTTTTTAGAAATGACACTTGAAATTTATTCAAACAACTTTAAATTACAGATTTTCGAAACTTAAAAAAGAAATTAAACTTTTAATTTACTTTGAAAATCATTTCGTGAACTTTTTTATGAAATCGTTCGCGCGTTTTTTTACTGTCATTACAATCATAACCCTTTTCTTCTCGGAAACAATGTATCTTTTTGGAAAGCGTGACAGATCTTATGTTTGGGATTTTACCCGCGCTATTTTACCCCAATAAATATGACTTACATTTTGTAATAGATAGAGTATAATAAAAAAGGATGATTTTTGGCTTTTTTTAAAGCTTCCCTGAAGAAAAGTGTTATATAATCTTTTTTGGGGAACAATACTAGTCCCTAATGTTTTGTTAATGTTTAATGGTAATTATATTTGATAAAAGTTATCATATTATGCATGGAAATGCTTTCATACTAGCTATTTTATGTTATTTTATCATTGTTACAACCAATAGTAAGAGAAAAAACACAAAAATAATGCCCAAAATTGTTCATCATTTGCAAGGGTAACAAAATGTTAAGAATCATTGTCTTAAGATTTGTTAGACCCGTAATTAATTAAAATTACACACTCCCCTATTCATATCCTTTCCCCCCCACAACCCCAAACTTTCTCAATGTTATGTATACAATAGAAACCCAAGGAATGTCTTGGCCTATTCAAAGGAAGCCCCAAGATTATAATTGATATACAATATATGGAATTAACATTTAAAAAACTTGATACAAAATATTGAAATGGTAGATTTACAATTATTTTGAGTATATGGCGTTCTCGTTTAAGAAAAATCATTGCTTAATAAGATCGCTGATACTATATTAGATAAAAGTTTATGAACGTTTTATCCACGAAATTTAAATCCATTAATTGTTCACATTTCTTAAGATACCACAAGAATGTAGACTCGAACCCAAAATCCAATTATTCAAATACTAAAACATATAATTATACAAATATATGTGAGATTTTAATTATGTAAGTGTATGCTAGAGGATTTAAAGTATAGCGTAGCTACTCTTTAACCAGGATCTTGCTGTACGTCCATCCGTCTAAACACTAACACAATTTTTTTTTATGTCAGTGTTTTTCTTTAATTTGCCTAAAATTGTTTTAACTTATACTGTATAAAACTTTACTTTTCTATTGTTGTACTAAATATAATAGAATTGTCCTTGTTAATATATGTGTGAAAGAGTTATCTAAGAATCATCAAATCTGTAATTCAATAGAAATTCTTATCTTTCAAGAGCTGATACAGCTTTTGTAAGAATTGGGTCAGAGGTGATAGATTTATAGATATAAATTTCTTCCTATAGTACTTTGCTTTTCATAGCTTGATTGCTATAATTTAGAACAGTAATAACTAATCTCAAATATTATATTTATTTTATTAAGTTTCGAAGCAATTGGAATTAAATATTGCCAATAAATCAACAAATATGACATTTTTTTGGATCAAAGTATTTTAAGATTTTAAAAAATATTTAAAGACCAACAATCTTCTTTTTCATAAACAGTTCCCTGTTCTAAGGAACCCTTTGTTTTCTCTGTATCTAATTTTAGAAGCAATTTAGTAGAAAACCAGGAAATATATTTGTCTCAAATACTCAGGGATACAGGGATAGGACAATGGGGAATAGATTAATCTTCCCTAAAATTCTAAGAATGATAATGTTAAGCTTCATTTTATACTGTTTCCTTAGCTACTTTTTATAAGTTTACAACGATATGAACTTATGAAATCAAGGGAAAGATTAATATATCAACAACTGACCTATCCTTTAGTCCCTGGTGTCAACAAACTAGAACAAAACAGATTGACCAGCAAATAGGAAATGAGAAAATTGTCCTTTTCTCTTCTTATAGTATTTATTTCCTAAACTTTTTGTTGTACGGAATTAAATAAATCTTCTGTAATGTTTATACAATAATGACAATATAAGAGAACAAGTAAAATTTTGGCAGGTATTACCAATAAAACAGTGAATACACAAGCTGAATTTAGAATCAACATGGTATGGGCAAAAAATATTAATTGATTTGTAAAAAGATGACAGGTTGGTCTTTATAAATGTTTTGTGACATTTTGGATTGGCAAAAAGTTTTATTACAAAACATAATTTTATAAACACTGACTATTACTCTATAAAACAAGCTAAAGACTTTTTCAATTTTTTTTTCATATTTACTTTCTTCTCTTTAAAAATATTTTTAATAATGTCCAATTTATTTACTATTATTGAGACGGGACAAAGTATCTAAAAAATCAGCCATGTTACGTCATAAAAATGAGGTATTATCCATCTCTTTTTAAGGGGTTTTCTTTCCCACTTCTCCTCTCATCTCCCTCATTTCTATGACGTCACATGGCTGATTTTTGAGACACTTTGTCCCACTACCCATTATTTATTTTATTTTTATCTTTTCTCTCTCCCCATTTTTAACAAAAACTTTTAACCTAGTTTTAGAAGTGTAGAAAAAACTCATTAACTTTTTATCAGAAAAACTTTTATCATTTTTTTACCATTGTTAATGAAGAAAACGTGGGCTATAGTTTCATTTTATTATCTTTATAAAATATTCTAATGAATTTTAAGGAATTTATTAGCACTTAGCAAATATTCAAGTGGTATTTGGATTGATTATTAATTGCGGTTTTAAGATTTCCCCACCATAACACCTAAATTATAATATTAAAATTGATTTTAAGAAATAAAATCTCTCACATATATCCTAAATTATGTATAATCTGTTTTATATTTGAAATATTGACCGTATTAAGATGACAATCTTCAGTTTAAATCCTTCCTTCCCATGAATTTTAAAATTCTTCAATACATAAAATCCTTTTAGTTCAAGAATCCTTATTTTATCCCTTTCTTTACATTTCCTTATCCGTTGATTAAGTCTTCTAATCAATTTCTTTAAATATTTAGGGTTTTTAGTAGCGAAGCTTCTATATAGATAGTCTGTTTGTACGGTAATACTTCCTTAATTTCAAAAACTGCAGTTATCCTTGCGCTACTTATGGAAAAGAACGTCCTAGTTTGAAAGCAAATAAACTTGAGCAATGTATATATTATTCAATTTATTTTATAAATACTGTAATATGCTGACAAAGCCCTCTTGTTCTAAAAATAAAGTCTAGATAAAAAGATTAATTCTAAAATTATGAAAATATAGGGGTAGAGGCAGAGATTAAAATATAGATCTTGCATCTGTCATTGTTATCAAGCGGGACAATAGATGAAGGAGGGTGGGGTGTGGGAGGGATTTGCCCCTGTTTGACCAACCCAATCCCCCGTAATTTATTTAAAACCCCTCCCCCTTCAGTAGTTAATTGTCTATTTTTTTTAAATTTTACTAAAAAAATAACCAAAGCATTTTTTTCTGTTTAATAAACTCTAAAAAGTATTTTTAATAAGTAGTAAATTTTTGTTTAGGAAGTAATTTGAATAAAATTAGAATTAAATTAAATTGGAAAGTGCAAATTTTGGTCTAAAATTATGTTTTGTTCCAATTCCATTTTTGATTTAAATGCGCTGAAGTGGAAAAAATTGGGACTTAAACACAACTTAGCATACAAACACACATAAAACCGAAGGACAGGGAAACATAATAACATTAATGGAATATTTCAATAAAATATCTTTCCAGCGTGGCTTTGGAAACCGATTATATCCGTTAGATTATAACCGGTTCTAAGCCATACTGGAAAATCATGTATAGCATCGAATTTTAGACAATTTTTAACGAATAAAAAAAACATAAGATTAATACCAGTTTTGTCGACCCCTCGTGACTAACAAAACTGGTTTTAATTCTATATTCTTTAATTTTCATTTCCACGGAAAGCTGTCTACAATAAGATGCGATAAATAGCTAAAACTGTTAATATGTTCCTTAAGAACCCTTATCCCGCGAACCAAAAAGGCGAAATTGGATAGCGTCGTTTTTGAAAATAAGGCTTTAATTCAAATATATGCATCTGCCCTCTACATTTATGTACATATGCTTAAAAATATTTTTAACTAACTGAAAAATACAGCTCTTTATTCATTCATTTATAATTAGTATAAAGCAACTCTATAAAGGACTTTGGGGACTAGTGTAATAAACAGCCCAATGCCCCATTCCTCCTTGATAATAAATACATATAGATTCGCTAGTTATGTACCTAGCATTCCTTGCTATTGTTATAATTTGTGCCTAATTGTTCTGCACTTTTATGGCCAATATTTTAGATAGTGCAGAAAAAAGGTCTTGGAGTGAAATTGAGTTATCCTGGCCCTTGCTATACTACGATGTATTGTGTTTGAGTGTGTGTGCGATTTTATGAGTTTATTGGGCCAGTGTAGTTTTTTTGGCAGCAGAGCTATTCTATAACCAGAGTCTGTATGTCCTCACGTCTGTCCGTACAAAAATGTCATATATTTAGGAAACTGTTTACCTACACAAATTAAGTAGATAATTATTTAAGTAGCTGCGCTACTTTTCAACAACTAGTGTCCTTGTTTTTGCGTATTTGCGTTTGCTCTGGAAAATGAAAAAAAAAGGAAAGCGAAATCCAGGTCACGCTAATTCACATCACAAATTGCAAATATCTCCCCACAATCACGGGTAGAGACAAATATAAAAGAAAAACAAATAGTAGGACATACATACAGACAGACATGCAGACAGATAGACAGACAGAATTAGTTTCTTCTTAGTCACTCATTTAATCTTTAATCATTGACTGTTATGTTTTACAATTATCTTTAATAGAAAACTTATACTTATTCGTGTATGTGGCAAATTGAAGCAAAGGGAGAGGTCATTTTCTAGTAAATCCCGTAAAGGTGTGTGTTATAAGGCCTAAAAATAGTAGTAGAACGATAAGGTGCTCTATATATTTGTATTTCCTATTGAATAGAACAATAGGGAAGAAATTTTTTTTTTTTTTTTTGATAACCGTACCTGGAATATCTGAAATTTCTATCAAACGCTTTGTTTGGCTCAAACTGACACAAATAAAAAAAAATATAATTATAATAAATCAACCTGTAAAGAATGACTTCTTCCTTTGTTTAATGGTATAGATTGTTCTTAACCTTTACCTTGTACCTATAGAAAACATTATTATTATAATTATATTTTTTTTTAATTTTTGTCAGTTTGAGCCAAACAAAGCGTTTGATAGAAATTTCGTATTTTTTTTAGATAATCCAGGTACGGTTATCAAAAAAAAAAAAAAAATTTCCCTATTGTTCTATTCAATAGGGAATACATATATCTAGAGCACCTTATCGTTCTACTACTATTTTTAGGCCTTATAACACACACCTTTACGGGATTTACTAGAAAATGACCTCTCCCTTTTTAGCCAGAATTTCGCATTAACACATGGGGAGCTATTCTTTCATTATAATATTATCAAGATTTGATACACATTCTACAATTTTTTCCTATGGAGCGAAGCTTCTCCAAAGTTAAAACATAAAAAGTAGCACAGCGTTAACATTTCATCTATCAGTTTGGGTAGGTATAATGAAATCAATAAAACACTACCTATTACATTTCATAGAATAGGTACTTTATTTATTGTTTAAAACTCATAAATAAATGTGGAATATATATTGCTCTTTATGGATGTAATCATCCTTGTTAAAATAAATAGCACACATTACTAGCCAAAAATGATGTCTAAAAATACCCATGCTATGATTTTATAGGTAGCCAAATAACTTAATAAGCCCACCCATCAACATCAAAAAAAAATTGTCAAGGTTTGAAAATTTTGCAAAAATCTTGGAATTTTGAACAATATCAAGGTCTCTTAAAGTAAATAAAACTAAGGATAATTTGGTCCATAAAAAGCGCAGCTATAATTTTTGAGAAACAGATTTCTAAAAAGCATGTAGAGTTAACGACACTTTAATTTTACCAATAAAAGAGTGGCAGGCCGTTGGACATACCTTTACACTTAAATTGCTACGCCTCTAATCTTTTTATAAGAAAGAAAAAATCAACTAAAATCTTTCCAGAAGTTAAAATGCAGTGTTTATATTTCAGAGGATTTTCTGTGAAAAGTTTTGATTCTAAAACTTCTAGCAATCAATCAAAAATATTTTTAGTCCAACTTTTAAGCTAAATAATGGATGTCTAACTTTGTAAAATGTCGTAGCTTATTTTTCAGATAACAAACAAGTAATTTATCTTAGAATTTTATGAAAATCAAACCTTTTAAATGTAGAACATAATAAATCCATTAAGAAACCGCAAAAGTAGTAATTAATGAGATATCATATGATCATTATATCACTGAAAAGGTATAAATATTCAACAAAATAATTTTTATATGACGGTCAAAAATTTATATGATGTTTAAGAAATTTTTTTATCTGACTAAAAAATACTAAAGTATTTTTTTTATATCTTAATCACTTTTTTCTTGTGAAAATCTTTCCCTGTCCATGATTTAACTAAGAAAGTTTTATAATTTGTCACAATTGTATATTAGTTTTATATGTTAGCTGCCAAAAGTAGCTCATTTATCATTATAATAATGATTTATAGATAAAATATTCTTTAAAAATTCTTTGAAAATCACGCAACCTTGTTTTCGAAAATCTATTTTATATTTTATGATCAAGTTTGAATATTCAAAGCGTAATATGAACTTTAATGTGATTACAAAATTCTAATTTTAATTATTATTAAATGAGGTATGAAAAACATGAAATTCTAAACACTACTATGATTGATCTGATATGAAATGTATCAAATTAATCAAATTTTTCTATGAAATAAGATATTTTAAATGTTTTTTAGTCAAAAATATATATTAAATTTCACCCCAAAAATATTGGAAATTTTAAAATTGACAAATATTTCAAATTCTCATAAAAAAACCTTTAAAATCAGCCCCTAAAAATCCGTTAATGTCCCAAAAAAACATCTGTTTTAAATTAAATTGTATTAAAATATATATTTATGCCCCTTTGTTAATTTAAAAAAAATAACAGTCATATCCATGATTGGCACAGCAATAAAAGGAAATGAGACAATGGACGATAAATTGATGTACATCCCCAATTATGATATCAAAATTTCCCCTTAAGCAGATTAAAATGAGCGGTTGAAACGTATGAACACTCAACTTAATGAGCCAACCAATCAAAATTCACTTGAGTCCCAAAGTTAATATGAGATAAATGTTATTATGTTATTGTAAACACTTTGGGGACTACAGGCTCAATTTCTAAAATAGCTTCGCTCCTAAAATTAGAAATCCAAAAATACTGTTAATTATATAATTACGTAATTTTAATTGCATGTCGAAATATTTAAAAATGACATTTGTAAAAAAAACCTTATATTTAGAAAAAATGTTATAAAAAAATTGTCAATCGATATTAATTTAAATTAGTTCATTAGTGACTTGGTTTTTTTTTGGATAGAAATTAAATAATTTCATTAAATGATAAATTGTCAAAAAATTAGCCTAAACAAATTCATAACTATGAAATAAGATTGCGAAATAAAAATGTTTAAATCTTATCAAGCCTAACTAACTATTTAAAATTTTAGCTTTCTAAAATTATGATAAAATATAAAACTTTTATTTCTATTTTATTAGAAGCAAAGCTACTTTATAATTGAAATATAAGTCTGTCCAATAATTACAATGCTATTTTCAATGATTCACTCGACTGCTGTATAAGGTATAAGCTTCTGAAATGTATATCTAATGAGCTTTGCTATTTTGGATGTTGCCATTCTTGTTAAAAGTGACAAATTATATTATAATGACCATAAATTTTAAGTAGCGCTAGAATTATATGGGAAATAGTTGAATTTAATCATTTTTCAAACTAGGATAGATAGATTTATAGCAAGGATGGGATAGATAGATAGCTAAAATTATGGGAAGTTGAAGAAAATTAAAATCCTGCTTCCTTGCTAGATACCCCTATCCTTCCCATTTCCCTTTAGATACATTGACAAATGACATTTAGAGCAATCAAATATAAAAATTTAAGATAAATGAAAAGATTTGGCCAGCTTAGGTTTTGACATATGTATATTGTATTATAAAATGTTAATGAAATGATGCTTATTGTCAATTCAAACAATTTTAAAGAGTAACATTAATAGACATAAAACTGTCCTAAACAGTTTTTGGATACTTTAATTTAACTCAATTGCCTAATATTATGCATTATCTCACCTTAAATTCGCTAATCCAAAGATCCGTGTTCTGTCGGAAATGTTTGGCCGCACTCTCGAGACCAGTTTTCCGCGTGTACGGCCGAAAGCCGCGCTCATCATCGCTGGCGCACATATAATCTGCGGCCGCCATACCGCCGCTGTTGTATAGCACGGCGGTGGCACTATTAAAAACCCGGCGTTGCTGCACATTTTGGTGGCGCATGATCACATCGTTATTTAGGCTGTAACAGCCGCCGACGGGCTGAATGTTTAACGGCACTTGCGGGATCATTTTGGACGGCTGCACATCTTTCACTGGACTTTGCCGTTTGCGTTGAACGGTGGCGTACAACCTGTCAATCGCCATAACGTCAGCCGCAGACATTTCCAACCGTTCGTTCACAAAATTTTGATCGCAATCATCTGCAAAAACGTCATCGGCCGCCGTGTCACATAAATCCTCAGATTTTTTGGTATTTTCTGCAAACCGTACCGCCTTTAGGCTGCGGCGTTTTGGGTCACTTTTTGTAAAAGGCGATTGTATTTTTGATTCACTTAAAATGCTGGCTGATTTTGTGTGGTTTACTGGTGTGTTCACAGTGGTGTGTTTTCCGAAACTAAAGGAGGTGTACGTAGTAGACGCTCCCGTAGCGTTCGGACAGGGGGCACGGGAAGGCATTTTGTCGCTCTCTCTCTCTCTCTCTACACGGTGTGTGATAGATAGATACACACACACACTTCCCCTTGAATCAATAGGAAGAAGAGGGAATATAATGAAAATCACACATATTCAGATTATAGTTTTATTATACCATTAAGGAGCGCTTTCTTAAGAGTTTTTAGGCGATTTTTTCACAGTTTTAAATTTCGCGCCTTTTTGGAGTTTTCTAATGATTTTTCACAATACCAAAATCACTTTAAAGTCAACAAATTAGAATCACGTACTTTTAATTAAGTACAAATAAATAATACATAAATTTGATCTGACATGTGTCTCGCTTGACCCCAAATGATAAACTGATCGCTGTACAGGTCAACTGAGGTTGTTTGACAAGGTGTCATTTGGTTCCAGTCCCCTTCCCCTGCTTTCTTCCCCCTTTATAATGATTTCACCCCCTTTGTTCTTAATCCTTTCTTCCTTTTACATCACCCATTCCCTTTTTAGTAACCCCCCCCCCCCTCCCCCTTAACCCTAGAAGAAGAAGTAGTAGTAGTAGTCATCTGTTTTTTTTTAAATAGAGTTTTATTAGACAGACCAAATTTTAATGGTTTATACAATTTTCAAATTTATTATACGGAAAAAATGTTTTTACATATAATTTTCAAACAAAATCACACATAAGTGTTAATTTATATTTAGAGTTCTTTTACAAACCTAAAATGATAGGATCGGTCAAAATATTAGTCTAATACAATTCAGTTCAGTCCCCCCCCCCCCCATAATGTAGAATTTTGGAGGAGGGGGTTGTTTTGTGGTTAGGTCCAGTAGTCAACAGGAGAAAAAATAATTATTATTTTGGTTGGATATCAAAGTTGTTAAAATAAGTAGTTTTTCGTGGATATTAAAACAAAACAAAAATATGAAATAGAAGATTAAAACCAGCTTTGTTAGCCCTAAGTGCCCTTTTTATCATTTAGGACCTAAAGGAAAATTACGAAGAAAAGAATACTATTTCTAAGGAGAAAAGCGAAATGCAACCAATTTGGATAAAAAAAACTATAAGTATATAAAATTTTGTAGGTCAAATGTTCTACTGAAAATCCAACACAAAAGTATATAAGGCATTAGTTTGATTTATGACAATTTGATAATTACTTAGGTTCTTCTCTTACTGCCTATAAAGTACTTATTTTTTCAGTTTTGTATTTTTTAAAGAAATTTAAAAGACTGAGGGCACGATGGATTGTAATTTATATTGGTACCCAAAGTTTGTAAAGAACATTTTTTTTCATTATTTGGCGTAAAAACTTAGGGTACTTTTATTACATTTTGATTGGTTGGTAAAAACTTCCAGTGTCAAACTTTTCAATCAATGATTTAAATGTTTTTCCTGAAAAGGGATTTGAATAAAATCATCGATTGTCTTATTCCTCATATCCCTGTCAAAACCTAACCTTTAACAAAAGAAGTTAAGTAGAATATCCTTCGAAGTAGGAAAAGTAAGTTACAAATATGAGGGGTTAAAACGGTGCCCATGTAATTTAGCAAAACCTAGAATTATTAGCCACTTTTCATCAAAGAAGGATATATTTGACAAAGTTGATAATATATTAATTTGTTGTTACTAAAAGTTTTTTTTCTGCTCTTCGTAAGGCCATAATCTTTTATTAAAAAATTTCTTTATGGTAGTTTTGAGAAAACACTATTTAAAAAAAGGGTATAACTAAATATAGAGGGAAGGGGGAGTGGGGGGAGGGGAGATTTGATCTCAAAGTCCACTGTAAACACTTAATTTGGCACCTGCTCAAATGCTCGCCTCTCATTGGTTGATACACTACCAGACACGACCTCTCATTGGTCCATTATTGGGCAGATGGTAGCAGCTGTTGATTTCAAAGAAAATGATGTGTTTCAACCCCTGAATCAGTGGGTTCTAGTCCCAACCCTTGTGTTAAAAAAGCAGAAATCAACCCTTGGTAAATATAGGTTGTATGGATTGGCCTGTTTTAGGCTTTTATCTCAAGGTTACTCAATAAAAGTTATAGTTTTTGAAATTAAATGATTAAATGATGGTTTGTTTTTCTGTCTTATATAAAGTATATGTACAAGCATCCTATTGTATAAAATAGTAAGGTTTTTTTGTTTGTCGCTTAAGATTTCGATAACTACTGAACCGATTGAGTTCTATATTTTAGGGAAGCTTCACATAAGTCTAATTAATAAATAAAGAGTCACGGCACGAAACTGAAAGAAGGGAAAAAAATGAAAGTAAAGGAGATAATCTTCTCAACGAGATAATGGCCAAAAAAGACGTTTATTTATTCCTTCAACCAAAGCATCTTGAAATTGGGTGGTATATTGCTTAAACCGCCTATATTATCTTATAATTTTTTGAGGGGTGGTATTTTTTCTTAGAAGCCCAGGTTGTTCTTAGTATAGGTAGAATTTTTTTTTTGTATTATAAAAATTATACAAAACATACAAAAGTACTATTGTATCAATTTTTTTAAAATTTTGTACAGTAATTTTTTTTTGGCAAAGTCCCCTTGTACATGTTGTATCAATTTTGTATACAATAGTACTTTTTTTTTTTTATAAATTAGTATATTTTTTTTTGTATATGTTGTACACTTTTTTTTTATTTTCATACTAATACCATTTTCCTGATTGTATATCTTGTATTCATTTTTTGTACAATAGTATTTATTTCAAAAATTTGGCTGAGTCCAAACATTTTTTACTTTACTGAATATTTTAATATGTATACTAAAGTAACAAAAATAATTAGGTTATAATTTGTGGATTTAAAACAGTTTTTTGTTTCATGCTTATTATATTAATTTTTTTATACAATAGTACAAAGTTTTGGAAATTTGGCTAAGTCCAAATTTTAGGATGTTGCCTAAAAATGAACATAGTATTTATTGGTTAATTTTATTTGTATGATAGTATATTTCAAAAATATGTTCCCATATTCCAATATTTTGACTCTAACAAAATTTTAAAAATGAATACAATTGGACAACCAAAAACATACAATAACCTAAATTTTGATAAGTTCCAAAACTGAGGACTTAGGAAATATTTTTGAAAACATTTTTTGAACATAAAAAAAAATTTAGAATTTGACAAAAAAATTGTTTAATTCTACAATTTTAATTTTATTTTTGAGTACAAATTTTTTTTTAAGTAAAAAATTTTGGGACTTAGCCTGATAATTGAAAAAGTGTACAACATATACAAAAATTAAATATGTTACTATGAAACATAAAAGTACTATTGTAGACAAAATTGATACAACATGTACAAGAAAAAGATTAAGGGACTTAGCCAAAAAAAAGGACAGTACAAAATTACAAAAAATAATACAATAGTACTTTTGTATATTTTGTATAATTTTCATAATAAAAACAAATTCTACCTGATATAGTTCAAATTTTTGTTGCTAGGTGTCTTTCACTTTTTAGAAATTTTTTTTTTATAAATATTGTCTAACTCTACAATTTCAATTTTGTTTCTTGGTTTTTTCTAAGTACAAAAATGGACTGTACAAAATTACAAAAAAATAATACAATAGTACTTATTTATGTTTTGTATAATTTTCATAATACAAAAAAATTCTACCTATACTAAGAACAACCTGGAAAGACTCTTAATCTTATTATATAAAGTAGTAACAATTTTTTTGCCTAAAGCTTGAGATTACATAGACTACTGAACTGATTGAATTCTCCTTTTAAGGGAAGGTTCACATAGGTCCTGTGATGGTTTTATGCTATCTTATTTTTAGATTTAAGCCCCTAGATGGTAGAGGCTATTTTTATGTCGCCTTATTACACTAAAAGGGGGGCACATAGACGTCCAAGGGGGGGGTGGCAATGGGGTGATTACCCCCCCAAAATGAATTTGGGGGTCACCCCCAAAATTTTGGATTTTCAATTTTTACCCCCCCCCCCAAAAAAAAATACCTCTATAAAATAAAGATTACCCCCCCCCAAAATTTGTATTTTCAAAATTTTACCCCCCCAAATAAAAAAGCTTGGACGCCCCTGCTGCAAGTGAATAATAACAAGGATGACAACAGCCATAAAAGCTAAGCTCTGAAACGGTAGGACAGACGAACATTAACCCTTATAGAGTGTCAGAACTTTATTTACAAAATAGAAATATAAAAGTTTTGAAAAAATATATGTATATTTGTTGCAAAACTTATTAAAATACAGAATTCTGTTTAAGGACATACTGGCATTTTTAGGACTTGATTACAGAATTGCTTTGCTTGAAATCTTGGTACCTTATTGTAATAGGAATCAGTACTAAAAAAATCATATCTATCCGATGATTATATAACATAAATATTTGTTGTTAAAAAAGTTAAAAATCACAATGTTTAAAATGGACATACGGACATTCTGGTAACGATTATAGAGTTGCTACGCTTTCTAAATCGTACCTCCGCAGGTATCATTTTGAAAAGTTTAAAATCAATGGGACCATTATAACTTGCCTAAATTAACATAAAAAGCTATCTGTTACGTACGGACGGACGTACGGACTGACACTAATTATAGAAAAGCTTCGCTTTTAAAAAGATATATGTACATAGAGAAATATAAAAGAAGAATTCTATTATATAAAGTAGTAAGGCTTTATGTTCTGAAACTTAAGATCTCAATAACTACTGATCAGGCTTTCTATTTCAGGTAAGCCTAATATTTGTCTTGTGATGGTTTTAGGCTTTTTTATTTTAAGTCTTAGATTGGTTTTATGCTATTCTATTTTAAGTTTTGGGAAGGTTTTAGGCTTTTTCTCTCCCCTTTAAATACAGAGCCACAAGATTCTAGGGGCGTAACTGCTAGTATTATATAATGGGTTATTATTAAATGGATTTTACACCAGATTATCATGTACTTTAATAAAGTGAAACTTGTAGCTGGCTAAAAGAACAAACAAAGAACCCATTTTACCCCACCCCTCCCCTCCTACTGGAAGAACAAACTATCAAGTAAATGATATTCAAGTTGTGAACCATCTAATGAAAATTCAATAAAAGTACCCAAAGTTGTTAAGCAAACAAACAATACTAAGACTTTGGGGACTAGTGTAAAAAACAGCCCAAAGTCCCCTCCCTCCCTGTGTATAAAATTGTGTTTATTCACTTTTCAATGCACATTTTAAATGGATTGTAACAATTTTCTACCTTATATAGTTAAAATTTTCGCCGCTAAATGTCTCTTACTTTTTAGAAAAAACTTTATTTTTTGGTTTTTTTTTAAATATATGGTTGTTTAAAAATGTAAGAAGTAAATCTTATTTAAATTTGTTTCCCTTTTAATTGTTTTTTTCAATATTTTGAAATATTTGATTTCAATAGTTACAAAATTTAAACTATAGAGGTAAGTCAATCAAATCTAGTCAAGAGTTAAGTTAAGTCATGATAGAGTTGAAAAATTAAATTTATCACCCTACTTCAAATTATGAAGTACTCTTATTATGCTAAAACAGATATAAACACATGGAAATATATCCCTTAACTCAATAATATTTTTTGAGGAATTATAATTCTGTTCTAACTGTCTGGATGGCATCACATAAAAATTACAAAATTGGTAGTACTTTTGGATAGAAATGTAAATAATTTGGGCTTACTTTTGCATCCCTTCGTATCAATTTTTTAAATGTCGTACGAAATTTGCAAGGGCTCCTAAATTTTTTCTTTTAAATTTGTCGTATACATTTTTTGTGCTTTGTACTAATTTTTATTCATATTAATTTTTACCGCCTCGTACTAATTTTCTAAACCACTGGATCATGGCCGAAAAATGGTTTTCGTATATAATATATGTCTCTCGTACTAACAAAATTTCTCGTACCCTCGTAAGAATTATTGCATAACGATGGTATACTTTCGTAGAACCAACAAATTTTCTATACTATAGTATAACAAAATTGATACAATTTTAGAGTAAGGCCATGTATACTATTGTAAACAAAAATGTATACTAAAAAAAGGATCCACGTATACAAAGGACCACCTGGGAGGAACGACACTGACAAATGTCCTAAAACATGTACTTGACCAATTTAAAGGTCCTCAAAGCAACACGTTATTTTGTTGTTTCCGAGATATTATTGGAAACATAAAAACCCAAAGAGACACAACTTAAAACCTTTTAGTTCAGTGCTATTGTCAATGGTTAAATGAAAGTTAAAGAAAAGGAAGAGAGAGAGAGAGATCCATTGTATAGGGTTAAATAGAGTTAGGGGGAGACAGAACAAAGAACTTTAAAGAATAAAAGTTGCGCGGTTCTTGGATATGACAAGTTTTATTAAAAATTATTTGTAGAGGACAGATAAAGATGAAATAATGATACAAGTAGAAAAATAGTATTATAGACAGTTTTCTGCGGATATTAATATAAAAAATAATAAGATTTAAACCAGCTTTATTTTTAAACCCGTGTGGACGAAGGGACGGTCTAACAAAATTCGTATTAATTTTATTTTTCGTGGAAAAATTGTAATACCATGCATATGTATGATTTTTCAGTATGGCTGATAATCGGTTCAAAACCCACTGATATTTATCGGTTTCAAAGCCATACTGGAAAGATTATAAGTAAACTTGAATTATGGCCTTAACTTACCAAAAATAAGATTAAATGCTTCAATATTAATTTACAAAAACTTTTCTTTTGAGAATCCTTTTCCATGACCATACGTCCAATAACAAAGCTTTTATGGCAAGGTGGCACAATACATTTTCAAGTGATTGCCTTTGCGGTCAGTTTTGAGACTTGGCTCTAAACCAGAGGAGAGATAAATGGAGCTTAAATAATCTTCACTTCTTTACGTTTTCTTATTCGTTGGCCTAAAATCTTTGGGGACTTGTATTGAACCACTAATTGTAATCTACAGAAGGAGTAACTTTGTGCATCATCACTGAAGATGTACATCAATTTATCGGCAATTGTCTTATCCCTTTATATCCCCGACCAACCATGTCTGATAAAGCTTCAATGGCGGAGGACAATAAATATTCAAGTGATTACTTTTGCGGTCAGCTTTGAGCTTTGAATATATACAATAGAGAGAGCAGAGTCATTCATAGAATCGGGGGGAAATTAGGTTTCATAGAGTTTTTGATTTCACAATAGAAATTATCATTTTCTGATATGTTTTTATTTCTTACTACATCTTCATTTTATCTTTTTTCTTTGTTGGTAATTTCTCTCTCTCTCTCTCTCTCTCTCTCTCTCTCTCTTTATGTCTTTCATACTATTTTTAATAAAATATATTTGAAATACAAATTAGCTACGCAATTACTAACAAACAAGTCCTTGTTAACCCTTTATGTAAAAGATAGCATAGCAATATAACGCGCATTTCCAAAAACTAATCGATAAATTCTGATATAAAGAATATAAATACCTGGAACCGATTTACGAAAAATGGATCGATATTCAGTTGGGATGGGGACTATACATAAACTACCTTAAATGTAATTGTAGAATGTTAAAATTTATAAAGGACTGTAAATTTTTTTTCAGTGTAGTATTGTAGGTCAGCAACAAAAAAACTAACTTTACCAACGATGAATTTATCATTTTTTAGGTTATAAAGGAAAATTATAAAGTAATAAGGTACATTGCAGTGGCGTGCACATGAAGGCGTAAACTTTAAGAGGAGGGGGGGGGGGTGGAATGAAAGACAGGACGTACCCTTTTAAAGTTTTAAAGGGATTGTTGTTTAAAACTCTACACATCCCAAAAAGTTGTCATGATGTGTTTTTATGTACTTAGAATTACTTAAGTTAGGTAAACTATTTCCAAGATGCTGTGAGTATTGGTGCAAAAAATATGACGTAACAAAAAAATTTGCCAATGAGAGGCCACTATAAATTTTACCATTGGTCAATAACGGCCTCTCATTGGCTAATTTTTTTTGTTACGTCATATTTTTTGCACCAATACTCACAGCATCTATTTCCAACAATTTCACCACTATTTATATGTACTTGATTAAAATAGATAAATCAAACCTATGCATGAGGAAGAAAATTTTTTTCCTAAATTGATAAGGGTACATTGGACTGTAAATTACACTAGTAGCCTAAAATTTTATAAACATATTATCTTATTCATTGGCCTAAAAACTGTTGGTACGTTAATTGAATTTTGATTGGTTGGTTCCAAACTAGTCATGTAAAAACTTTTCAACCAATAATTTTATCATAGGGGGTGTGAATCAATTTATCGTCCATGGTCTTGTCCCTTAAGATACCTAAATATCTATATGATTTTAGAAGAATTCTATTCCCTCTCTCTGGGTTTTTATCAATAATTTTAACCATATCATTTCCCCTTTCTTTGTCATTATATTTATAGTAGACCAAATTATAACAGACCAATCAAAAGCCTATCAAAAAACCTTCAAAATGCATTTATAATTAAGATTTTATTCTCTGATGAATTTCGTATAAATAATGATTAATTTTGATTAAATAGTTTGTCAAAATTGTTTTTCTTTTTAGGAAATGTTCCTAATTTGGCACCATATACTATAATATTTACTCCATTAGTATTAGCACGGATTTTCTATATCTGTGGCATATCCGACCGTATATTTTAGGTACTTTAATCATTTGATTTTGATTGGTTGATTTCTAACGAATAGTGTCCAAACTTTTCAACCAAAAATGTAATTTACAGATTTGTTAATTTTGATTTTCAATGTACAACAATTTATCATCAATTGTATTTTTAAGGTATGAAATACACAAACGATGGTTTGCTATTAGTTGACATTTAATGAACTAGCCCGTTTTTCATACAATATTACTATTTTGTTAAAGCTACGCTATTGTGGATATAATAATCCTTGTTACACATAGTACTATGATTAGGGAAAGCAACACTTTAGATGACGCATTCCAGTTACAGATCAATATTTTAAAATATCAATTTAATAATTCTAATGGAGGAAGGGGACATCGGATTGTAAATTTTATACTGCTTTCTAAAGTTCTTTCATTTGTTTTGGCGCAAAGACCATGGGACTTTTATTAAATTTTGAAAGGTAACCTAAAATGCCAGAGCCCGAACTTTTCCACCATTATTGACCAATGACCACTGTCCTATTTTCTAAGGTCTCCATAAACGTTACAAATTTTACAATTCAATCAATTTTTATAAGTATTAGATTCTCTCACTCTCCATATTTGATAAAAATAAAGAAATAAAGCATACATTGCTTTTAGTAATATAAAATAATTCATGAAAAAATAAAAAAAAGTTTTAAAGTAAAAACAAGTCTAAGTCATCCGTATAACTTTACAATTTTAACTCTTATACTATTTAACAGCTTATTTTTCTTGTCCCATCATTTGTAGATTTAAACAAGGATGACAACATCCATAACAGCGAAGCACTGAAACGATATGACAGACGAACATTAACTTTTGTTGAGTGTCATAACTGAATATACAAAATATGAAAATATAAGTTTTGAAAAAAATATACGTAAATTTGTTGCAAAACTTCTTAAATACAGAATTCGGTTTAAGGACATACTGACATTTTTAATACTTGATTATAGAGATGCTTCGCTCATAATATTGTACCTTATTGTAATAGGAATCAGCAATAAAAAAATCAGATCAATCGGATGATTTTATCACATAATAAATTGTCATTAAAAAAGTAAAAAAATCAACATGTTTAAAATGGACGTACGGACATTCTGGTAACGATTATAGAGTTGCTACGCTTACTAAATTGTACCTAACTACTACGAACACAGTAATAGTGTCTGACTGATTATGACGTAACAAAAAAAATTAGCCAATGAGAGGCCACTTTAAATTTTACCATAAGTCAATAACGGCCTCTCATTGGCTAATTTTTTTTGTTACGTCATAATCAGTCAGACACTATTACGGTGTTCAACTACTACAGGAATCACCATGCAGAGTCGATAGGACAATTCTAACATGCCTAAATTATCGAATAAAAGCTAACTATCTCGGACGGACGGACGGACCAACCCTAATAATAGAAAAGCTTCGCTTTTAAAAAAATCTCTGATCAGAACTATACTTGTTTTAATTGCTTATAATTATGTATAAATCTGTTTATCTATCAACTAATGCTATTAATAGATTTTGTTTTACAATATTTTAAATATTTATTTCAACACTTTATGATCTAATTACAGCTTCGCCTCTACCCTTTTGAGGTTTTCCTTATAGGTTAGCTTTGGGTTTCAAATACAAAATTGCAGATAAGATTTTTCTTTAATTTAACTTTAAGAAAAAATGACGAATACAATACAAATGACCAATGATAGGCCAATACACAGACCAAATTACCAATGGCCGGCCAGTAAACATTTTGATTGACAAATGGTAGGTCATTGTGACGTCATTTTTATAGGCACTATAAAAAAAAACTAAGTATTATCAAAAGGTGTAGTTCCTTATATAGGAGTTAAAAGGGTTGGACACATAGGGGGGTGAATCTACCTCTTAATCTTGTTAGGGGTGGGGATACACCCCCCTTCTACACGCCACTGATCAAATGTAATTTGCTTTTAAAAATTGGATGATTTTTCAAAACTTTATTATGCAAAAGTTCAAGTTTTGAATGTTGCCCCCATAAATTATTTTTATTTTGACATTAATCAACAATATCATCAATCTATAAATAGATAGATATTATAATGAAGTAATTGAGTAGATAGATAAGTAAGACAGTAGATTAGATAGATGATTAGTGATAGCCAGTTAAATAAATAGATATACATTAAAATTTGAAAAGAAAAATGTGAAGATGAATTAATATATTGATTTATAGATAGATAGACAAATAGATGATAGATAAATAGATTTTGCCCTTATATTTTTTATTTTGACATAAATCACCAAGATGATTATTTTAATAGACATAAACTATAAACATACTACATAACAAGGCAGATTATGTCCATTAGGATGAAAGTCCGTAATTTTTCATTAAAAGAATACCATACACAAGTTTTTACACCTTTAGGTAGGAACATAGACTTCCAAGGGGGGGGGGATAAAGGGGTGATTACCCCCCCCCCCCAAAAAAAAATGATTTTCACCCCCCCCCAAATAAAAAAAATGTCCCTCTAAAATAAAGATTACCCCCTCAAAATGAGCTTGGGGGTGCCGTAGGCACCCCCAAAATTTTTATTTTTAAAATTCCCCCCCCCTGAAATAAAAAAGCTTGGACGCCCCTGGGTAGGAAAAAGGTTTAATCCCCTCCTCACCCCTTTCGACGATATTCAAGGATCTAAAGTGACTAATAAAGTGGCCAATAAATTGTTCACGCTTTTCCTCAACAGTTTAGCGGATTTAAGACCAACACGCAACAAGCGGTCAATGGATCCTATAAATAGACATATTTGCAAAATCAAAACTGGTTTTACCTAAATTGTATCTGCTCCTTCTTCCGGATTATAGAATTTTTAAGAATTTGACTAAAAATGTGTGATAATTTGACTTTAAAATAGCCTTTGATGTAAAATGTAATTACCTCTCACACATGAAAGCAGTAGTTGTTTTAAAAACTTTTTTTGTAGATTAATTATAACTCATGAAATTGTCGACGGCGGTACCTTCTGGTTTTAATTAATGCTTTTTTTCTTCAAATTACCTTGAAATTTTAAACTTAGAAAGTAAAAACAGTAATGAAAAATCAACATATTATTTAACTAAACAATTATGACAACATCCATAAAAGCGAAGCACTGAAACGGTAGGACAAACGGATATTAACACTTATATAGTGTCAGAACTGAATAATCAGAATATAAATGTATAAGAGTCGAAGCAAAATTGTAAGTAAATTTGTTGAAAACTGCTTGATTCAGGATAATGTTTATGGACAATACATTTTTATGACTTAATTATAGAGTTGCTTCGCTTTTAAAATTATACTTTTTTTGTCCCAGGAATCAACATATCAAAAATCAGATCAATCATAAAAATTTGTTGTTAAAAAAGTAAAAAAATGTTTAAAATGGACGTACGGACATTCTTGTAATGATTATAGAGTTGCTACGATTTCTAAGTCGTACCTAATTACTAAAGGAATCACCATGCAAAGTTTGAAATCGATATGACATCTCTAACATGCCTAAATTAACGAAAAAAGCTATCCGTTTGTGAAGGACGTAATGAAGGACCTATCCTAATTATAGAAAAGCTTCGCTTTCAAAAATACTGACACAACATTATTAATTATTTACAACATATTTACTGTTTTTAAAAGCGAAGCTTTTCTATAATTAGGGTCGGTCAGTCCGTACGTCCGTCAGTAAAATTTAGATTTGAAGGTGGAAATGTTAGCTTTTTTAGTGGAACGGTTAGCTTTTTCCGTTAATTTAGAATTTTCCTATCGATTTCAAACTTTGCAAGGTTATTCCTGTAGTATTTAGGTACGACTTAGAAAGTGTAGCAACTCTAAAATCGTTACCAGAATGTCCGAACGCCCAATTTAAACTGTTGATTTTTTAAATTTTTAAAACAATATGTTTTTATGTGATAAAATTATCCGATTGAACTGAATTTTGGGATACTGATTCCTAGGACAACAAAGTACAATGTTATAAGTGATGCATCTCTTTATCAAGTCCTAAAAATGTAATCATGTCCTTAAACATTAACTTGTATTTAAACAGTTTTTGAAAAATTTACTCATAATTTTGTTTAGACTTTAATAAATTTATATTCAGTTCTGAAACTTTACAATTAATAATGTTCGTTTGTCCTACGGTTTCATAGCTTGGTTTTATGGATGTTTTCATTCTTGTTTATATAGAAACTATAAGCAATTTAACACTCGAATTTTGTATGAAAGACACAATAGTATAAGTTAACAAACACATAATCAATAGATTGTTGAAGAAATTAGGCATTTAATTGATTATATCAAAGGAAAATTATTAATAAGTATAGTCTAATTAGTTAAAAACTGAATAGTTCATTATACATTAAATAGTTTTACTATTAAGTAAATTTGTTGCAAAATACAACATACTGTTTATGGACATTCCTACATTTTTAGGACTTTATTATAGATGTGCCTCGTTTATAACGTTGTACCTTGTTGTAGTATTTATTACAAAAAGGTTTAAAAGCAACTTTTTGTAGAATTGCTATGCTTTCTAAATCGTACCTTACTACTAAAGGAATAACCATGCCAAGTATGAAATCAATAGGACAATTATAAAAGGCCTAAATTAATGATAAGAGCTAACCGTTATGGACAGACAGACCAACCCTTAATAAAGAAAAGCTTTACTATTAAAATCGAGCAGCAGAAAGAGTCTTGTTTTCTAAATTATAATTATAGATCCAACCAAAATCTTTGACCTATGTAGATAATGATCACATTTGAAAAAGTTTTGCCCTGTCTTAAATAAGATACAAAATTAAATAAAAATTGTTTTCAATTGCTAAATAATCTTTAATACACAAGACATTAATTTTATGTTAAATTAAAATACACTATATATATCTCTATATAAAAAAATAGCGATTGTGACCCTAGCATCTAGTTGGTCTGTTTTCTAAGGGGTAAGGCATAAAATCATCCAAAGACTTAAATCTAAAAATCAAATGGCCTGAACCCATCCTGGGACCTATGTGAAGCTCTCCTATAGTGTAGAACTAAATCAGGCTACAGACAAAATACATAAGTAATAAAATGGTAAATAAAGTGTATTCAAGTATATTTTTAAAAAACTGTTTTAAAAGAAACCTTTTGTGTCATATATTAACCTACTTACTGTTTATTATATCAATTATTTTATCCATTTAAAATTCAAAATGGTTTAGAATAGAAAAAGTATACTTTTGTGTTGTAATAAACGGCTAAGTATCTAAATAATTGGGATTAGTTTTTTTTTATGACTGTTTATATCACTAATAATCTATAAAATAACCACAGTTATACATCCTAAATATACAGTGTTGAATTGTCTATCTAAATATTGTTTTTAAGCCTCAACAAATATGACAAAATTATATTAACAATTCATAAACAATAAGATGATTTTTGATTAAATGTTATTTAAAAGTCAAATAATCACACATTTTTAGTTCAAATCTTAAAAATTCTATAATCCTGTAGAAGGAGCAGATACAATTTAGGTAAAACCAGTTTTGATTCAGCAAATATGTCTATTTATAGGATCCATTAACCGCTTGTTGCGTGTTGGTTTTAAATCCGCTAAACTGTTGAGGAAAAGTGTGTGTTGTACATCCCCAATAATGATAAACAAAATTACCCTGTCTGTAGATTACAATTTGTGGTTAAAATGTTTGGAGACTTAACTTAATGAACCAAACAATTAAAATTTATTTAATTTCCAAAAGTTATTAATCTAACTAATAAAGCCAAATAGTGTAATAAACAGCCAAATGCCCCCCCCCCCCCATGGAGAATGTCAGTATATGGATCCATCCGAGTGTTTAGGGTAAACGGAAAATATGAAGCAAACTAAAATATATAGAGATGCTACGCACCAAGATAAATATTGTTTATGCTAGTGTTAAGAAAGAATTGATAAGTAAGCAATATTATCAAGGCCAAATTTTAGATTTTTTGATTATTTCAATAATTCAGTGATAGGACAATGAAGAAAACTTATTTTCCTCCCAATACACAATACACATATAAATAAGATTTTATATAATTTTCTGTTGTACAGTTTAATGTTCTTTCATTGAAAACTGATAGATAAGCCGACCTTTGTTTTAAAAAATTGCTTGAAACCTGCCTGAGATTTACTGAATTCAACACAAAAGTTTTCGAGATCTTGTATGAAAAACTGTTCTTTGTTTAAAAGGATATTTTCTTTTTCAAACAAGCATTACAAAACAATAAAATAGTGATATTTCAAACTAAAGGAAATTTTGCACCATCCAGCCAAATTGCCTAAAACTTTCCCTGGACCAATTCCATGATCCTCTCTTCTGCAGGCATATATGAACCTGCGTGGTGTTTGCACTCAAAAATAAATTGCTTGTGGTCCAAATTTGTCCAAGCATTGTAAGGAAAACTAAGCCTATAATAAATTGTAATTAATAGTACAGCTGCTCTATGATTATATTTTGACCGCCTGTCCGTATATGATCACACACACGCAGTCGTATTGTAAACTCGTTCGCACATACACATCCATACAGACCTGTACACACACACACATACACACACACACACACACACACACACAAATAGACTCAATCCTTACAGCAACTTTGCTATTACTTGTTCATTTGGTATAAAAACCTTTAATTCACTGAATATTATAGGTAATAGTTATTTATTGCTGCGTATTATAAACAGCTTTCCGCGGATATAAAAATGTACAACTATAAGATTAAATACAGTTTTATTAGCTCCCGAAAGCATTGTCTAACAAAACTGGTTTTAATATTATGATTGTACATTTTTATATTCGTAGAAAACTGGATATAATACGATACAATACATGATTTTTCAGTATTGCTTAGATAGAATAGGTTCTTATCCAGCGGATATTAATCAATTTCGAAGACATACTGGAAAAGGACATTCTAGAACTTTAAGAAAAACTACAATTCCATCTCTTTGTATCATTGCTGCGCTGCAAATGGACAAAATTGAACTTGTTTTTTTTTTCAAAGTAAAATAAGAATCAATTATATTGTTATTATTTAATGGTCTATCAGATTTATAAGTATACACTCTTGTGTAATAGGTTATTTATTACATTTCAACAAGGATGAAAACATTCATCCACATGCAAGGGCACATCAATACAGTTTCTGTTGTATCATTATATTATAGGCGAACAGTAGGCTATAAAAGTTTTCCGGAATTTTGATAAATATAATAGATTTGAAATCTGCATAAAATTTTAAGGAATTTTTATAAAATTCGTTTTTTTGTATAATTCTTTATCTATGAGCGCAAATACAAATTAAGTTAAATAATTTTGACATCTGTGATTGGTGGATTGAAAACTATCTGCGCTCTGATTGGAGAAGCTTAAGTGACGTACATCATTCAACCAATTAGAGCGCAGGTAGTTTCCAATCCACCTATCCTATTGGTCAAAATTTATTAACTAAAATTGGATTTGCGCTTTTAAATAATGAATTATATAAAAAACGAATTTTATAAAAAATCCTTAAAATTTTATGCAGATTTCAAATCTATTATATTTATTAAAATTCCGGAAAACTTTTATAGCCTAGCGAACAGACATAAAATTGTAATTTTTAGGGAAGAGTCATAATAAATTCAGCCGGTTATTTTAAAAAGCAACCAAGTAAATCACATTTGCAAAGTGTATTATAGGGTAGCTTCGCTACTAAAAATATAACATGTGACATTCTATATTATAGAGTTAATTCAAAACTTTTAAGCAGCCTAGCTTTACTAAAATTCAAAATAAATTTTTAAATCTTATTATATAAAAAAATAAGTTCTTTATCGGTCCGTAATGATATTACTAAATAAGCACTTTAGTAATAGATAGATAGAAAGGATAAAACATTTGAAAATTATTAAAATTAATGCGTCTAATGTCTATTAAGGTGCCCAAAAAGGACAATTTGTTAACAAAGTCAACCTTGGAAACAAATAAGAAAATAGGAAAGACAAAGAGTTTTTCTCTAAAGAACAAATTAGTATTTTTATGGAAAAAATGAAAACAAGGATGTCAACATCAACATGAGCGAAGCTCATTGCAAATATTTATCGAGCTAATTTGAAGTATTAAATACATTTAAAATAGACATAACTTACCGTCGAAACTGACTTAAATTTATATGGCATAGTTTAAACATGATAGGCCAATTTTATCATGTAAAGGTTTTTCAAAGTGACTGTGAAAAAAAAATTGGGCATACTATGAAGGTTGCTATGCCTATATATTATACCTTATTGTTAATGTAATTTCGACCCTCTCAATTGTAGAAAAGCTTCGCCTTTACTTAGGGGTCCGGCATACCACATGTTTTGTTTTAAAGAAAAAAACACTCCTCATTTTCTCCCTTTGAGACAAAAAATTTCTATAGTATAAAATATTTTTGTTTCAAAGGAAGGTCAAACGTATGAGAAATGTCTTCTTCATAGATTTTGGTTATGCAATTTTATATGCAGAAGCTTATACAAAAGAAGTATAATAATTTAATAAAAGAAAAATCCCTATATATATTTCCAATTTGCAAGTCTAATAATAATGCAGATTACAAACTCTTTGATTGCAGAACCCTTTTTTGAATGTGTGGTCTGTTAACATATATCAATTGCACCTGTCTAATGGCTGAGATTGTCTATTCATTTCCCAATACTCACTCACATCCTCTGACATTGAAGGCAGTTGGTATGTTCTTTAAAGTTTTTGGCATGACGTGGTTTTGACATACATAGATTAAACCCTCCTCCCCCCCAAAAAAACAAATCGTTGCCACTGAACGCAAATTTGAGCTTTTCTGATCAACAATCTGACTTAAATAAAGTAAATTCGCTATTGAAACAATTCCATATTTTGTAAGACAACCTATTTTGGTATTTATGAGGCCCTAAACCCATCTAAAACACATGTTTTCTAAAATAAATAGAAACAAGGACTATTAAGTTTAACAGTAGCCCAGCAGTAATAATCTAACACTTCCAATAAATAATTTAAGACTTCCAGACAAAGTGTGTGCAATCGACAAGTATGCGGCAATAAACCAATCAAATTGTTGACGGGTGGGATATGACACTGGACTGTAAATGATACTCACCCCCCAAAGTTCCCAAACACATGCTTCCAATCGTTGGCTTATAAAATCTTGGGGGTCTACGTTGATACATTAATCTATGATTGGTCTGTTAAACGTAATATCTATAATCTACAAAATGGGTAATTTTGTTTGTCATAATTAGGGGTCATATAAATTTAACGTCCAGTGTCCCATCCCTTGAAGTTCCTTTCTAATCAACTATCATTCATATTTATAAACGAAAAAATATAACCAAACTGACAAACTGTCCTGTTAGCCAATCATAAAGTGGCCGCGCTCCCAAAAATAAATAGTAAAAATACCTCAAATTGTTGTAACTTGTCATTGTGTTTACCTTCACCAATTTTACTTTGAAATTTTTGCAAACAAAGAGCCTGGCAAAATTTATGTTTTTGGCCAGTGGACCGCAAAAACACACAAAACAAGCAAAATATAAATAAGTTTTTTGGCATTGTATTTTTCATCAAAAGATTTCTGTAACAGATACTCTTTAAGCCAATATATGTAAATGCACCAAAAATTTGAATCTACTATAAATCTTTATATATCTTTGAGTCTGTCGATCTTTTTGTACCCAAGGATCTCGCCAACCGCTGACCCGATATGGTTCTTCTTTACAGTGCTTTTCATATGTCCTAGTAGAATTATACTGGGTACCTCCACCCACCAAAGAGAAATTACCCCCGGGAAAACTATCCCCAACCCCCAACAAAAATATAACTTAAAAGAAACATTATGGAAAGTGAAAAGTCCTCCCAACCTTCATCAAGTGACCTAGATGTCTCTAGGGGCATAGCTGCTAGTCTTAAAAATTGTACAATTGTTAAAATAATTTATATCCTCTTAATAGATCGTTACTCAATTTAAAATCATTAAAAAGAGAAATTAAAAATTATGTAATATAGAAAAAAAAAAAATTAATTTGATTTAATAATCATTAATTGCAGCCATTAGCAATCAAATTTAATCCTTGATGGTGTTACCGCTATGTAGCTAAAAATATTTGTTATTCTTTTATATTTTGTTTAGCGCAGTAATAACAAAATATTACAACTTAACAATATTAAATGTTCTTTTATACTGGATGTAAAATATATGTTGATATTATGACATGGGAAAATTGACGTCAATTTAGGTTTTTAATATGAAACTTATTTATTGGTCAATTCGTTCTTCCAGTAGGAGGGGAGGGGATGGGTTAAAGAGTGTGAATGAGGGGAATCATTATTTTAGCCAGCTTTAAGTTTTCCTTTATTAGACTTCATGATAATCTGGTGTAAGATCCATGTAATAATAAATCCATTTATTGCATTTTGATTTATTAATTGCAAGTTTTGCATATGAATTAATTATTTAGTCAATCTATATAATTTGCTTGTTCTATTGTTATAATTATTTTTTACAAATTTTATTGTCGGAAATGCCAGGTATCTAAAAAGACAATGGTCGACAAACTTATCTAAATCTCTTAATAATGATAAATAAAATTATCCCTTCTTTAGATTACAATTAGTGGTTAAACTGTTTCGACACTCAACTGAATGAACCAACTAATCAAAATTTGATGAAAGTTCCCAAAGTTATCAGCCAACGAATAAGCAAACGTTATTATATAACTTTGGGAACTAGTGTCATAAACAGCCCAATGGCTCCTCCTACTAAATTTAAACTTTATTGTGTCAGCACCTAATTGTTAAAAGAAATTATTGACCAAATGCCAAATAAATTTTGTTGAGAAAAATAGTTTTTAAAATAAGTTTGACAAGGAAAACGAATTTGTATAATCAACAATCTAAATTAATCTAAACATTATTAGTTTTGTGCTGGTCTGTAGGTTTGGAAATAAAGTAAGCAATGCATTTGTGGCAAAATTAGATGAATAACGATACTTATTTTAGCAAAGTATGTTTGCTTTGAAAGTTGATTTATAGTACATAACAAGGTTTCGAAACTATAGTAAATTAGTTTTCTTGTCTAAATCTTTATGATTCTTAATGATTTTGGATAGAGCTTGCCAGTCGCGATTTTTATAGTAAATATAGCCGCAAATCTACCGCACTGTTTTAATTTGCTGTAAAATTTTCATTTTTGAAAAAAATACCGAAAACTTCAGCAACCATTGATATTTTTAAGCAATAATTCGCCGTGATGTAACTTAATTTGTTCAGACACAGCTTCAAAAAAATTAATAAGCCGTCTTAAAGCTGAATTGCTTACCTAACATAAATCCACATTTTAAAACAACCGCAGCCTTTACAATGGACGGTTGCAAAACCCTATTTATAGATGATGTCATCCTTCGATTTGTTTGTTTTAATTTGCATCTGAAATCTAACTCATTAAATCATTGATTAGATTCTCATTTTTACAATACCAAAGAATGGCAACTCAATATTTCAGGCTTGTCGTCATAGGACATAAATAAGTATTCTACAATAAATCTCCTCTCTAACATTTTCAAAGAAATATTTTTTTTGTATTTTAGAATTCATATACATATACTTTACTTTATATTATTGAAACATTACACTTTTTGAATATATCTCATAAGACTTACTACCCTATTAGTTTGTATGACATCTTACTGCTCTTGCTTATCTTTGTTCTTGTTTTTTTAGTTGCAAAGCTACTCTATTAGTATTGTGTCCACATGTACTTTCTTCTGTCTGTAATGCTGTAACTCTTACAGAATAATTTCAAATATTTCTCTCTTTCTCTTACTCTTAATTTTGGCATATTTCATTCATTTAATATAGTTTCGATACTATTTCAATATTGGATGTAAACTTTCTTGTTGATAACATATGTCTTTGTCCGTCTCACAATAGGCTTGCCTGCCTTACAGAAAACATAAACAATTCCTTGTAAATCACATCCAATAAGGATAGAATGGATTTGTTAAGGAACATGGAATCTTGTTACATAAAAGTAACAGGATGTCTAGAGTTTGTCTGATTGTACCTCAGGATCTCGCTAACCGCTGAACCATTATGGTTCTACAATTTAGCTTCTCATAGCTCCTAGAAAGGTTTATATTTATTTTGAGGGAGGTTTAAAAAAAAATCAAAATGACATTTGTAAATCATTTGCGATAACTACCAAAGAATGAATATTTTTTTAAAAATGATGGTGGCTTGTTATTGCTGCGCCATGTTCAATATAACTGATAACTTTATCCTGTCCAATTGCCCATAATATCTACGCGCTTTGATAACTGTATATCATTTAAATGGATATAGAATATACGTGGATATTATGACAGGGGGAAACATGTTGTCAATTTAGGTTGCTAACGTGGACCTCATTTATTGATAGGAGTAGGAAAAGGGGAGAGAATGTGGTAACGGTGGGGGATCGTAATTTTATCCCGCTACAAGTTTCATTTTATTAGAGTACAAGATAATCTGGTGTAATATTCAAGTAATAATATATCCATTATTACATCTCTCTATCTTTGTTACACAGATTATATATTATATCAAAAATTGATAATAAGCAATGTCATTAAAATTGACATATTGTAATATCAAAGTTCAAAACTGTAAAAAATAAAAACAAGGATGTAAAATTACAATATGGGACAACAAAACTTCACATTGGATAATCCAATATAAATTGTATAATTATATTCTATTTTTGTTTGTTTGTCCGTTTATATCTCACTAAAATTAGAGAGATGGGGTTTTCACTTTGCATTGGGAAATCTTCGCAAGGTTCAAGAATGGTTTTTGACTATGCTACTGCTCTTTAACCTATTGGATATACAATATTAATGTGTTTTTTTTTCAACAACAGGCATTAGATAAAAGAAACAATTACTTACATAATAGTAACATGATACTATGTAAGAAAAAAGGTTGACTGACTTGATTTATAGGGAGGAGGGGGGGGGGGACGGCATTGAGCTTTTTTTTAGTTTTATAATAACGTTACCTTATTCGTTGTCTTGAACACTTTTGGGACTTTTAATGAATTTTGATTGATTGGTTAATTTAGTTGAATGCCTAAACGTTTCAACTACTAAATTAGATATACATAAAAGGTATTTTTTTGTACAATTATTGGGGATGAAAATCAATTAATCTGCCATTGTCTTATCCCTTTAGATCCCTGCTTTATTAAACGTTGATTTAATTACAAATAAACAAAGGTTACAAATGTCTGTGTGTAAGATAAGATAAGCTAAAGAGAAGCTTTGCTCCTAAAAAAAGAACTAGATAAATGATAAAGCAAATAATGCATTGATTCCAACAAATAAAGCACAGATAACTTTTTTGTTTATCATTTATATCTTTAAAGGCAAGGCCGATCTGTTTGTCATTATGTCATGAAACTATTTTTCAAAACTAAGACAGCATCGTATTACAGACAGCTTTCCTTGAATATTAAAATGGAAAATCATAAGATTAAAACTAGTTTTGTTAGACCCCAGGGACCGAAGGCCTGGGCTAACAAAACTGGTAATTATTTATGATTTTTATTTTATCATCCATAGAAATAATACGATGTTTTTCACGATTTTTCAGTATGGCTGAAAACCGGTTCTAATCCAGTTGATATTAATCGGTTTCGAAGCAATCCTGGTAAAGTAGTTATCTGTTCATTACAGTCACAAAAAAAGGCTTGCACATTAAAGGTTTTTCTAGATTCATGAGATTTGTTTTAAGTTAAAAATAGCATTTTGCAATTTTAGTGAAGCTTGATATTGTATTTAAAAAATGCCTAAAATTCAACCATGAATTAATTAATTAATCTGAAATGTTCTGTTTTTTTTCTCATTGATATTACATTTTTTCGCGCAATAACATGACACAAAAATGATAAATTGAATATTAGACTTTTTTTCTTCGCATCTTGCATCTATTTAAGTTTTCATGCTTTTCCTTTTGTAAAGACGCGCACAGATAGTGGTTGTAGTGGGGTGTCAACACACCCTTTAAAATAGAAATATGGTAGGCCTGCCTTACGCTTTTTTCATCCCCATAGGGTTTCACACTCCCTGGTGATTCGCTGGGCACGGCTTTTGTGTCCTTTTTTCTAATTTATTGACATACATATAAATATAAACTGCTTTGCACTCCACATTTTAGCCAGTCTTTGCATTTCTGAAATGTTGCTATTAGCAGTGTTGGCCTTTTTTTCTGGTTAATTTGTTTTTATTAAAGAATTAAGTTAATCGTAAGAATCTATGGAATTTTACATTCTTGTTTTTTTATAAACAAATTTTGTGGTGATCGATAAAAAGAACTTTGACCTGTATTATTAATCATGGCTCGATAGCCGCATATACAGCTCCGCTGCTGACCAATGTATTACTGGCAACTCGCAATTTGTTGTTATTAGTGGCAGCTGCAGATTAATAAGCTTTGGATTCTCAAAATTAGACGAGCAGCAATGGATTTAGAATATACGTTAATATTATGATTGAGGAAAAATTTACCTTGCTAATATGGAACTCGTTCATTGGTCAGTTCGTTCATCCAGTAGGAGGAGAGTGTTGGGGTAAAGAGAGTGAAAGGGGGGAATCGTTATATTAGCCCGCTGCGTGTTTCATTTTATTAGAACATGAGAACATGAAAAACTGATGTAAGATCCAAGTAATTATATATCCATTTGAGCAACTGAAGCTAAAGCTGCTAAAAAAAGTAACTGCGGCTGCCGAGTCTCAATATTAATTTTAACATAATTATTGCATAAAAACATGTTTTAATTAATAAAAAAATGTTTTATTTGTTTATTTTAGATAGTTAAGCTTTATTTATTTATGTATTCTATAAAGAAACCTTAAAAATGTTTATGTTTTTATGATGAAACAAAAATATATAAAGAAAATTTGTAATATAAGATTGCTTTGATCTGTTACCATTCTATTAATTTTGTTATTTTGTAAGACCAACAAATATTTGTATTTTATGTATTGAAACCCTGAACTTTTTATGCATTTTAATTAATCATTATAAAAAAGTATCAGTATTTTTGTTAGTCTGTGTGTACCTAAGGTTCTCGATAACCGCTGCACCGATATGGTTCTCCTTTATAATGTAGCTTATCCCTATTTTTGAGAGTTTGCCACCATCTTCCCAAGATAAATCTTCCCCTTAAATTGTTTTCACTTTGTCTTTTTAAAATTCAAATTATAAGTCGACTTCCCTTCCCCCCCCCCCCCCAACTCACAGAGGCCTCTAGCTAACAAAAAATAAATGATTTTTTTTTACCAGATATTGTCATTAAATCACAAAATAGCACAATATCCCACTATATTTTACGTAGGGATTAATTTAATCAAATGTTTGTTATTGTTTATTGCAATATCGTGAATAGCGAGTTTATCAATTAAGATCTGAGAACGGGTTAACGGCTTGTTAATTAATTTAAATGTTTGATTGTTAATGAATACAAAAGTTCCTGGTATGCATGACTTACAATTTGGCCATCAGACAGACCTCTCATATTAGAGGTAAGATAGAGGGTTATATACATCATTTTATTTGTGACTTTTTTAAAAACCGTATAAAACGGTATAAAAAATACATAAATTTCCATAATAGTATAACTCAAACATATTATAATAAATCTTATGACATTTTGGTGCATTTTATTTCAAATAATATTAAGTTGTCTTAAAGTTAGATAATAAAATTTTAAAAAATCAAGAAACAAAAAAGTAGCCGTACTAAATAAGTTAATTATCATATTGTTTTATTCAAACAGCCGCGATATCTAGTCAAATAATGAGCAGTAATTTTAAAAGAATGAGCACCCATATACGTGTTTAAGATTTTTTTAAATTTTGGAAGAGTGCTTGATCAGTCTAGAATCTGAATGTCTAATATTGGCACAATAGACAATATTCGTGATTCTTTAGTTGCCAGTTACATTATTATGTAATTCAATATGGGGAAGCAGTTTTTTTTTACAGAATAGCTTCTCAAAAATACATAGTTGTCCGTAAAAAGGAGAGTATGTAGTTTATGTGTATAATTTCAATCTATAATACAAAGTAGAATGATGTCTCTCTGTCCGTATGTCTGTCTGTCCGCCTGTCCGTCCCTTAAGATCTCGGTAACCACTGAACCGATTGGATTCTACTCTTCAAGGAATATACCTACGGGTCCTGTGATGGTTTTAGGCTATTTTCTTGGGGGATGGGACACCCTCAACCCCCCAATAACAAATTCCCCCTAATTTTTTTTTTGCTAAAGATTTCCTTGGTCCTTTTTTTGCTGAAGATTTCCTTGGTTCTTTTTTTTATCACCTCTTGGGTCGAAGCCGCTAGTTCTTTATATGTTGCTAGCGACTGCACCCCTAGAATCTTGGAGCTCTATATTTGAATAATAGTGAAAGCAGAAAAAAGTCAAAACCACCAAAAGACTTAAATATAAAAATTAAATAGCCCTTCCTGGGAGATATGGGAAGCTTCTATAAAATGAAGAACTTAATTCGTTTAGAAGTTATCGAAATCTTAAGCTGTAGACAAAAAAATATTACTTTATATAATACTAGCGGATTCGCCCCTAGCCTCTAAGGGCTTTGCATCAAGATGTAATTTTTTAAAAATTGAGGGGGATTTTTTTTTGAAAGGGTTGTTAGGGTTATCCCACCCCCAAAAGAAACTAGCCTAAAACCACCACATGACCTTTAGGTTATTCCCTGAAGAGTAGAATCCGATTGGTTCAGTGGTTATTGAGATCTTATGGGAAGGACGGACAGACAGACATATTTCTACTTTGTATTATAGATTAAGTCGCTTCAGACAAATAACTACTACTTTATATTATAAAAAAAATAATTATTTATGAATATCAAACTTTTTTAATTTTGTTTAAGACAAGAAAACTATTTCAACCTTCCAGCTGTAAAAATTTTATGTTTCTGCCTTATCTAGGTTTGTCATTTAGTTAGAGACAAAAGGAACGGATATTAAATTTATGATAACAGGTCTCTAAAATCATAAATGTTTAGAAAAATAAGGATGACAACATCCATAAAAGCGAAGCACTGAAACGGTAGGACAAACGGACATTAACACTTGTAGAGTGTCAGAACGGAATAATCCTAATATAAATGTATAAGAGTCAAAGCAAAATTGTAAGTAAATTTGTTAAAAAACAGGATAATGTTTATGGACATACTTACATTTTTAGGACTGATTAAAGAGTTGCTTCGTTTCTTACATTATACTTTGTTGTCCCAGGAATCAATATACCAAAAATCAGATTAATCCGATGATTAGATCACATAAAAATTTGTTGTTAAAAAAGTAAAAAATCAACATTTTTAAAATGAACATACGGACATTTTGGTAATGATTATGGAGTTACTACGCTTTCTAAATCGTACCTAACTACTAAAGGAATCACCATGCAAAATTTGAAATTGATAGGACAATTCTAACATGCCTAATTTAGCGAAAAAAGCTATCCGTTACGGACGGACGGACGGACGGACCGACTCTAATTATGGAAAAGCTTCGCTTTTAATAAATGTATATAAAAAAACAAGGTGAATTATTTTCATAAATAGCGTAACTACAGATACAAATAAAGCAAGGATGAAAACAACCATAAAAGCGAAGCTCTAATATCAGACGGTGAACAAACGAGCATTAATAACTGTAGAGTGTTAGAACTTAATAAGCAGAATAAACAAATTGATATATATATATATTTGTTGCAAATTTTTCTTAATGAAGTCCTAATTATAGGCCCTAATTAAAGAAAAGCTCCACTTAAAAAATAAAATATAAAAAATAAAACAATATAAAGGGTGAGCAAAAAAAAATGCGTAGATTTTTAAAATTCAAATTGCGCAGCTTGTGTTAATAGTAGAAAAATGTTACGCATACCATTAGAACCGATAAGAAGTCTATTTTTTAGAAATATAAAAACGATTCCTCTGCTACGTATAGTTAGGTAGCTAAATGTTAAAATGTCCCAACTGACTTAAAACTTGACATGCGAGTAAATTTTGGGACATTTTACCACCTAGCTCCTAAATTATTTGTAGCACAGGAACCGTTCTTATATTTCTAAAACATACAGTTCATAGCGGTTCTAACGGTATGCGTAACATTTTTCTACCATTACCACAAGCCGCGCAATTTGAATTTTAAAAAAATACACACGTCTTTTCGCAAGAATTATTGTCTAATATTTACTAATATACTCGCAAGTCAAGTTTTAAGTCAGTTGGGACATTTTAACACGTAGCTCCCTAACTATACCTAGCAGAGGAATCGTTCTTATATTTCCAAAAAATAGACTTCTTATCGGTTCTAATGGTATGTGTAACATTTTTCTACTATTAACACAAGCTGTGCAATTTGAATTTTAAAAATCTACGCATTTTTTTTTGCTCACCCTTTATAATCTACAACTGATTTATGTACTGAGAGGTCACCATAGAAATTCCACCCCTACTTAGGCTTAGTTTGTTTGTGTTTTACTTTAGATCAATTTAGGTTGGGTTATATTTGATACAGGTAAGCCGAGGTGGGTTAGGCCCCAGAATTTAGGCTAACCTGAAGTGGTTAGACATAAAGAAAAATCTACTCCAATCTTATTTTAAATTTATTTATATTAAAATTAAAATCTATGATTAATTTTAGTTATCAATAGTATGCATTTAGGTTCCATTAAATGATGTAATAGATATCTAACTAGATAAAGAATAGTTTTACCAAAATTAGACGAGAATAAGGAGTTTAAATTTAATTTTGTCTTCTTATAAAATCTTAGAAGAAGACTGGATGAGTTCTAGTATAACTTCGCTTAACTTTCGCTGGATTAGAACCGGTTCTCAGCCATATAGCATCATATTACAGACAATTTCCCATGAATATTATAATAAAAATCATAAAATTGATAACATTTTGTTAGACCGAAGTGGTTTTTTATTCACATTTTAATATCTGCGGAAAGCTGTTTATAACATGATGCAATAAATAGATATTCTTTAAAGATAAAAGGATGATAAAACATGGGGATGGGTGTTGTATTTGTCCCTAATTAATTAAGGGATTGTACGAAAATATAATTGTATTGAAATCAAATTATTTTTATGAATTATTTTCCTTTTATTGCTTTCATCAAGATAAAGCCCAATTTATTACAAGACGCCCAAAGCCCAATGTAAACAGAAAGCCCTAATTTTTATTATGAGAAAACATTAAGTGCTAATCTATTTCAAATTTTACTTTGTCTAGAGACGCAGGCTTTAAGAGATACTTTATTATTTAGAAAAAAAGTAAATCTTTAAGTAAGGCATGTTCATACATTCGACAGACACTAACTTCAATGTTTAAAAAAGAATTTTATTAAGGTCGAAGAGATGTTATGGTCTTACTAGAGACGTTAACAGTGTGTGCCAAAAAGTATGATTATCTGGATTTCAGTGGCACGTAAACAGGCAGAACTCATTACCATGCACAGTTAGAACTTCCATACATAGGTCGTGCAAATAAAGGGTTAGTTATCTGTTCGATGTTACTTAACGTGATACCCTTTAGTGGGCGTTAGAGTATTGCATCCCATTACAAACGAATGATGCCCTTGGGGTCTCTAGATGATCATTTGAAATCAAGGTATAATCCCGCCCTAAAGAGGTAATAATGTTTAAAGACACAAACAAGTTGGAAATTAAAATCCATGTATTAGGATATAGTTTTAGTTATGTCTAATGGCAAAACACTTTTTAGAATCAATTAATGATATGCCTTTATTTCCTGAAGAATGCTACTACATCATCATATTTATAGACCCTCCCTTATTTTAGTTGTTTTGCCTATATTCACTTAATTTAAAGATAGGTTATCTTGCCACACTGCTTTATTTTTTTTTTTGTGGTGGCTCTCATGAACCCTATTCTAATTAATCTAAATTTTGAAACATTTGTACCTAGGACAGCTAGGTACATTATTAGGTGAGATTTGGCATGTCTGTCAGTGTGCACTGTAAGATTTCACAAGCTGGCAAAATTGGCTTAATTATCAAAACGTTCTTTTTATTGAAAGGCTATCTCGATAGGCAGGGCATTAAAAATATTGAAATTATTACTGATAACAATATATCTACATTTTGGTGGAAAAATTTAGTAGAAATTTTTGGCATGCTTTGTAAAAGTAATATGTATCCCAAAAATTGAAGTAACTTGATCAAAGTGTTTTTACATCAGTGTACTAGGAGCTTTTTTTTACATTGACGCTAATTAAATCTATGGTATTTTTGTGATAGTAGGAAACTCTAAATAAGAATAAAGCCTCTAATAGTTAAAAAGGGTTTAAGCTAACAGAGTTCAGATTTTTACATAATTCTACACCTAAAGCTTTGCAATATTCGTATAATTTAAAGTAGTAAGGTTTCTTTGTCTCATTGGTCTAAGTTAAAGATCTCAGAAAATGCTAGTCCGAATTGGTTGTATATTTCAGAATGCCTTATAAATGTCCTTGGGTGGTTTTAGACTATTTTCTACTCCTACTCGACCGCCCCAGAAAGGAAGGTGCAAAGCAACAAGTTCTTTATAATGGATGTAGACTATACGTGGATTTGATGACAGGGATATATTGTCGACAATTTAGCTTGCTAACATGAAACTCATTTATTGGTAAACTCGTTCATCCAATAGGAGGGGAGGGTTTGGGGTAAAGGGGATGGATGAGGGTTTCGTTATTTTAGCCCGCTTCAAGTTTCACTTTATTATTAAACATGAAAATCTGGTGTAAGATCCAAGCAATATCTTATATTATTTTTTAGAATCCTCGTACCTTTTCCAAATTTGGGCGCGCAATGGCTAGATTCATATCGCCAATCTATTTCAAATTTGTAGTGTAAATATTTTTGTGTTAGAGGCATTAGAGGAATAGTAATAGACCAATAGATTTTCTACATCAATATTGTATTAAAGTTTTTTATTTTTTATTTAATACAAAAAAAGTGTCACTAAAAGCTTTTTCGTACTGTGTTCTTTTAGAAAAAATGTTTCTTGTTTCCACGCTTTTTGATATTAGAAAATTAATAAAAAGAAATGTAAAGAAAGATATCATAGGCCCGTTTAAGTCTATTAGATATTGGCATCAACGAAAAACACTTAAGAAAATGGAGTTTTTAAGATTCATGGACAAAAGTCCATGAATGTTTCTTTTATATAATTTAGTTTCTTTATAATTATTACAGTACAAATGTTTTTTTTTATGATTAATTCTCTCTCTGTAATCTATCTTATTTAATCTAAATGGCTTTCCTATGATTTGTTTTTATCTTATTTTTGATGTTTGCATTGATGCATGTGGTTGCGTAGCTTCTATAAATTTTTTTTAAAAACTTTGTTTCCATTTTTTTATGGTATTTTCTTTAAACTTATCCATTTATAATCTATGTATATAAATCGGGGCTCGGCAGCCACGCATAAGCCTCAAATTTAAACCCGCTTGTATGCTTGTCTGTTTTAGACACCCAGCTGAATTTTAAAGTTATGATTTGACGATTTCACTTCTGATTTTTATTCTTGAATGTGTTTGTCCATGTTGTAAGATATTTGGTTTAGTAATGAATGATTGATCCGAAAAAAGAACGATAATGTCCATAAGAAGCAACGATAACAATTTGTATATTAAAACTTGGTATAGTTGTAGACAGTAAGGTTACAGAGTAGATTTTAATTTATTTATAGTTGAAAATGTTTATTTAGATGTATACAGACTTAATTTTCAATAGCTTTAACAAAAATCCAAACCAATGAAATATTAAATGAGATATATTCATTTCCTTACTTTCTTGGGCATATAAATTTTCTGACGTACAGACTGTACATAGAGTTATATAGAGTAGCTGCGCTACTAAAAAAAAATTACCCACAAACAGGAAATATAAAGAATCTTGTTGAAAGTAAAATTATGTTTTGAGAATGGATATTGGATAAATATGGATATATTGACAGGGCTAATTTATCGTCAATTTAGCTTGCTAAAGGACCTTATTTATTGGTCAGTTCGTTCATCTAGTAAGAGGAGAGGGGATGAGGTAAATTGAAGTGGATTGGGTGTATCTTTTTTTTAGCCAGATGCTAGTATTATCTTATCAGATTATATAAAAATGTGGTGTAACATCCAAGTAATAATATATTCATTGTTCTGAGTTTCTCAAGGGTAATAACAGACATCTATCTTTGGTTAGGCTCAAAACCAACTTCAGAGGATGCTCATTGATTCTAATTTTTGAAGAAAAAAACATTATAGATATGCATTTAATTGCTAGTCCCATGTTTCTAAGGGCTTTTTCCTTTTAAAATCCCCAAATAAGTTTCAAGACGAAAATTTAATATTTAGGGGGGTTTCCCTTGGAGGGGGGGGGGTCTAAAGATACCCTCCAACAAAATAGTTAATCACCCTCTTGGGGCCTATAATAAGCTTCACTGTCAAGGATAACCATATTGGTGCAGCTTTAGCAATATATTTAAGAACAGACAGACACACACAAAGACATCCATACTTTTACATAAGGTTTATACCACATCTATTAGAGGCTAGTATTTGAATTAAAATATGTGAAACAATTTATACAAAAGAAAAGAACGTACTTTCCTGTTAAAAAGGTAAGTTATGCCATTTTTTTAGTAGCTCAATTAATAATACATCATCATTACCATGGCTTTTACGGCTTCCTCACCACCAGGGATAAAAAAAGTGCTTCTTTGTGTATGACGCAGATACTATATAACTAGGCTATGTCCGTTTATTAGTCCAGTCCAACCATCACACAAATTGCAGTAACCTCTAAATAGGAAAAGGTCAAATCAATTCAGAATCCCTTTTCCCCTGTTTACCAGCTGCCTATAAAGTCAAAATTTAAAATTTATAGGGGGTATTTATTTTTCTGTCCTTTATCATAATTGATAAAAGTATTCATAAAAGTAAAAAAATATTAAAAAAGTATAATCAGTGTTTTAATGGTATTAACCACCAAAAACCCGCGACCGTGGCTCAACACAAAGCGCATCCGCTCGTCGTCAGGAAGGTGACAGGTTCGAATCTCGGTCCGACACCGCGTCATAACTAAAGACGTTAAAAACGGTTACCACGCCCCTAGAGTCAATAGTCAATGTATCTAAATTCTTACTAAAAATATCTATTCTTTTTTAAAAAATTTATATTTTTAACTATTCATCTATCTCTGTGTTTACATCCTGTTATTCTTTATCAATTCAAAGTTTTACTTTTGTGGTTTTGATAGAATTATGTAACATTTTTCAACTGTACAAATATCTTTCTGTTTTTCATTTAAGACCTCTAAAACAGCTGAAATTTTGCTTCATGTTTGAAAAGTTTTTCATTGTAGGAAGCTTTTTTATCATGCATTAGAAGCCTTATTTTTTTAAGCTCCCTTTAAAATTAAATTATCAAGCCTCTAGTAAGTCAAGTAATTTGAGGCTAAGCTGCTCGTATTTTAGTAAACTACAGCCATAAAACTTGGATTTTTGCAATGTAGTGTTTTTAATAAAGGGTTTTGACCGATTAAAATTAAAAATTATTTTAACTGTTAAAAAGCTATTATACATAATATAAACAAATTTAGTATTTATTTTAGTTAAAATAACACTATTTTTGTGTCAATATTTTAATGTTTTTATTTAACTTTAAATAAACAAAGGGACAAGGCACCTGTAAAATATTTTTTCTAATCTACTAAAAAGTAGAAAAACACTTTCAGATTTATTTGTAAAATATTTTTCTTCGCTTAAATAAAATGTTATATAAAATTTAATTTTTTATTACTTGGATCTTACACCAGACTTTCATCACGTAACTGGCTAAAATATAGATACCCACAATCCACCACCTTTAACCAATCCCTCCCAACATACTGGATGAAAGAAATGACCAATAAATGAAGTTCATATTTGCAAGCTAAATTGACGACAAATTTCTTCCTCTGTCAATATATCCACGCATATCCTATATCCATTATAATAACATTGTTTTACATAAATGGGTTAATCTATAGAAAATATGTAATATCTTATAATCAAAGGGGTGTGGTAAAATAAAACTCATACAATTTAATGTCATATTTTAAGAGAAAACTGCCGAAATCTTTCGCATCGTAAAATGAAAGGGTTATAAGGATGTAATTTCTGATCGAAATTGTACAAGAAAATGGTGATTTCCATTCAGGAACTTAAATTTTAACAAGATTAACAAGGATGAAAAAATTTATAGATTTGTAGGGCCAAAAAATATATAGATAGTAAAAATAGACCAGGGATCGTAAGGGATAAGACAATGGATTTTAGATTAATATATATCCTAAATGATTATAAACATAATTAATTTTTCTGTAGATTGAAGTTATTCGTAAAAATAAAAAGAAAAGTTTTTAAGTCACCGAGTAAGATTACCTAGTAATAAAAAATGTATCGGTTCCCTAACTTCTAGAAAAAGAAAGAAAGAGAGAGAGAGAGAGAGAGAGAGAGAGAGAGAGAGAGAAAGATAGAAAGGAAGATTAAGAAAGACAAAAATTTTAAAACAGAAAGAAAAAACACAAAATTAAATAAGTTAAACAAATAGAAAATTGATAAAAAATGGGAAAGAGAAGTATGCTTTAAAATATCAGATTAGAAAAGGAAGGGAAACACACACTTATTGAGACACACTACCTAAATTTTAAAGGCTCACGAATATGATTTTGAACAAGCAGGGTATCGTGAATATGGTCATGAACATAGAATAATAAAATCTCATATCAATATATTTTGGGGTTCAGACATTTTATCTCAACAAATAATTGTAGGACAGAGAAGTCACTGATTTTAAAAAGGATTAAGTAAAAGGAAACAATGATTTAGTAAATGTAAAAAAACCATCAATATATATATATATATATTATATATTCAAGAACAACACAGTTAATTTTAGTAAGTAATAATTCTTCATTAGCTAGCAGGTAACAACAGCTAATAGCCACAGCCAAGCTGCATAAAAATTAAGTGGTTACCGAGCCCCGATAAAAAAACCATCCTGGAATTATTATGGAAAATAGGTTATAAACAATCTTTTTAAAGTTTTGTAAAAATCATAAAAGAGAAAATAGAAGAAAAATAAAGTAATTGTATAAATAAAAAAAAAAACGTTTATATTATTAATATCAAAGATATAGTGAGAATACCCAAATAATTTTTAAAGAAAAATGGAATGTCTTTTGGTCTGTCTGTCTGTGTATCCATGAGCCATTGAAGATCTCAGAAAATGCCAACAAAGCAAAGCTTCGTGTTAGTTCTGAACAGATTTTTAAGAACCCAGTAATAGTGCCGGACTGATTATGACGTATAAAAAAAATAGCCAATGAGAGGCCATTATTGACCAATGGTAAAATTTATATTGGCCTCTCATTGGCTAATTATTTTTTTTACGTCATAATCAGTCCGACACTTTTACTGGGTTCGATTTTTAAGTATTTTTTTCTGTTTTTGATCTCTAGCAATCATTGGTCTAATATATCGACAGACTTTTCTTTGAAATTTGAAATGGAAATATATTAACTGCCCACCAACATTTGCGAGGAGTGTAGGAGGCATTTTCTATAACAGCAAAACTATTCTATAATTATAACTAACACACAAATTTGCGAAAGTGACGGTTAGCTTCATTGTTTTACTAAGTTATGATTATAATTAGACGGTTTAATTAAATCTATGTAAACTTAACATTATTGTCTATGGAAACGGCTACAGGGAGGAATGGGACATTAGGCATTATTACAATAGTCTCCAAAATTGTATTACAATGTTTCCTTATTCGTTGGCTCAACAACTTAGGGGCTTGAATTGTGATTGGTTTGTACATTAAGTTGAGTGTCTGAAAGTTTTAACCACTAATTGTAATCTACAGAATGATCAAATTTAGGGAATGTACATTATTTTACTGGCCATTGTCTTATCCCTTTAGATCCCTGAAACAGCTAGAAGCTCAATATTCTATTCACAACTCACAGAGACTATGGGACAATCTCTCACGCGCCTATCATGGCAAAAGTCTTGTTTGATGTCCTATTCAGATTGGGTTGAGACTCGATCCCTTTACCTTTCTTACATCTAGTACAAGTGTTAAACCTTTTTAAGATTCTTTAAGATTATTTTCTTGTTGCTTATTTTTATTTTTAAAGTCATCCTTGTTTTGCAACTTTTTTTTCAGCACAAAGAAAAGTATTTTAAAATGCAATTAATCTATAATTAAAATATGGATTTGTTTTCATCTAAGTAGCAGATGGGCTCCAAATTCACGTGATTTTTGCATTGATCATTTCCTCTAAGCTGCATATGTAGAAAATCACATAGTAAAAACATGGTTGATAGTTTTACCTAATTTATGTCTTCCTTAAGAACTTAAAATAATAATAATGTTTGAACTTTTTAGGAACATGCTGTTTTAGACCAATCTCGAAGTCAAACACACGAAAACAACAAATTGCCACCTTTCAAATCTTTAACTTAAAGACAAAAATAAAAAAGAAATATTCGGTTTTCTAAGGGGTGTAATGAAAGAATATTAGCCCCACCCCCTGTTTAAATTTTCCAAAATAGGAACCGACTATATATGTATATGTCATTTACTGTCCCTTCCTTTGTAATTATCACATGGTTTTAAAACTGCATTGATAGAGGAATATATTAGAGAGATTGGAACTAAAATTGATTTATACATATGCCATTGGCATTCTCTCCCTGCCTTATAAATGGATGTATCTTACACCAAATTTTCATGTTCTCTAATAAATAAGGTGAAACTCGCAGTGGGCTAAAAAAAACACCTTCCACCTCCTTTACTCCATTCCTTTCTCTCCTACTGGATGAACGAATTGACCAATAAATGTTTTCCATGTTAGTAACCAAAATGTCATAATAAATATCTATATTCTATATCCATGTCTTTGTATGACATGGTCTACTAGATGAACGGGTGAGTGAATATGTGTGAAGACAAATGAGGAAATGAAAGCCTGAGAAACAAAATATTGAAAAATTCAGGGAAACATGGATAAGATAAACCATGTTTTGCACGGTGTAATCCTTATACTAAAGTAACAGGATGTCGATGTTTGTTTGTCTGTGTGTCTGTACCGAAGGATCTCGCTAACCGCTGAACCGATTGGGTTCTCCTTAACAGGGTAGCTTCTAATACGTCCCGAGAAGGTTTATAACTATTTTCTTGGGTGGTGGGACACCCCCAACCCCCCAAAAAATGAAAAATCCCCCCCCCAAAAAAATTTTTTTTTTACATTTTCTATTAAAATCTAAAATAATAAATTGGGTTATCAAATTCGACTTCCTCCTTCTCAAGTGCCCCTAGAGGCCTCTAGGGGCGTAGCCGCTAGTAGAAAATATAGTAATGGATATAGAATATACGTTGATAATATGACAAAAAAATTTCGTCAATTTAGGATGGAGGTTATTGCTTTTTAGCCCTCTGCGAGTTTCTATTGTAGCTATTTGTAGCCATGTCAACTGCAAGCCAGTGTTAAAACTAAAGATGTTAAATATTTTACCTTATAGTGCTTTATTTGATGTTTGAGATTGATTGAATTAAATAAATTGCCTATCCCTTTATTTTTGTTAAAAGAAATTAACCCTAATTCTTCTTCTAGATATTATATTCACATAAGATTTTTATCCTTAACCAAATTATTATTCTGTTGTGATACAAAGCATGGAAAAGTATTTGGAACCGACATCTTATCAGTTTGGCCCATCTGTAGACAACTGGAGGAAACTCTTTTATAATAACAGTGTTTATACAGCATTGCTGTTTTTTTAGATTTAAAGTTGTTTTGTCCAAAAATAAATAAGATAATATTGTAGTTTAAAAGTGTGAAGTTTACTAATACTGTCTCTATGTAGTTTCTTACGACGCAAATAAACACATTTTATAGCCGATATATTCTTATTGATCTGATTTAATTATAACATTTACTAAATACGCCTGAAGACTGTACATAATTCTGCTGTTTTGATACACCTAAATTTTTTTTGTTATAGCAAAAATATAAATGGACAGAAAAATCCCAATTTTCTTGCTTTTTGGTTAAACTAGCGGCTGCAACCCTAGCACAACAACCAATAAATATATAAGTATAGATGTATAGATATACAACTCAGACAACTGGATCCAGTTATTCGTCTGCTAGCAAATTGCTTTCTGCTGTTTTGTAACGTCTTGCTTGTGTTAATATTTCCGACGCCCTTGACTGATATTCAAAGATTTAATTGAAAGTCGGCACAGGTTCCACTAGGTAAGGACAAACAGTTATTTAACCCGTGCCATCTCTATTGTCTACTTTAATCAACAACTTCATTGATATATATATATATCTCATTTTAGCTATTTTTACAAGGATAAAATTAACCGTTTTTCTAATCTTACCTAACCATCTGCTTATGAGGGGGTTAGAAATTTAGAAAATACTTTTTCACACATACATATACACATGTCTAAGACTATATTGTTCTGAAAAGTATTAAGTTTGGAGAGGTAGAAAATGATTATGAAAACAAATTTGATTATATGCTTAAAAGTAATAATGCAATGATAATTAAATAATCATATATTTTCGTAGAAAACAACCAGGGATAAGACAATGGCTGATAAATTTATGTTTATCCCAGCAATGATGCTACATAAAAACCCCTTCTGTAGTTTACAATAGATGATGAAGCGTTTGGACATTCTACTTAATGAAACAACTAAACAAAATTCAATAAAAGTCCACTAAGTTGTTAAGTCAACAAATAAGAGAAGTTATTATAAAACTTTGGGGACTAGTATCAAATTTTTTTTATAGAATCTGTTTTTATTTCATGATAAATTTTATAAAACCATTCCCTGTTCTACATATTTGTGTTTCTTATTGTTTATTTAATCTTGTATTGTATGTGTTAGGTAAGTGTTTTTGTTTTTAACAAGGATTAATAGATTAATATCTAAAGATTCTTTGATTTGGATTGGATTGACCTAGTTTTCTATAATTTGATAAAATAATGCTTAAACTTTTAAAATCTAAAACAAATTTATATTAATTAATTTGAGAATTTATAAAAGATGAAGGAATATTGGACTTTAAATTATACTGGTACCCAAAATTTTATATAAACGGGTTCCTCATTCGTTGGCTATATTACTTTAGTTACTTTTATTAATCTTGATTTTCACAGTTTTAACTAACAGTGTCCATAATTTTCACCAATCAAGGATGAAAAAATCCACCAAAGCGAAGCACTAAAATCTGAAGGAAAGACAAACGAACAATTACAGGCTGTAGTAAAGTACATACTTTCGTTTTCAGGATTTGTTTATATGAAAATATTGTACCTAAAGTTAAGTTGAATAGGATAATTATATCATACGAAATTTATAGAAGAATTACTTCTGTAGTTTTCTAAAAATCTTCACACAAAGCATGAACTAATTATGATTAGAAGAATTACAATATTTGGTGAGTTAGGTATTTCAAAACCTCTTGTATGTAATTTAATTTATTTCTATGTGAAGGAAATTTGATCATTTTTTTTTGATTAATATATATTACTTGTTATTTCTATTATTAACACTTCTATTTTCTCAAGCACTCATTAAGTGGTCAAATAACATTGAGGGGGAGATTAAAAAAGGCATTTGAACGTTATATTTTAAAATTTTAAGCGTTATCCTCTTTTAAAATAACCTTTCCCCCATATATTCATATTCATTAACCCTTACAGATCGGGGGGGGGGGGGGGGGGGTTCATATTGACCCCCCCTCTAGTTTTTTAATGTCATTTTTTTTGTAGGTAAGATGGAGAGCTGTGACTTCATGACTTTTTAAGTTTAGTAATTATGCGTCGGCAAGAGTTGATTTTATTAGGATATCTGGTCTGTGTCGGTCGTGGTGTCCGGTCAAAGTCGGTTGGGTAGCACCAAAATTAAAAAAAAAATCTAAATCTTTATTTCTACATTATGACTTTTGTGTATAAGGTAGAAACCTAAAATTTTTTGGTGAATACTGAGATATTAATGACCTTATGAGAAAAGTGGTGTTATGACCGTTTGACCGTACCCTGGCCGACTTTATGACCGATTTTTGGCCGGCTTTTACTACAGACATATATCATGAATATCGTGGCTTCTATTACAGCTAGAGACCTATACATTTTTTTGGTAAATTCTTGAGCAACAACAAACAGATAAAAATATTAATTGGCGCCGCCAACCGCCGTTTTACCGCCGTAACCGCCAAAAATAGTGGTTTCCGTTATTTGCCGTTTTTCGGCGATGATCAGAAAAAGTAATTTTTTTGTTATAAAAAATAAAAGTTTGTCCTAAAATTTGGTCATCCTAGCTGCAAAATTGGCCGCTCTACAGCTGTTTTAAAAATTTAGCGGCTGGCCGCTAAAAAGGGGCTAAGGAGCGGCCTGACCGCTATGATTAGAAAAAGTAATTTTCTCTAAAAATACACAAGAACCACCAGAAAAAAATTTTACGTCTTTATCTGTAATAGAAGCTGAGATAGAGGGGGGGGGTCAATATGACCCTCCCCCCCGATCTATTAAGGTGGGAATTGGGGCCCGATATGTAAGGGTTAAGAAATATATAAATTTTCCATTACGTCTTATCCTTCACCAAAATAAGTAGGAAATTCTCCATTAAGAAATTAAATACTTTTATTATTTAGATATGTAAATTAAATTAAATTAAATATTGTTTGTTTCCTTTATAGGGTATTTATTCAGGAAGATAGGGGACAATATGCTGTTTATTACTCCCCAAAGTTTTTAAAGACCGTTTTCTTACTCGTTCAATCAACAACTTTAAGAACTTTTATTGAATTTTGGTTGGTTGGCTATTATGTTGAGTTTCCAAACGTTTCAACCACAAACTGTGATCTACAGAAGGGGTAATTTGTTTCTCATTATCTGCTATTGTCTTATCCCTTTAGATCCTTGGTATTTACTCATGAGTACTGGGATAGGAAAGTGGATAATAAATCAATTCTATTTTTTCACCTAGTAAAGGCTGTAGATTTAGTGCAATTATTCTTTCTCTCTTACACATTGATATGGTAAGTAATTTCAAACCTAAGATTATAATTGAGATATATTAGAATTTCCGTTATTTACCTAAAATCCCAATAACATACCTAAATTTTGATAAGCCGTTTTAATAAATGAAAATTATAAGAATTAGAGACTATTAGAGAATGTTCAGAATGATAAAACTGGTATAAATTTAATGGTTTTCATTTTAATATAATGCTATACATGATTTTTCAGTATGACTAAGAACTGGTTCTAATTAATAGATATTAACCAGTTCTGAAGCCATACTGGAAAAAATTATTTAAGCGAAGCTCAAATTTCCTGGCTTTTTAATAGATAATAATATCAAAATCAAAATGATCAGTATTTCATATCATTCTGTATCTAAACAAACCCACGATCCTAGCATAAGTTTTATTTAAAAGCTTCGCTTTTAACAAGGACATTTCCTAAAAACATCATAACAGCTGCCATGCTAAAACAAAATACCCCAATGTTATATTTCCTTATAAATAAGAGCGAAGGTTTTCTATATTTAGGGCCTGTACGTCACTAAGTCAGGAAGAAAATGGCTGGGATCTAAAGGGATTAGACAATGACTAATAAACTTATTTACATCGCTAATCATAATACACAAAATTACCCTTTCTGTTGATTACAATTAGTGGTTGAAACGTTTGGACACTTAACTTAGTGAACTAACCAATCAAATTTAATAAAAGTCTCCAATGTTGTTAAGTCAACGAATAGGAAATCGTTATTATCCTTCTTTGGGGACTAGTGTAATAAGCAGCCCAATGTCCGATCCCTCCCTGCTATTGCGTAGAAATTTGTCTAAATATGTTTTATTACTTGAAGGATTTTTAAGATAAGAGATTTAAATCTAAACTCATAATATTCAAAATCTTTAATGACGTTTATTCTTTTTTAAATGTTTTTGTTATTGCTATGCTCCTTTTGATATGACTGGTCTTGTTAAAGTTAAAATATGCTTAGCATGACATAAATAATATGTTACAGCTTCTAATTATTTAATAAGATTGTATCTATTTTTAGAGCTAATGATATAATATCATGAACACAGGTCTCCTTAGCAAAACCTTAGATTAAAAAAAATCTCGAAAGAAACGGACAACAGGGCCTTCAAATAGGGTACAGTGGTGGTCAGAATCCGTTGGAGATTAAATCTTAGCTGCTCCTTCTTGCCAGATATTGCAATTTGAAGTTTTGTGGTAAAAATGCCTAAAATTACAAGAATTCCAAGGATATATGCATAAGTAAACACCTTAATTCATCAAATTAAAAGGGCGAGTCTAACATTTGAGGAGTTTAGATATCTCTTCATTTGTAAACTACACACCTCATCCCCATTTAGAACAATTTTTACTACTATAAGTGATGTTTTTAACTTCAAAGAGGTTTGCCCAATTTACAACTTAACCTAAATGCTGTTTCCCTGGAAAAAACTTCAGTTTAAGTTTACATATGGACCAATTTACTTTTAGTTATTTTGCTTCCCCCCCCCCCCATACTCTCACAACCTACAAACTTTAGGGTGGAGGGGGGGGGGGAGCATAGTAATACTATAATGTGTTTCTCAAAAACTAATTGAAGTATAGTGGGAAAAATTATTATGTATGGTTTTTAGACCAAAATTTTGTAGAAATTATGTTGACCACCTTCTCTCCCCCTCCCCCTCATCCTGACATAATTTGGGGGGGGGGGGAGGGGTGGCAGAAGATCATTCCAATGTGTTTTAAGAAAATATTTGAGATACATATAAAGCTTTTGGATTTGTATTGTTGTGGGACCCAAAGCACTTTTACATATATTGCTGACCTCTTCCCCTCCCCTCATAAATCCAAAAACATAAAAATTTTTAAAGAGAGAATGGTTGGGTTGCAGTTGAAAGGTTACTACTATGGTGTGTTACTAAGAAACCACTAGAATTGTAGCAGCAAAGCAAATATGCTTTGGTAGGTCAAAAGTAATATTAACAAATTTTGCTGAAACCTCCTTCCAAGCCCCCTTTCCCTCCCTATTGCTTTACAATCTCCCCCCCCCCCCTCCCTCCAAATAAGTATTAAAAGGGAGTATAGCAATACCCTTCTGATTTACTTTAATTACTCAAGATATAGAGTACTTTTGGATTTAAACTTTAGTAGGTCCATAATTACTTCATAATTGAACAAATATTGCTGACCTTTCCCCAACCTCAACCAACCCCATCCAGAAAAATTATATTGCTGCGCAATTTCCTCCACCCCCATAAAAAAAATATTAAAATATTGCTTGCCCTCCCTCTCCAGCTACTACCTCACCACCTGTGTTTTACTCAGAAACCACTATAGCAATAAGGAGCAAACATTGGAATAAAACTTTTAGATTTCAAATTGCTTTATATGTATTACCTATTCAATGTTGACAATAATTTTTTTTAGTCCAATAGGCTGGAGGAGATTATATAGCTAAATAATTGTACTAGATTAGGAGGGTTGTAGTTGAAATAGATATTTATAAAATTAAATATAGCCTACATAAGTTAAAATATTAACCCTGAATATCTCCAGAGGTTTCTAAATATGTACAATATTATTTACCTATGCCACTAGCCACTACTTCTAACACATGGAGAGGGGGGGGGGGATTCAGCAATATTTGTAAAAGTAACTAATATCCCAAAAAAGCTTAAATCCAAAGTTTGCTTAATATAATTCAGTGATTTCAAAGTAAAACAAGAATATTTTCCGTATCCACTGCCCCTCTCCTAATAATTTGTGGTCTAAGAAGGAGGGAGTGGGTTGGTTGCAGCAATATTTGCAAGAGATTTTGATGTCTACTAAAGTTTAAGTACTAAAGCTTATATATATCTTTAGTGCTATCTAAAGAACTCTTTACCCACTTCCAATTAGATTTCATTAGGGGTGGGGGGGGGGGGGAGGTGAGGTGTAGTCAACAATATTTCCAGAAACTTTGGGCCTAAGAATCTTACATATATAATGTTTTCTTTCAATACTTCAGGTAGGTTGAGTAAAACATAATACTATTACTTTGCCTTCCCCCCTAAAATTTATGGGTTGCAAGAGGGGGTTGAAGGGGGGGGGGAGGTGGAGAGTATTTTAAATATTAACTTTAGCTATATGTAAACTAGAACTGAGGTTTTCTTTACTGGTTCCAGGGTAACAGCCTCTAGATCAAAGTTGTAAACAGAACAATGTAACCTTTTTCATTAACTAATTTCTTTAAAGAAACAAAATTTTCTAAATGGGGAGGGACTGTGTAATTTACATATGCAGAGACATATAAACTCCTCAAATGTTAAACTCACCCTTTTTATTTGATGAATTAAGGTGTTTACTTATGCAAATATCCTTGGAATTCTTGTAATTGTAGGCATTTTTACCACAAAACTTCAAATTGCAATATCTGGCAAGAAGGAGCAGCTAAGATTTAATCTCCAACGGATTCTGACCACCACTGTACCCTATTTGAAGGCCCTGTTGTCCGTTTCTTTCGAGATTTTTTTTAATCTAAGGTTTTGTTAAGGAGACCTGTGTGAAAACAGTCATTATATATATGCTTTAATTATATTTTTAACCAACAAGGGGTTTCTTTTTTATTAGGGATAAGTATTTTGAAAAAAAAATTATTGAAAGAGGACAATGAATATATTAATAACCAGATTTTCATGTTCTTCTTCCAATTCCATTCCGCCCTTCTGGATGAACGAACTGGCCAATAAATAAGTTCCATGTTAGCAACCTATATGAAGGACAATTTTTCCCGTCATAATATCCACGTATATTCTAAACACATTAACAGTAAAGACAATGTTTCATTTATATATTGAAATTTTATATTTCATACTTTACTCTGCTTTACACATACAAATAAAATAGCCTTAACCCATCCCAGGAGTTTAATGAAACTTGCCTATAACTGAGTACCTTATAAGATCAGTGGTCAGTGAGATATAAATAGACAAGCAAATATCTACTTTTTATTGTAATATAAGATTTTTAGATCCTTCTTTATCAGCCCTAGTTTTTAATTTTAGAATAGCTGTCCTTTGGTACCAAAGTTAAAAATTCCCCCTTATGTATTGGTATTAAAAGAACTATTTAATAAAACAACCAAAAAGTCTTAAATATTAGCCATGAGTCAAAATTAAAACATATTTAGTTATTAAAATTATGTTCTATTGTCTATCCGTCTACCAGGCTTAAACAAAACAGCTTATCAAGTTAAATAGACATAAATACAATTGAGATATTTTTTTATTTTATTATACAGGGTGCGTCACATAAATCGGGACATTTTTTAAACGGCCATAGCGCGAAAACTACTTGACCAATCAGGACGTTTGACCCCACTATAGAAAGCTTAGGTTATGACCTTTTAGCACAAAAAAATCTTAGGACGAAGATAGACGTGTACACCGAGCTGGACGCGTATATGTTCAACAAGGCAGATTCCAAATGCGCCGGTGGTTAAGTGCGCAAAATCACAAAACGTAGGGTCCGACAGGAAAGGAGTTGGAATCTTGACCCCAAATTTTGTGGGTGTCTTAGGCTCATTGAGACACACATTTTGCCGTGTTTAAATCCATTTTAGCTCAATCCTAGCCGAAATGAAGTCGATTTTTCAAGATTTTGAGCCTTAAGAAATCACAAACAGTAGGGCCTGACAGGGAAGGAGTTGGAAATTTGACCCAAAATTTTGTGTGTGTCTTAAGCTCATCGAGACACGCATTTTGAGTACTTAAAGTCCACTGTAGCTAAATCCTAGCCCAAATGCGAGCAAAAACATGGATTTTGTTAATTTGGCGGTTACTCATGATCCTAAGGAAATGTGGCCTCCCAGTAGCCCGATCTTAATTCAATGGACTTTTGGTCCTAGGGCTACTTTGAAGCATGCACCAATAGACGTGCCTATACCACAAAGACCTCCCTCATTGCCACTATCAAGGAGAAATACGCCAGCTTGGACAGGTACATTTTAACCTGGACCTGCCGGCGGTTGAGGAGGCGGGTAGAGACGGTGATTGAGGCTGGCGGCGATTTTATTGAATAATCTACTAGTCTTATACCTATTTTGCTTCTCAGTTTTTAAAATTCAATAAAATCTTTAAAATTGACGATTTTATGTTCATTTCTTTAAAAATTACAAAATGTCCCGATTTATGTGACGCATATTTCAGCTAAAATTGTTTTTTCTCAAAATCTATTGCCTAGTTGTCATATTCATAGTATTCAAAACATAAGTATCTTGTATTGTATACATTGCAAAAACACTAAGGACAACTACTTTTCCTTTCTGAGAGAGAAAAAAAATGTTTCTGGTTTTAAAACCAAAAACCACAGAAAACCTGTAATTAACTGACCATTCATAATAATAGTTCTGGAAAAATAAAATGCATGTAAACACTTAATTAATTAAATTTTTAGATTGTTTTTCTATACAATAGACTTTCATTAGCACTAATATAATAGTCTTTTAATTTTAAATGTGTTGGTGTAATTTATAAGTTTCTGTTGTAATTTTTTTGAACATAATAATTTACAAAAAGTGGAAATTAAACTTGACCACCGCAATTACCACAATTTTGCAACTCGTCTTGACTTACGTGTTTAATTTTTCACCTATATTTTGTAACTTATTTTTAGTAGCGAAGCTACTCTATAATTCACTTTGTCCGTCCGTCCGTCCGTCCGTCAGTCAGTCCGTCAGTCAGTCCGTCAGTCAGTCCGTAACGCTATGGGGGAAATGGGATTTACTCAGCTCCTATAAAAGATAGAATTCTGAAATTTTTTGACAACATTCCCATCATTAAGGAGCACAATTGACTATAAAACATCAGTGGTGGTCGGACCGATTTTTAGCAGGTTTTAGGCTATTTTTATATTTTTCACATTTTTCTCTATATCTTCAGTGTTTATGGTCCGATTTTCAAAATTTTTTCAGTTACAGACATCAAAATTAAATTTCCTGTCGTTTAAAGAAACAACCATGAAGGGCAGACTGCTATTTTAGCAGGTTTTAGGCTATTTTTATATTTTCACATTTTCCTCCATATCTTCAGTGTTTATGGTCCGATTTTCAAAATTTTTTCAGTTATAGATATCAAAATTTAATTCCCGTCTTTTAAAGAAAACAACCATGACGCCCAGACTGCCTTTTAGCAGGTTTTAGGCTGTTTTTCTTATATTCTTAACATTTTTCTCCATATCTTCAGTGTTTATATTCCGATTTTCAAATTTTTTTCAGTTATAGATATCAAAATTAAATTTCCCGTCTTTTAAAGAAAATAACCATGATGGCCAGACTGCTTTTTTGGTAGGTTTTAGGCTATTTTTATATATTTAACACTTTTCTCCATATCTTCAGTGTATATGGTCTGATTTTCTAAATTTTTTAAGTTAAGGATTTAAAAATTAATTTTTTTGTCGTTTTAAGAAACAACCATGGCGGCCAGACTGCCTTTTATCAGGTTTTTGGCTATTTTATATGTTTTACATATTTCCCCATATCTTTGTTTATTTTGATCCAATTTTCAAACTTTTTTGGGATATCAGTATCAAAATGATTTTTCTCATTGTTATGAACATCTTTAACATAATTTACTTTGACCATCGTCATCATACAAAATAAAACAAGGTTTCATGTTTATTTTATCCAATAAATCTATTCTTGATTTTAGTAAAAACCTTTTAAATCTACTTGTACGTATTCCCATCTACGATTTTTTGTGCTTCGCTACTTATGGATGTTGTCATCCTTGTTAACTTGTAGACAAATAAGTTTCATGAATTGTTAAAAAATGGAGAAAAAGTTTAAATAAATTTGACGACCAAAATAAACCGTTGTGCAACTCGAATGTAATTCTTCTGTACGTACAAATATAAAGTTTACAAGATATGGAAATAAATCTTGCCCATTGCAATTAATTTACCCATCCTTGTGCAACTTGTGTTGTAATTCCTGTAGACAAAATAACTTTTTACTTTTCTAAACCAACAAAAAGTAAAGAACCTAGTAATAGTGTCTAACTTTTTATCTTTGTGGCGTAACAAAAATCGAAGGATGAGAGGGGAGGTGGGAAAGGAAACCCCTAAAAAGTGGTGGATTTTTTTACGTCACAAAGATAAAAAGTTAGACACTATTACTAGGTTCAAAGTAAATGTATTACAATTAGTATTTTGACTGAAACCTAATTTTAGACCATTAAATCTAGAACATACAGGGGGCTCTAACTTCCAGGGCCCTGTCACTAAATCTAATTATTTTGTAGAATATCATAATTTTTATTTAACATGCCAAACCTAGCTGCCACTGAAACCAGTAAGCGTCTAAATCTTAGACTGTGCTTGGGCAAGGGTTTAACCCAAAAACCATCAACCATTTTTTTATTAGCTCTAATATTTAACCACAAGAAGCTGACACAAACACACACAATACTTGAAATACAAGAGAGACTAAAATTATTATTAATTGACGCTAATAAATCAAGATTCAGCTACCCTGCACACCACAACACAGTTCTTGTGCAAAACAGCGAATTTCTTGTTGAGCCAAACATCAATAGATCATTGATTGCTTAGATTTAGGTCATACAGAAATATTGAATAAAACAAATAGTAGGTGCTTATTGTCCATCTCAAATTGTAGCCTAGCAGACAACCAACCATTTTTGAAACTGTAACGTTGCATGGTAATTAGTAACATTTTACCCTAGGATTAGGCATTTTCTCTATTTTTTCACTATCATACATCTGGTATAGCCACATTGGAAACCATTTTATGGTCTTTAAAAGGCATTAACACAAAAACTTTTATAAAAGAGGGGTATGCTGTTTGTGTGTCTATTTATTTGTACTAAAAGATCTTGCTAACCGCTTGTTTCTCCATAGCTATTTATCATGATACACCAGAATTTGTTTGATTTGTACGAACTATAGGCAAACCCAGTAGATTTCTTACCATATACCATCTGGAGTTTTTTATTCGTGGTTTCTTGGGTCATAATATAATAAAATTACACAAAGTTATTTATCCTCATAAAGATCCTGTTTTATTGTGTATTACACTAAGACATGAAGACCTTAGGAATCTTTTAAATAATAGACAAATAAGTTTAAAAAAAGAATGATAATATTTGAGGAAACAAAACTTATAGGACAAGGGGTTGACTACATGTTTATTTTTCCTCAAATCCAAATTTTCATAAAAATTATGTGGAATTATCAAATACAAGCTCTTTAATCGTATGACAATTGTTTGAAAGTTTGAATATTAAGTTATGCTATAGCTGTAATAATTACCATTTTTAAATTCTAAAGTTATACCTATGATTAAACGACCTTTTAACTCTAATGGATCTCTTTTTCTAATATACCACATTTCATACAAAGATTATAACCCCAAACATCAAATAAACTCAGAAATGGATTCAATTAGTTTTTTTAATGAACTTTGTGGTTGCTTTTCCGTTATCATTTGACCTAAAACTGTTCTAATGGGTAAAACAATTATGTCCATAAGAAGCAATAAGAAATATTTTGAATAGCTTTTAAACAAAACATATGAAATAAAAGGAAAATTAAGTAATGTTAAAGAAAAAATAGACATTATTTATGTGACGATAGATTTTAGAATGTTTTAGGGCATCATATTGTTTATAGTATTATGTTTGGGTCCACGGAAATTTTAAGGCTGTTTTTTGTATATGAATATGTTAATTTCGACTGAAAAGATTGTTATTCTATTTAATTTTTGTTCATAGATGGTAATATAAAAAAATGTTGATGCAAATTTCAAGCAATCTATACTAACAATTAAAGATCTTTTAATAAACAATATGGTTCGGTAAATTTGGACATGTAGACTTTTCTACTTTTAGATTAGCTGTGCTACTATCAAAATTTCAAGAAGTTATCTCTTTAAAAAATCTATTTACTAAATTTTGTAAGCATAACCAATTTTTAAAAGATAATCTTTAAAGCCTTTAATTATTAAATTATAGTCCTATAATTATAAAACCAAATAATAGTTACCAGGATAGGATAGAATATGCTGAACAAAAATTGTATTTTAGTAGTAAAATATGTTTCGTATTAAAGCTTTCTATATTTTTCCGCTTTTGAGATCAATACCTCCAAAAATAAAACCTATTGTAGATACTCATCATATTAGTCTTGAGGATCTGTTTTACAGATCTGTAGCACCAAACAAATAAATTTATACATAAGGAAAGAAAATATAAGTTTTTGAAAAAGCACGTAAGATATACACTACAATTTTTGATATATTTCAGAAAGACCAACAATTTTTTGTGGCATTTGAAACAAATATTGTATCAGCAGTTAATATTCCCTATATCTGGCTACACTCGTTGCATGATTCAAATAAAACACACCTTAAAATTTAAATAAAAAATCAGACTTAGTTTTCCCAAACTTATTAGTGTTCATACAATATTTTTAACAATAATATTTGTTTTCAGCAAGCTTAAAAAACTTGGTATTATTTCAGATATTATTTAGATTTTTAATCAAAAGAAATAATTACTCAAATTTTAATCATGAAAATCAATTAGATTATATTTAATTCTGAGGTGGTATAATCTTTAAGTCGGTTATTTCATTGAAGTTTCTGATCCTGGAGCTAATTTTTTTTCAGACAACTAACCTTTTTTACGACAACTTTGTTTGGAGGTTATAACTTTTCATATAAATGATTATTGGTTGCTCATATTTATACCAGGTATTTTGCCATAAGAAAGTGTTATTGCATGTACTTCTCAATACTCAATACAACAAAAAAAAACAAAAAAACTTAACTCATTTGTATACACACCTAGTTATTAAATCGCCAGTTCACGAATAGTGTGGGATTAAGATTTAACTTCTAGGCAAGTTCTAGTGTCGTTCTATCACCTTATTTAACACCACAGTTACCAATCTGATAAAGCTGTAATAAATTTGTAATCCTATAGTAATTCTACTCTAGAATTTAACTCTTTTATGCAAATCTAATATAAAAATGGAATGACATAAATTGTGTGGAAATGTATTTTAATGTTACAAATGAATGGATGAATTATTGAGCAAAAAATGTTTGTTTGCTCTTTATCCTCTAACTGTAGATATTAAAATGTAGGCCTAAATATTTACCTTGCAGATAATTTATAAAAGACGGAATAGGTTATATAGGGTATTGGGATGCCCCACATGTTTAATGTTTATGGTACCGCAGGTAAATGATACACAGGGTTAGGCCCTTTGCTGGACTTAGGTAAAGGAGGAAAACTACCCCTCTCCCCTCCTTACTTTTAACTCTTCTAAAAAAAGGGGGATGTTTTTTTTGTGACGATCAGGCACTTAGTAAAAACAGTTTTGACTATTGATGAATACTATTTATGTATCCCTATTTCCCTGATACAAATATGTTTCAAGTTTGCACGAATCACTTAAAGTATTTGCACTCGGAATATCTTTTATATGTCTTTCAAAAAAAATTTTTACTTTAACTTATCCTTTCTTTGTATTTTATTTCAACTTTAATATTAATACACAAATTTCTCTTCCTACCAAAATAAAAATAAAATTCAAAATTACAAGGACAAAAACTAACAAAGAAAATATTTTTTGGATTTTTTATGCAAAGTTCTTTTATTATCATATGACTTCCTACTACAAAGCAAAACATTATTTTGTTGTTTCAAATTGAATTAAATTTCAAATGGTTTTGAATAAATCGTACAAAATTTGCTGCACAAAAAAAAACAGAAATTATTCCTATAGTGTTGTTATGATTGTGAATGGGTCAATACCATGGATATAGAATTTTCGTGGATATTATGACAGGGGAAAAATTTCTGCCAACTTAGAACTTATTTATTGGTCAGTTCGCTTATCCAGTAGGAGGAGATGCTAGCATCACTTTATTAGAGAAGATGAAAACTTTGTGTAACATCCAAGTAATAAAATATCCATTTTAAATACATAGTTTATAGAGTAGTTTCGTTTCCAAAACTAGAAAAGGACCCCCATAGTTTGTTGTGAAAGCTTAAATTTTTCTATATTAGGGCGTTTCCGTTTGTAAGTCTGTTCGTAACGGCTAGCTTTTACAGCAAATGATAGAATAATACTATAGATTTATACTTTTATGTGTTTTACTTATGGCTTCGCCTTTAGCATATTTTGGCTATAACCCAAGAGAGTGCTAGGCGGTTTATCAAACATTTGATTTTAAGTTTTAAAATAAATTTTTAAACAAATTGTATCTTAATTCATTTTGACAGTAGTACCCTTAACGCTGCGCGCATCTTGGGTAGTCAGATGTAGTTATATAAAATAGCCTAAAACCATATTAAGACTAACGTTTACAGTAAAATTGAATAAACCAAACTAGAAGCTATGTGAAGCTATGTTGATTGTCGCTCTTATGGAAGTTGTCATCCTTGTTTTGAATTGTAAATTGGTCAATAAGTAAGGTTGATGATTTTATGCCCGGTTTTGGATATCTTCATTAAGATGCTGATAAAATCAAAAGAATAAGTATTCTGAAATATAGTTCATTAGAGGGATCTAAAGGGATAAGGCAATGACCGATAAATTGATGTGCATCTCCTGATTTTACCTTTCTGTTGATTACAATAAGTAGTTGAAACGTTTGAACACTAAACTTAATAAAATTAAATAAAAGTCTCCAACGTTGCACAAACCAACAAATAAGAAAACGTTATTATAAAGCTTAAGGACTAGTGTAATTAAACAGCCCACAGCCTTTTTAATCAAGAATACTGCAATGTCATTAGGAAAGCAACATGTTGATAATATATAAGTCATGGTCACTTTTATATCATTTCATGTTGCAGGATGGTTTTAGGCTATATTATATTTAGACTTAAGTGTTAAGGATAGTTTTAGGCTATTTTTTCCCGAATCTTCCAAATTTAGAACCCCTAGATGCTGAGGCCGCAACTGCTAGTAAGTTACATGTAATCCATAATGCTCATAATTAAAAACTTATACAAGAATAGATTTCTTTTACAGACTTTTGTTTTCCAATATATCCATCCTTATCTTTTGATGAAAGTTTTTATCTCACAATGTTCATTTGTTTTTCAAGTTTTGGTCATTTTGTTATTTAGATATTTGAATAGTCCTAGGAATTTTTAGAACAAATCAAGTCAAACGACTAAGATCATATCTATGTCTTTTAATTTACCGTTTTGTCTTTTTTCCACGACAATAGTTTTTAATATGAAATATAAATTTTCATAAAGAATCAAAAAAAGTTTCTAGCCTCTAAAGGACCTTTTTATATTTATTTGAATTTTACCTATACTAAAGTTTATGTTTTTAGAAAATAAACTGAGAGATGGGTCCTGCTTTGATTAGAGTAGCTTCATTTCATATTGCAGGGGGCAGAAAAATATGCCACTAGAAAATTATCAAATCATAATTTTTAACAGCGGCTGCACTCATAGCAGAGATGGAGTGCAGTACAATAGGCTAAAACCATCCCAGGCTTTACTCTAGTATTTTTAAGAAATTGAATCAAATGGAAAGGTGATAAAAATAGCCATATTTCTATCTAGAAGTATTTAAAGCCTAAAATAAAACTTATGCGAAGCTTCTCTAAAATAAAGAAAGAAGTTGTTATATATTAAATAAATTTAACATCCAACTAAACTCAAGACTGAAGAGGGTGCAATGTCCACCGAAATATATTTCAATAAATAGCTGGGAAGTATCAAAGACTTTTTCACTCAGTGAATTTATCATTTTATACTCTAGGATAACAAGCCCAGATAGTGTAATCACAAGAAGTTAATAACACCAGATGCTACTATGTTAGGTGCTTAATAATACAAAGAACAAAAATTTAGGACCTGTCATCAAAGGGATATGTTGAAAATATATCCTTGTCCCTTTTAGAAACAATTATTGCAGCAGGAAGATATGAAACTTGTAAATCTATTTTTTCAATGTCAGTTCTATGTGCTTAATTTTAGCATATGTGGATACAACTTTTTAAATTTTATTGTTAATATTTCTGTTTGGAGAACATGATTTTTAGGCTATAAATCTTTAAATTCATCATTTATTTGATTTATCGCGAATAAGAAAGCAATTTATCAATAAATGTTCTAAACTAAATTAGAGAATTAAGAAGAAAATTGCAACGAATGCATAATGTCAAATTCGTTCACAAATAGGAGTAAGATAAACTTAGGACATACGAATGAACATATAAAATAGCCTAGCCACTGATATATGCTGTATCCGTTTCATTAAAATATCCATAATTTAGTGCATGCCTATCTCTCATAAGTTCCTTTTTATCAGGGAGGGGGTGGCCAATGACGCCCAAATAAATTTAAAGCCCCCTAGTTCTTTTGCTATTGGATAGATTTTATTCTTGATGTATTGGAGGAAAACTTTTTTAAGCTGCCATTGTCTTATCCCTACACTTTGCCAACTCTCTAGCAATGAAAATAATTTGACAATTTTGCCTGGTTAAGTACTTAAAAATAGGCCTCATTTTCCTCTTTACAAGGAAAAGGATAATTATTCAAAAGTTTAGTTGTCCGTGGATAAGAAAATTATAAAAGATTTTAAAAATCAAGCTTTTAAGCTTCTATGCTGGCAATAGATGATCATAAAGGTTTTTAACAAGACATTATAGAATAAAATGCTGTTTCTTTTTAGTTTCTAATCTCATCAAAAATAGATAAAAAATACTTACTAAGTTTAAACTTGTATTCTTATCTCTCATTATTCTCTTAAAATTGATTTGATCATATGCATGATATTGTTTTAGAAAGATTATTCCTGTTTTTATCAGACCTTGGCCTCTAGGGCTCATGCCTTTTTTTTTAGTGCAAGCAATAGAGTTAAAATCGAACATTTTTTCAAAAACTAAATTCTTTAGTTCTAACAAATCAAGTAATAAATGTCTTTACAATTAGGCTGTTTTCATTATTAATACTAAAACTCAATAGACGAGATTTTAATCTAATTTTTTTTCTTCTCATATCAGCAAAAAATGTTAAAATATAGTCTAGAACTAATTACTCTAATATTTTTTTCTTGAAGGATTTGTAACTATGTTAAGTACCGCCACTTCTTCCCATTCTAAATTTTGAGATACAGGGATAGGAAAATACAATATAATTTATTCTTCTACAGAGATATTAAGAAATAAACACAATACTTTTATTTAATTAATTTAAAAAATGTTTGATTATATTACTCCATTCTCTATAATCAACTTATTTTCTATTTTAACATTTCATGAAATATTCACAAAGATCCTGTGATGGTTTCAGGCTATTTTTGGTTTCCTTACGCCTGCATGTAGAGCTTCTAGATGCTAGGAAAGCACCCTCAAGTTTCTACAAACCAATCCCTTTTTCCCATATGGAGTACAAAATTTTGCATCGTGTTATGACATTTACAGACTTTAATACTTCCTTTACAGTATGGCTTTAGGTTAGGGTTAGGAAAGACTTATTTGCATTAAATGATTAAAAATCTGTAAACAGAGATGGCAACAGCCACATTCACTAGTTGAGGGTCAAAGTAAGTTATAGACTTTATGCTAAGTTGTCATAATAATCTACAAAAGAAAAATCAGACTCTTTTTAACCATTAGTTTTCCATTTAATTCTTGATGATCAGGCTTTCAAAACCTTAACTGTCTGTCATTTTATGCAAACCTCCAAACACAAACATACATTTTCTTAAATATTTTTGCAATAGCAATGTTCAAAATTTTAATTGTAAAAATTGTTCCCCTAATTATCTAATTAAAGTATATATTTCTACACAGTTCATCTCAAAGTATCTTTTAAAAAACAGTCCAACCGCCACGAATGTCTAAAAACTGAATATTTTTTTAATGTTTACGAGAAGTTTCAACCGTCGATCTTGAATAAAAGCTGAGAAAATTCCGATTTTTTCAGACAGATATACGGAGAGATGGACATTTAAAATTATAGAGTAGCTTCACTAGTTTTAAAATACATATTTCTACTATGATATTAAAAAGGTGCGTTATCAACAAACAAAAAACACATTAGATTTGATATTTATGGTTTTTATGGCACATTATTTACGAAAAAAACATTTTTCTGCATGAGGTCTCAGATTTTGATAAAAACTTCCAGTCCCCTTCATTTGGTCATAAAACTAAGGGCTGGGTGATTTTTAACCTTCTTAATCCATTTAAAGTCCGATTTTTCGCGTATTTTCTCACTGTGGTGTTTTCACAATGAAAAAAAGGCACTTTTTCATGATTTTCAAGTTTAAAATTTTTACATTAATTTTCAACTTACATACATGTTTTATATATCAAATTAATCCCCCAGATGGGTACAATATAGAATTTGCCTTTAAAATCACAAAAATCAAGAATTACAGGGTGTCCCAAGAAAAATGTCAAAACAGGTTTTTTAAACTTTTGACACTGTCAGGAAACTAATTTTGCCCATTTCTTGCCTTGAGAGTGAATATCATCCATTTTACAACACATATGAAGTAAATTTGGCGTGGTAACTCCAAATTTGGACACCTGAGAAATTTTTGAAACACCCTGTAACAGTGATTTTTGGGTCTGTAGAGCTAAAAATTGGTCCAAATTGATTATTTTTTTCAAATTAGCATACAAAGTATCTAAGTATGTTAGGCCATAGTGTTTTCTGAATAGATTACAATTTTCATATTTTTTGGACACCCTGTATTTTCAAAAAAATGAGAAATTTTTTTTTTGTTTTTTAAAATTTTTTTTTCTTTTTTTAAGTTACCTAAAACAGTCATATAGATACAGATTTTGACTAATAACAATAATATTTGCCTATTTTACAAATTTACATACTTTTGGGACACCCTGTGCATGTTTTTAAAAAATGGTGGTTTTTGCCCCTTTTTGGGGGGAAGGAGTCGTTTTAGGACCAGAGACTATTTCTTCATTTTTGTACAACTTTTCAAGGCACATAATTTGTTATTTATACATCAACCGCCTCCGGCGAACCGTTTTGCCGTTATTCACCGCCAAAGGCGGAATTTTGACCTTTTTTACCGTTCTCGAGGTTTTAACGAGCATTTTTGGTAAGAAGGCGTTGATTTATCAAGATCACTCTGAAATATTTTTAATTATGCTATTTTATTTACTAAATTTCATGTGAAGTAAATTTTTTTGTATATCCAACTCATTTTTGTCAAAAGGAATTTTAAATGGACGTGATTTATGTTTCTTTTATTACTAATGTTATATCAATTATTAATATTATATTCACTTCATTCTCTTGTTTTAACAATTGAAATCCATCTTGACGAAAAACGGTTAGATGCACAAAAATTTTTACTTCACATGAAATTTAGTAAATAAAATAGCCTAATTAAAAGTATTTCAGAGTGATCTTGATAAATCAACGCCTTCTTACCAAAAATGCTCGTTAAAACCTCAAGAACGGTAAAAAAGGTCAAAATTCCGCCTTTGGCAGTGAATAACGGCAAAACGGTTCGCCGGAGGCGGTTGATGTATAAATAACAAATTATGTGCCTTGAAAAGTTGTACAAAAATGAAGAAATAGTCTCTGGTCCTAAAACGACTCCTTTCCCCCAAAAAGGGGCAAAAACCACCATTTTTTAAAAACATGCACAGGGTGTCCCAAAAGTATGTAAATTTGTAAAATAGGCAAATATTATTGTTATTAGTCAAAATCTGTATCTATATGACTGTTTTAGGTAACTTAAAAAAAGAAAAAAAAATTAAAAAAACAAAAAAAAATTTTCTCATTTTTTTGAAAATACAGGGTGTCCAAAAAATATAAAAATTGTAATCTGGTCAGAAAACACCATGGCCTAACATACTTAGATACTTTGTATGCTAATTTGAAAAAAAATAATCAATTTGGACCAATTTTTAGCTCTACAGACGCAAAAATCACTTTTACAGGGTGTTTCAAAAATTTCTCAGGTGTCCAAATTTGGAGTTACCACGCCAAATTTACTTCATATGTGTTGTAAAATGGATGATATTCACTCTCAAGGCAAGAAATGGGCAAAATTCGTTTCCTGACAGTGTCAAAAGTTTAAAAAACCTGTTTTGACATTTTTCTTGGGACACCCTGTAATTCTCGATTTTTGTGATTTTAAAGGCAAATTCTATATTGTACCCATCTGGGGGATTAATTTGATATATAAAACATGTATGTAAGTTGAAAATTAATGTAAAAATTTTAAACTTGAAAATCATGAAAAAATGCCTTTTTTTCATTGTGAAAACACCACCGTGAGAAAATGCGCGAAAAATCGGACTTTAAATGGATTAAAAAGGTTAAAAATCACCCAGCCCTTAGTTTTATGACCAAATGAAGGGGACTGGAAGTTTTTATCAAAGTCTGAGACCTCATGCAGAAAAATGTTTTTTTCGTAAATTATGAGCCTTAAATAACAAATGTTTATATCACTAACAAATCAATTATTAAAAGCCACATCATCAAGATATTAATGAACAATGATAAATATTTAAAAAAAAAACATATAAATAAATGTATTACGGACAAAGTTTTAAGTAATATATACTTTATAACTTCTTTCTTGATTTTAATTTGTTTTAACTCTGTTATTCTAATATTCATTTTAGTAGCTTTTTAGAAAGCCTTATACCATTCCCTGAAAATATTAGGAGATAAAAAATGATGTTTTATTATTTGTATAGACATGTATGCTTGAATGTTGTATTAGGCCTAGGATGGATTAATGATTAGGATAAGTCCCCACCTCTCTGTTTTAATCTTCCACAGTTAGAGGTATATGAAGTTCAACATAATTATATTTGTAGGAGAACAGTTATTTATCGCATCGCATTATAGGAAGCTTTCCGCAGATATTAAAATAAAAAATCTTAAGATTAAAACCAGTTTAGTTATCAACGATTTTGGGAATTTTTGAATCATCCATTGAAAATTGATGCAATACAATGCTATATATGATTTTTCAGTATGGCTGACAACTTGTTAATTTGATAGATTGACTGAACAATTTATTTATTTTTTCTTGCAACTACATATCCTCTTTATTTGTGGCATGTCTAGTGATTATAAAGATCACGACTGTGTGTATCAATTCAGAATATCATATGAGAGCTAATTAATGATTCTTTGTGTCTCCATATAGTAGAGGCGGCGCCCCCTCCCTCTCAGGGCTTTCCCAGACAGAGATGTATTGGGGTTCGCCATCCTTATTAGTTTTAAAAAAAAATTTAAAATTTAGAGAAAAAGTTTGAAAAGTGGGAGTGAAAAAATAGCCTAAAACCGCGAAAAGAATAAAAGTTCTTGTGTATATTAAGATACACAAAATTACCAAAAAAGTTAGGGTTTGTTGGTACCTTATATCACTACATAGTAAATATGAAAGAAATAAGTATGACATTTTTACAATGATGATGCAGGGATGGACAGACAGACAGACGGGCAAGTAATAGTATACTATCAATATATGGTAGCTACGCTATTAATAGAAGGGTTAATTGTTACAGTACCTCAGACAAACTAATATGGTAGAGTTGCTTCGCTTTTAATAAGAGGGAGAGGTTTCATGTATATTGTGATAATGCCAAGTATTAACAACAAAAAACTTATGTGTAAAATAACCCACTGACGAACAAATATAATTGTTATGTAAAACAAATATTAAACCAGTGTAGAAAGGTATTGAAATTATCCGTAGATACTTCATAATCTGTAGGTCTATTCTTTGATCTTACTATATCTCAAACATGATACACAAAACTAACAATTCTATAGATTACAATTAGAGGTTGAAACATTTGGATACTAAATGCACCAACCTATCAAATTTCAATAAAAGTCCACAAAGATGTTAAGCCAACTTTTAGGAAAACGTAATTATTAAACTCTATTGTCCTTTGTTTTGTGTTAACTTATCCCTATCCTGGCTAGCCATACACATAATAATGAATAGTCTTTACATTACATAATTAAATATTGTCAAAAGAAGGCTTAGTAATAAGATACCCCTTTTTTGCAATGTAGCAACTCTGTAATTTGAAATGACGTCAGTCTGTCTGCCATCCGTCTGTAAAAAATACGGTGGAAACGTAGGGAGGGAGGGGTCATTGAGCTGTTTATTACACTAGTCCCCAAAGACAGTATTATAATAACGTTTTCTTATTCATAAGTTTATCAACTTTGGGGACCTTTATGGAATTTTCATTGGTTGGTTCGTTCAATTGAGTGTCCACTAATTGTAATCTACAGAAGGGGTAATTTTGTGTATTATCAATTTATCAACCATTGTCTTATCCATTTAGATCCCTGGCTGAAACGTGATTTTCTTGACTACTATTTAAGATTGACTAGTAAATCATACTGATCATCTACTGTATCACTTATTTTGTCTATCCGTCTGTTCAATGTGAAGAAGATTAAATAGCATTAAGGTATTTCCATAGTTGCAATTCATTCTGCAGATTCCACATTCTCTATAACTTAATAAATTCTTAGCTTTACCACTTTTGGAAGTTGTCATCTTTGTTACGTTTTATTTTAAGCATGTCCTTGGATATTTCTTTTTAATAATTCTCTTGAAGGAAAACTAAACTAATAGATTACAAAAATTTTGAAATTGTGTTCGCTCATTATGTTTAAAAAGTGCGCATTTTCTGCTGATGTTTATGGTGGCTGAACGAAAATAATTTAATATTAAAAGAATGATTAAAATGTCTTTTTAATAAAGAAACCATAAGAATTTTATTTTCATATTTATTTTTCAGACATACAAAGAGACATAATTAATGACAATCTGCACTAAACAATTAAAGCTAAAATGTATAACTAGAGTAATAATTTTCATTGGATTAATATTTTTAAAAAAAAATGTATTATGTCAACAATATGAAACTGATCTACATGATTGACTTTGATTTACATGATTGACTTTCTGTTAAATGTCATTTTTCTCCATAATAGTATGGCTACCTTAAAATAAAAACTGTTGTAACTTTGCTTTACATCAAGAATAACTATTCTAACAAACTTTATGAAATGTATAAAAGTTATGCTGTAAAAAAAGTTAGTAATGAATATGCCGGTCTATTATACTTAATCGTTAATGAAGGTCAACATTAATAGTAAACATCATAATTATATAGACCCTTTTTCCTCTTTGTAGATGCGAAGCATCTCTATATGTATATATACTGTAAAAGGCATCTCTAGCATCTAGGGGTATGAAGGAAGCAGAAAGACTATAAACTATTATCATCCAAACGCTTAAATATAAATATAAAATAGACTAAAGCCATCCCTGATGATCCTATGTAAAGCTTCACTAAAATGGAGAACTCCATCAGTTCAGTAGTGTTTAGAATCTTAAGCTTCATATTTTACTTAAGAGGATGTATTCCTAATTTTGTTATATTTTGCTTTAAATATTCTATTCCTTGTTTGTAAACTTTGCTGATGAAAACGTTTAATACAGGAGATAAGAATAGATAGATACCAGTATAAAGAGATATTAATCAAGGACACATGGATAGGGTTCTGAAATTAATTTATATTCCAATTATTTTCAGACATTTAATTTTTATCTTTCATCAACTTATTCTTTTATTCCTTATTATCCATCTATAAAAGTATCAAGATGTCTGTCTGTGAGTTTGTAATGAAGAATCTCGCTAACAACTGAACCAAAATGATTCTCCTTTATATAGAACCTTCTTATAGATCAAGGGAAGTTTATAATTATTTCAGGGGAGGGTACTTACACCCTTCCCAAGAGATTAATAACCCCTTAAAAAAATACCTTCCCTAAAATTTTCTTTTTAAAACTAAAATGAAAAGTGGAGTGTCGACCCTCCCCCTTCCTCAAAAGCTCCTAGAAGTACATTACCTACAGAATCAAAATTAATTCATTATTCTATAGAAAATCTTCTATTTACCCATCCATATATCCCGTATTATAAAGAGATATAAAGAGAGAGAGAGTAGGCTTATTAAGTCATTATGAATATTAGTGTCTGCTCAGACACAAGGTCGGCGTGAATACAAAGCCCCGCAGGGTTAATGCTATTACTAACTGCTAGGGGAAAAAATGAAGGGGGACTATTCCAAAAAGTATTAATACCCATTTATATTAAAGAGATATATGATGTGTGTCAGTCTATCTTTTAAAACATTTCATTTATTAGTTTGGAAAACAGATAAATAAAGCATATATCCAGCAGGTATCATCAATAAACCACTGATGATAAGAATTTCATAAAACAGCTTATTTAAAAAGAATCAACTTGAAACATTAGTAATCAAGAATCTTACGGATATACTCTAGTCATTGAGTTGCTACGAATCTTTCATTAATGATGATATGTTAAAGAAACTAAATTAATTTGCTCTTTTTAGTAAACTCTTTTCAGCTCTAATATATAAACACTGAATATTTAGATCTTAAGATATTATGGTAAAGCTTAAAGACCAGAGAGACACTTTGCAGGGAGAGAGGGACATTGGGCTGTTTATTACACTAGTTCCCAAAGTCTTATAATAACGTTTTTTTTATTCTTTGTCTTAATAACCTTGAGGACTTTTATTAAATTTTGATTGGTTGATTCATTTAGTTAAGTGTGCAAACGTCTCAATCACTAATTGTAATCTACAGAAGGGGTAATCTTATCTATCATCATTGGGGATGTACATCAATTTATCGGCAACTGTCTTATCCCTTTATATCCGTGAGAGAGACAGACTTTGTCACAAGTAAGGATTATATACAGAGAAAGTTATTCCTGTTTAAATATTATGCTACTCATAAACAGAAAGAAGGCAAAGAAACTTAAGTATGGCATCAATACTTTAATTAGGGTTTTATAGAATCTAACTTTTATACGAAATCGAAGGTAGGACCAATAATAAGATGTCCTGAAAAAAAACACAACCTATCTATTAAAATCATATTTGTCTAACCTTAGACGAAGGAATTTTTAAAGTTTTAAATTAAACTGATGATTCTATCACAACCCAAATATTAAATACCCTTGACTTATTTTTAAGTAGGCATATAAAAGTTGATGGTGTTCCATAACTACCGCTAAATGTATCACTTTAGTAAATAACTAATAGCTACATCCATAGTGGCCCCAAGGGGGGGTTAGGAAATGAATCGACCCCCCCCCCCCTTAGAAGCTAACCTGAAAAGGAGTACCTTATCGGTTCAGCGGTCAGCTAGATCCTTTTTTACACACAGACAGACAAAGATACTGTTACTTTTATATAAAGAATGTGTATTTTAGCGAGTAAGAATTACTTTGCGGATATGATAATTCGCGAAGTTTATAGGATACAAAAGTTGATAACTATTTAATGTTTCGGCTTAACTTAAGAGACAAATAATCTTAAAATAAGGGATAATTATCATCCATAAGTGCGCGACATTAGTCTTTAGTAGAGAAAATATGTAGGATACCTCTTGACTTATCCAGTACATGTAATATTGATTGGGCCATTTGTGTATTACCTGCTAAAAGCTGTATGTACTATAGGGTGTAACCTCGTTTACATAAAACCCTAGTTGTAGAGTAGGTGCGAAAAATGTGTTTCTAAAGGAATACAAATTATAAATAGTTGTAATTAAAAATTATGTTTACTCGTAGTTACTTTGTTTCTTTTGGAAATAAGTGTCCTTGTTATTTCAGAATATCCATCCTTATTCCTTAGGTCAACTATGCATCATAATTTGACTTAATTGATAATGACTTCATTTTGGAGGGGTTAAGGTTTATGCTTTTATAATGAGACTTCAAAATTAAGCAAAATTTCTTAATTTTCATTAGTATTTTAAACAGGTTAATTTTGAATGAATCTTGACATTAGTTTGTTAAACCATACATATAGTATTAATGGTTCCATTTAGCTAATTACTTATTTTACCTATAGAAATAATAGTCCACGTTAAGTTAAACCCAAGCAGACATGATTATATAACTTTTTAGAACAATATAGCTGCTCCATCTTTAGATATAATAGTCCATGTTTTCCTAAATTCATGCATACAAGTCATAACTATATAGCTTTTCAGTACATTATAAATTCACTACTTAACTGATATAATTGTTCATGTTAAGTTAAATCCAAGCAGACATAATTGCTCTGCCTATTGATCGTCCTTGTTATTGTAAACCCATACACATATAACTATAAAGCTTTGCAGTTCATAACAGCTGCTTTTTCAATTGATATAATAGTCCTTGTCTTGTTTAACCCAAGCGTTACAGAGTTTATGTATATTATAGCTGCTCTACCTATTGATAGAATCGTCCTTGATTTTGTAAACCCATGCACATAAAACTATAAAGCTTTCCAGTACATAACAGCTGTTCAACCAATTGATATTATCGTCCTTGTCTTGTTAAACCCAAGCGTTACAGAGTTTATGTAAATTATAGCTGCTTTACCTATTGATTAAATCGTCCTTGATATTGTAAACCCATGCATAGTTCTTTAATATATTATAGCTGCTCTACCTATTGATAAGATCGTCCTTGTCTTTTCAAAACCAAGCTAACAGAGTTTTTGGTAATTTATAGCTGCTCTATCTATTGATAGAATCGTCCTTGATATTGTAAACCCATGCATAGATAATTATAGGAACCTTTGTTAATTAATCTTGCCATAATAAAATGACTGCTAATCAATAGATGTTAATTGCCTTAATTATTACGATGTTTCCACATTCAACCAAGAAAAGAACAGTAATTTGTAATACAATGTAAGCGTGAAAAAGTTTAAACGTGCGACAATAAGTTAAGTTACAGAAAATCAAGAACATAAGTGTGCAAATTAAAGAAAATCCTATTATATTAAGTAGTAATTTGTTTTTGTCTGTAGCGAAGGATCTCGATAACCGCCGAACCGATATAGTTCTCCTGAACAGTGAAGCTTCTCATATAGTCATGAGATGGTTTTAGGCTATTTTATTTTTACAAATAAGTCTGGGTTTGGTGTTAGGCTATTTTTTCTGCCCTTCCATATCCCTTCAAATATAGAGTCCCTAGATACTAGGGGCGCAACCGCTCGTAATAGAATAAAGCGGACTGTCTAAAATATATTAGTTTTTGAGTAAGGGTTTCTTTAATGCTTTTTAATTATTCTGATGGTTGACTGGTCGGTCGGTAATGAACCTTATCGAAAAGTAAAATTTTGTTGAAATATTGGAACTCCTTATTATAAGGAATCATTCAATGCTACGATTATTAATCAAACACATGAAATAAGCAGAATTCAAATATTTATAGACTGATCAAAAACAGAATATTTATAGAATGATCAAAAACAGGATGGTTTGAAGTTTCTTCTAGTTAAAATTATGTCAATTAAACTAAAACAATTATAAGTAAAAACAATGCTCCAATATAAACCTCATTCAAATGGAAAACATTGTTAAGACAAAAATTACAAAATTTTAATTATTTTGCATTATGCTTTTAAAAAGGGCCATAAAAGACTCATTTAAAGCTTTATCTATAAAAAGCGCCTAGGGGCACCTTTTCATTTTGGTTTAAAGTAAAATTACATTTTTATGGTTATTCTTTCTCTTGGGTGGATGGAGATACCAAAAATAGTAAAAATCTGTTATGGATTTAAAAGAAGCTTGATTGTAAAGAACCATAAAGATTTTTCGCTACACACAGATATACAGACATCCAATTACTTTTCTATACGGATGATTACTTTATTTTACCTCTGTTAAATTCAGACAAAGTTATCTAAAAATGGAAGATTAGATAATATGCAAGTCTGCCAGTCATTTAATAGATTTTAATTATACACTATTAATCAAAATTATAACATATATAAATTTTTAGATTCACTGTTTAATTTAGACTTCCAGGTCAATTATTTATGGAATCCTAGGGGCTACTTCCTCAGGGTGGCCTTTCAATTTTAATTTTAAAAAGAAAAGGTTAAAGAATTTTTTTGATGGGGAGGGGAAAATTGCAATTCTTGAGTGATTTCTCTTGGGAATGTGGTACCATCCCCAGAAATAATTAAAAACCTTTTCGGGATGTATGAGAAGCTACACTATAAAGGAGAACCATTCCGGTTCAGCAGTTCAGCTAGATCCTTCTATAAAAGAGATAGACATTAGGGTGGGCCCATTTCACCCATTTTTTAGATTTTACTGTTATCATAAGTTGTGGAAGTCATATATATGTATGAAAAGCCCCATTCAAGTTTCAAAAGTGACTTGGCTCTTATGGCTGCCGGCGCGCGGGGGGTATAAATAGTACCCACCCCCTTATAAATTTAAATTCCTTCAAAACGAGGCATGTTGCATATCAAAATGACCGTATTGAAATGCTGATTACGAATCTGAAAACCGTTTTGAAAAATATTGCTCCTAGTTTCAATAAGATTTGATTAAGTACCTAAAAACAGCTGATTTTGTCAAAATTGTTAATTTTAGTAGGTTATTTGAAAATCATTTCAGACTGAATCAATATTTTTTAAAACGAATTTCAGATCTGTAATCAGCATTTCAATGCGGTCATTTTGATATGCAACATGCCTGTGTTTGAAGGAATTTCAATTTTTGGTTTTATAAGGGGGCGGGCAAATTTTATACCCCCCGCGCGCCCGTTGTTTTTGGATTAAAAAACCTCTTTCAAGTTTTACAGGGTTTTATATTGGCCCAGAAACCCTTGCAAAAGTCTACTAATGTGAAATTCCAAAATCGACCCACCCTAATAGACATACATCCTATACTTTGAATTTAGTGGCGTGCCGAAAACGTTAGTATGCACGTTTATATAATCTTATGTATTCAAGTAATTTTTATTTAGCATTGTTTAATACTGAATGCTTTGTTACTTTATATTTGTAAATGTTCGATTTTGGTTAAGATTCGCTTTTATGGATGTTAAAAATTCATCTAACTTCAAATATTGATATTATCTCATAAGGTTATGACACAATATTTACAATGTCTGTCTACAAAAAATCAAAATCATTACACGACAAATTTAAATAATAACAGTATGTTTATTTTGATACCTTAGATGCTAACTCTGTACCACTATTGCAGCAGCTACTATATATTTATGCAAGCGGCTACGCCTTATGAGAGGCCTCTAGGGGCACTTAAGGAAAGGATGGAGGGAAAAGTCGAACCTTTAATTTTCAGTTTTAAAAGAAAAATCAAAATTATTTTTATCACTAATATTTTTTCTAGGGGCGATTTCTCTTGACCTCCTTCAAAATAGTTACAAACCTTCCATGAAACTTTAAATAGCTTCACTGTAAGGAGAACAATATAGGTTTAGAAGTTTTTGAAACAAACAAACATACTTATACATAAGAAAAAATAAAAATCCTTTGCCTTCTAAATAAAAAATGAATACAAATGATTTTAAGAATTTAATGCCAAAAAGAAATGTTTAGTACGAAAACCTGTCCAGCATTTATTTTGGTTCGTGATTTGTTATTGCTGCGCTACTTAGATACATTATAGTCCTTGTTTCCAAGTTAGACAGGAAGGGTTGTGTGTGTATGTATGAGATGTATTGCTTAACTTCACTTTTGACACATCTTTTCAAAAATCTTAAATATGAGGTGTAAATTTGTTGGATAAGTGCCCACAATAAAAAATCTACAAGAGTTTTAGTTAAAAGTTGTCAATTTGCAGGATAAAACCCAATAAAAAAACCTTTCAAGAATCTTAGATATGAGGTGTAAACTTTTTGAATAAATACCCACAATAAAAAAAGCAACAATTTTAGATGAAAGTTGTACATATGCAGGATAAACCCCAACAAGAAAAAAACTTTCAAGAATCCTTGATATGAGTTGTAATCTTGTTGGATAAATGACCATAAGAAAAATATCTACAAGAGTTTTAGATAAAAGTTGTAAATTGGCTGGATAAATGCCCACAAGAAAATAAACTCCAAAAATCTAATATCTGAGGTGTCAACTTGTTGGATAAATTCCCACAAGAAAAAAAGCTAAAAAGTTTTATATGAACAATATTTCAAAAATCTTATATATGAGGTGTAAACTTGTTGGGTAAATGAGCACAGGAAAAATAAACTTTAAGCATTTTAGATGTCATTAGCAGGATAAAATTAGAAAAATCTTAGATATGAGGTGTAAACTTGTTGGATAAATGCCCACAAGAAAAAAATCTACAGGAGTTTTAGTTGAAAGTTGTAAATTTGCAGGATAAAACCAACAAGAAAAAAACTTTCAAGAATCCTTGATATGAGTTGTAATCTTTTTGGATAAATGACCATAAGAAAAATATCTACAAGAGTTTTAGATAAAAGTTGTAAATTGGCTGGATAAATGCCCACAAGAAAATAAACTTCAAAAATCTAATATCTGAGGTGTCAACTTGTTGGATAAATCCCCACAAGAAAAAAAGCTAAAAAGTTTTAGATGAAAGTTGTTAATTGGCAGAATATAACCCAATAAGAAAAAAACCTTCAATAACCTTAGATATGAGGTGTAAACATGTTGGATAAATACCTACAATAAAAAGCTACAATTATAGATGAAAGTTGTACTCACAATTAACCCCAACAAGAAAAAAAACATTTATGAATCCTTGATATGAGTTGTAATCTTGTTGGATAAATGACCATAAGAAAAATATCTACTAGAGTTTTAGATAAAACTTGTAAATTAGCTGGATAAATGCCCAATTAGAAAAAAATCTTAGTTTTGAGGTGTAACTTGTTGGATAAATACTGGCAAGAAAAAAAATATGAGAGTTTAAGATAAAAGTTTTACATTTGGAGGGTGAAACTCCATAAAAATAATAATATAAGTGTAGGATAAAGCACACAGGAAAATACTTTTAGAAAATGTCAGGTGTAAAGTCTAAAAAAATACCTGGAAAAAAATCTTCAATCAATATCATTTTGTGGAACTTACCTTTTTGATTTTATTGATATCCTTATATAAAAGAGGTGTAATGTGTGTCTGTTAATCTCTATGTGTGAAATCTTAAAATTTTGTTTAATTTTCAGTGAATTCCCAGGAAATTTGGTTTTATATCTTACCTAAGAATCATGTCATCATAAAAAATCTATCCCCTCAAAAACATTTCTAAGAACTTTTTTTCATTAAATCAAAATTTGGGATAAAAGAAATGTTTTAAAATCATATTTTAAGAGAATCTCTTTATAGTGCCTATAACGTAAGAAGATAAATTGAAAACTTTTGGCAAAGCATCCGGAATGACATCATATTAGAAAAGTCAATTATTCTAACATGACGTCACTCGATATTTTTCGGCCAAAAGTTTAAAAATTTATCCCCTTTTATTATAGGCACTATAACTATGAGGTAATATCTGAAAAGGGCTTGTAACCAATGTCGGAGTCAAAGTTTCAGTGTGATACTGTAAAACGAATGAAATACGTGGATCGGGACAAAAAACTGAAATAGTTATCTATCGCAATGTATTATAGACAGCTATCCGCAAAAATTAAAAAAAATAAATGATTAAATAGTTATTAGACTAGAGAAGCCAATGGTCCGGATTAACAAAACTGAAATCAATTTAGTTTTTTTTTATTTTAACATTCGTGTAAAATTGCCTACAATACGATGCCAGTTCAGATCCAGCGGATATTAATCGGTTTCGAAACCATACTGGAAAATAATAAAGTTTATCTTTCATATCTAATTACAATGTTATACATTAACCATAGAAATTTGGCAATTAATGACCAATTATTAGAATTGCTATTATAAAAGAAAATTTGAATATGATTTACTTCTATTTTTATTTTTGAGAAATCGCATCTCTGTTCTTTAAAGAAATGAGATAACGGGCGCGAATCATTTTGTTAGTGTTCTCAATTGTTCACGGAGAATGTTGTCGCATAAGATCGCCAAAATAAGGTGTACGTTTGTTTTACAGGTAAAGGATACCTGAAAAATTATAATTTGAATAAGAAAAAACATCTTTTCCACCGGCCCTAAGAAGAGATTATTCTTGCATCATTCTATTGTATTATTGTCTTTATTGATAACTATCACAGCACACTTTTGATATAATAAAAATATGTTTTATATGATTAAAAACAAAGAGGTAAATTTTTTTGTGGATTGTTGGACGGATGGATATAAGACAATGGACAATCCCCAATTAAAAAAAAAAAAAAATTACAAAATTATTGTTAGAATCATTTTGATTATGCTTGATTGCACAACCAAAAATTTTAAGACAATAAATGAACGAATGCATTTTAAAACTTTGATGGCTAGTTTAATTTAAAGTAAATATCTCTTCTCTCCCTGATAAAGTAACTAAGCTTCGCCTTTTTCATCAATTTGCTATTTTCGACAAATTATCTGCATTGAATGAACATACGTACGGATTAAACCTATAAAGCAATCAATTGTTGACGCGTCAAAAATTTGGTGACGTATCCCAACCTTTTAATAATAGGCAATATTTTTAATAGAATTGGGAACATGGAATATTAATTAAAAGAAAAGTTATTTTAAAAATAATACATTAAAGTAAAATTGCATTATTATTTTCCACCAAAGTGTAGTTTAAAGGCAAAATAGTCTTTAAAATTTTATTATTGTTTTTCTATTTTATATGAAAAAAGAAGTTTTTATGAATTTTTTTCCCTTTCCCAATTTTTTACATTTTATTGTCATAAAAAATCTAGGAGATATGTTTTGATTCAGGTTTTAACTGTTTATTTTTATAAGCAACAAGCGTGCTCTTACATTTTTTTATATAATCATATATTTTAAGTAAATACTTCAAATTCCAATAAAAAAAACATTCATATGGCATCGAATGCTTTTGATAGTCAACTTACAGTTAAAATTTTTTATAGATCAGGATAACTAAACAAATTAAAGTCTGCTAAATGAGAATAGTTATTTATTTCATCGTATTATAGACAGCTTTCCGCGTATATTAGATTGAAAAAAATGCAAGATTAAAACTAGTATAAATTCTATGATTTATTTTAATATTCGTGGAAATTTGTCTGCAGTACGATGTTATACATGAATTTTCAGTATGATCCTATTTTAATCCATGTTAAAACTGTTAGTTGCAGCTACGGATCGTCTAAAACTCAGGCACCTAACAAAGCTGGTTTTAATCTTATATTTTTTTCATTTTAATATTTGCGGAAACCTGTTTATAATGCGATGAATAATTATTCCCAATATATTATCTAAAGTATAGTTTTTTTTCTTCAGAATTATTGTCCCTGATTTCTGGAGGAAAGGCAACAGGCATATTGTGTTATAAATAGAATTTTGGTATTTTACTTATTTACATTTCAAACTGAACAAATAAAAGACGTACAAAACAGGATAAAAACAGAATGACTACATCCTCCAAAGTAAAACTCAACTAATAACGCACAAAAAATTACAAATATACAGTGATTTGTTTTATTTGTTATAAATATACGGCAACATCAAATTCACCAACTATGTCCGTCCGTCTGTCCATAGTGCCTTGAATAAATGGATTCTTTCTTCTTTGAGAAATTTAGGCTTTTGAATTTCTTACTTAAAGGAAGCCTGCAAGAAATACCACGCTTTAACTGCTGAAAGACTGCCATAAGTAGACCAAATACCCCAAATTTGAAGCCTTCAACTTCTATAACAAAAAAGTTCTAGGCATTTTAAAATGACATTTTATGTACAATGAAAATTTTTAAAGAATTGCAATGCTCATGTTGAAAACTTTGAAATTAAACTACGTGGCCTAGAAACAAAATTATAAGCTTATTTTTGTCATAAATTTAGGTTTCCAGTAACTAATTATATTTTTACAATAAAAATACCCATTTTTATAGTCAAAATCATTAAAAAAAATTAAGTTTTACTTGCGTTGTACCTAATGTACTGTAGACAATCAGAAGGCTGAATTAGCCTAACAACCAATCACAGCTAAGCTTGTATTAGTTTACCCCTTTGTTTCCGCTATGATTTTCGTTTAAAAATGCAATTTAAATCGAATTTTTTTCATAGATTTTGACTATGAAATGTGGTGTTTTTATTGTAAAAATGTAATCAGTTACAGGCAATCTAAGTTTCTGACAAAGATAAGGTTATAATTTTGTGTCTAGGCGACATAATTTAATATTGTTTTTTCTTTTATGAGCATTGGAAATCTTTCAAAATTCAATTGTACATAAAATGCTATTTTGAAATGCCTAGAACTTTTTTGTTATTGAAGCTAAAGGCTTTAAATTTGGGGTATTGGGTCTTCTTGTGGCAGTCTTTCAGCAGTTAATGCGTGATATTTCTTGCAGGCGTCCTTTAAAATATCATCTATAGTCTTCTATAGGATGCGGAAGGAGTAACACGCACCATGTGTGGTGCTCTAACCGCTACGCGCGCTATATGTGTCAATATTCTTTGGTATATGTACGATAACAAAATCTTCTCAGTTTTCCGATAGATGCTGTGAAGAAAATGTTGGTAATCAGGTACAGACAATTTCTGTTATCACTGGAGAAGAAGAGACAGTTTTTTCTGCCTGTGTGAATCTTTTTTTCCTGCTTCATCGATTTAAGATTTTTTTTTGAGATCCTTTGTTACTTTCTCGGAAACATTGTTTGGTAATATAACACCAAGTGAAGCCAAGTTAACCGGCCAGATGTCCACCTCCTCACCAACCTCCCCCCCCCCCCCCACACTTCCATCACCCCTTTTATACACCTGTGTTAATCATGTGCTTTTACCGCGTGCCTGGAATTGTTTGTAATCCAATTATAATCTATATAGGGTGTGAAAAAGGGAAATGTTACCCTTTTATTCTGGTGGAGACTCCCCCAAAAATGGGGTACCCTTTACCTGCCTGTGCCAAGGAGCAGGTCACAATATTGTGAATTTTAAGAAATCTTTGGCAAGAACCTTTGTAGCCTTGTTCATTATATGACTGCCTTACAATTTTGACTTTTCCTCAATTTTGTAAGTCCCCAAAAGAGCCCAGTAAGCTGAAACTGGAACCCACCAACTACATTAACCTACTCCTGCCCAAAATGCTTGCTATCAATCAAACCAACCAACTCTAACAAACTGAAACTTAAATATCAAACCAAATGAAACATTAATATTTTAATTGTGTAGTTAGTTTAATATGTTAGTTATTAATATTTTATAACTTTTTTCGTATTTTACTTATTATTTCATGTATGATTTTTTTCTGTAAAACGAATAAATCATTTCAAAACAACAAGCTAAATATATATTACATTCTGTTTGGCTGAAGTATTTCTTTGTGTAATTGAACCCGAATAATATCCGTTGGATTAGAACATCTTCTACACAGCTATCCTCAACAGTTTAGCGGATTTATAAACAATACGCTCCAAGCGGTCAATGGATCCTAAAAAAAGACATACTTGCTGAATCATACCTGGTTTTACCTAGATTATACCTGCTCCTTCTTCGGGTCTATAGGCTTTTAAAGATTTTCACTTAAAATACCATATTATTTGACTTAAAAATAGCGTTCGACAAGACATCCTGTAGCTGTTTATAAGTTTTATTACAAAAAAAAGGAGTCATTTGTATTTAATATATTGATAAAATTGTTAACAGCTTTTTCTTCTACCATTATTTACAGTGTTTGTTTTTATACAAAATTACAATTCAAATATCAGAATGTTAATTTATACATTCACAAAACTTACTACTTAACATTATAAGATTACTAATTGGTCAACCTGATCCTCTAGGGAAGGCGGGGGCGGGAGGAGGAAAATAGCCTAACATAACTAAAAAAAATTTATTGTGCTTTCTTGAATAGTACAACCTAACAACTTTTCAGATCTTAAGCTTTATAAAAAAAACTGGCTAATGTGAAGGAAACAAAGTTGCGGTTTTCGTTATATTTTCACATTAGCTTTTATCCTAACCTAACCTAATATAACCTTTCAAAAGCTACTGTTAAAATACGACGAAACCTGCAACTTCGTTTCCTTCGCATGACCCAAAACAACTTACTACTTTATAAAGTAGGATTGGTGACATTATGACTACAGTTTTAAGCTGAAATAGATATGAAAACAAAATATGAAATGTAATTAGTAAATTACAGTGCAGTAAGAAAAAATATTTTTTAGAAAATGATCTAGTGTGCGTTTAAATCTCCAGCTAGTCAAGAAGAGCGGTTCCTAAAAAATAATTATATTGCCTAAGATTACAGTATGATATACTAACATGAATTCAGGATCAAATTTTTTTATTGGCACAGATGTAAATGTATTTTATACTTATTATATTTTTTAAAGTTTTAAGGGTTTTTTTTGTTTGTAGCTAGCTTAAGATTTCAATAACTAATGAATTGATTGAATTCTCGAAATAATGGAAAATTTAAATCGGTCTCAGAATGGTTTTAGGCTATTTTTCTGCCTTTTCCTTCCATTTTGAATACAAATCCCCTGGATGTTAAAGGGCAACCATATGTTTATTTATAGTAATAAAAGACATGTAATAATTTATGGAAAACAAAAGTAGCAGCATGTTTATCACAGGGTGATTTTTATTTTTTGAGGAATAAAAGTAGTGCTTAGTTTAACCCACTAACCTCTGTTCGCGCGTTTTTTTGTGCTGTGAACTACAATCTAATACATATTTAATATTATTTCATAAATCTAAAGACTGTTGACCTGCTGTTTATATACTTACTGATAACTGCATCAAATATTTTTGGTATATAACGCCCAACACCAATGATAAAAATAGAACATTAAATTATGCATTACTTTTTATCATATCAAAAGATAAAAATGATAATTGTGAAACTTGACAAGAAATTTATCTTTTGCATACCGATTTTCAATAGTATGCTATAATTAATAGCAAAGAAATTTACAATCATCTAAAAGATTAACTGTATTTTTATCTTGAGGAAAAGTTATAGGCTAGAGTACTAACCTATATAATTGAAGTTTTACTCCAGGCATAATATAAGAAAATGTTAGAAATATGATCAGCTTATTTGACTTCAAATTAAGTTAGCAGAGTATACTTAACATAAATACATCTATGTGTTTTAAGTTTTTAATAGCGAAAATATTACCTAATTGGGGTGAGTTTATCCTTCGATTACAAAATCCGCGCGCTTGTCATGGGAGCTCTACCGCCCACTGTTGGATATTCATTTAAGTAACATTCAACAGACAACCAACACTTTGTCTGAGAAGGGAAAGGGGACATTGGGCTGTAGCAAAAGTTTTATAATAGTGTTTTCTTAATTGTTGGCTTACAACTTTGGAGACTTTTATTAAGTTTTGATTGATTGGTATTTAAGTTGAGTTTCCAAGCTTTTCAACCACTAAGTGCAAGCTAAATAAGGGGTAAATTTGTGTATTATCATTGGGGATTTACATCACATTATAAGTCATTGTCTTATCTCTTTAGATGCCTGTCTCCCTACTCTAACTATTTATGCCGCACCCCTAACATAGTAACAGTAGGAACTATTTTTAACTTCTTTATTTGTACCGCGAACCTATCACATCCCCAACGAAGAGCGGCTGCGCTACATGACGAGCCATAGTTGCGGATTAGTAGCAGAACTACTTTATAATTCATCTTGTCTGTCAGTCCATAACAATATGGTAAAATTTAATTTTAACCAATACTATTTCAGATAGATAAGTCATTTTTTGTGAAGATATCCCTTAACAAAAAGTAACAGCATACAACTTACTTTGTCTGTCAGTCTGTTGGTCATGCTACATTTTTTATATTGATATTTAAGGGTTTCTCGGTTTTCTTATATATTCTCCTATCATTCTTTTCTTTATTTCTATTCCTCTATTTCCTATTTATTATGACAACTTAACTGATCATTTACTTTATAATTTACTTTGTCCCACCATTATATTTACGTTTTTCTTGAGGTTAACCTTGTTAAACCTTATATTAGATAAAATTACTTTAGTCTTAATACTATACCTCTATCATTAACTTAGTTTTTACTTATCCTCTCAACACTTTCTTATTTTCTCGTCAACTCTTTCTCATGGTTTTAATTTCATGAAATATGGATAGAAACGGCAGAGGGAACCATTAACAATTATATCGGTTAGATTTAAATCTAATAAAAGACATTTTGATGGCCTTAAAAGAAAATAATAACATCTTTTTTGTATTAAAACTAATAATCAGCGACAGGATGTCTTGTCGAACGCTATTTTTAAGTCAAATAATAGGGCAATTTAATTGAAAATCTTTAAAAGCCCATAGTCCCGAAGAAGGAGCAGGTATAATTTAAGTAAAACCAGATATGATTCAGCAAGTATGTCTAGTTTTAAGATCCATTGACCGCTTGGAGCGTGTTGTTTATAAATCCGCTAAACTGTTGAGGATAGCTGTGTCTAAGCCATATTAAAAATCAGGCATTCTATCCTATTTTTGCAATTTTCCACTAATCATTGACCAAAAAAATAATGATTTATATTGCTGTCTGCGGAAAGCTGTTTATAATACAATACACTAAATAACTATTTTCATTGCTTCGCTGTTGTCATTCTTATTTCTCCAATAAATTACAAAGTTTTTCCAATTATAAAAGTAATAATAACAAACCATGTAAATGTAATTATTAAGAAAACTTTTCGTGTAACTTTCAATGACTTTTTCTACTTTATCTGAAGGGGGAAGAAAAGGGATAAATCAATAATCTACAACCCTATCTTCCTCCCTATACTCTTTAATCTACATAAGTCAGTATATCATCCTATATTATATAAAGTACAAAGGTTTTTTGTCTTTAGCTTACTGAACCGATTGAGTTCTCCATTTAAGGAAAGCTTAACCTATATCCTGAAATGGTTATTCTAGGATTCAAGTCATGGTATGGTTCTAGGGTATTTTACTGACCATATCTTCCCTTTGGACTACAGACTAATTGTGTCTATCATACCTGGAGATATTTAATTATATATATATTTATAGTCCATTGTCTTATCACTTTAGATACTAAAAAAGTCACACGCATATTAAAATGATATAATTTGATATTCATGACAATCTTGACATATAGATTATTTCATTTAGAACAAAGTAGATTTTTATGCAAGGTTCATTAAACTATTTAGATAGATAGATAGATACAGTTGCGTGCACAGGGTTTTGCCAAAGGGGGTGCGCGAAGTGCTTTCGTAATTTTTTAATATCAACCATTCCAAAAATAGATAATAAGAGGGTTGTATTTTTAGGGTTAGGGGGGTTGATACACCTCCATGACTGTATTAGTGGGTTTATTAGGGGTTGTAGATCCTTGTCAATGGGTGTAGTAGAGGTGTGTACTTCTAAGATGGTCTTTTCCTTAATTTTGCCAGGGGGTTGGTTACACCCCCCTTCTGCACCTCTCTGGATAGATAGATACAGAAATATTGCCTTAGTATTTTACCCACAGTTCATTAACGTGTCACTTATTCAATTTTCATATCAGAGTTAACTTAGAAACAAATAAAAATGATTTTAGCAGAACATACTACAGTATAAATTATAAAGGTTTTTTTTGTCTAAAGCTAATCTCCCCAACCTTCTTCTAGAGGCTAGAGGTGAGGTAACTAGCTAGTAACAAAGAAACGTAGAATGGTTACTGACATACATATGCCAAATTGACTAACCAAAAAATGTAACAAATTTAAAAATAGAATATCTTACTAGGGTTGGGCCGGATACTTTTTTGGCCGGATACCGGATATCCGGCTGATTTCAAATGCCGGATATTAAAGTAGCAAAAAAAATTTATTAAAAAACTTTTGAGATTTCATATATAAAATTTACATAAAGATAAACATATTTAGAAAATGTTCTTCTAGCTTCAATAATAAGAAAATTATAGCCATTTGAAATTTTAAAAAAGCAGAGATTTTTGGTGTAAAATATAAAAAAAGTTATAGCCGGATATCCGGCCGGATAGTTTCAATATCCGGTATCCGGCCGGATATTGAAAATGGCCGGATATCCGGCCACACCGGATATCCGGCCCAACCCTATATCTTACCAAAACTGAATTGAGGATTGGTCTAAGTCCTAGTACTCTAATATATACTTATATTTTAAGACAATGCATATAAGCACATACACTTTGTTACACTTTGAGCATTGTGTTGACATACAATTCCAATGGTTTATGTCGACTTTATGTAGATATCTTAGGGGTAGGACAATGAAACTCTTTATAGTGCCTGAAAAAAACGATAGGCCAATACACAGACTAAAATACCAATTGCAGGCCAGTTAACATTTTAATTGGTAAATGGTAGCCCAGTGTGACGTCATTTTTATAGGCACTATAAAAAGCTTCTAAGACAATGTACGATAAATTAATAATATATTAATATAATTATATATTAATGAGCTAACGAATAAGACAACGTGCTCAATGTTCTAAATTTTTGGGTATATGTGTTATTTACAGTCGAATGTCCCTCCTTTGCCATTACGAATATAGTGCTTTGTTGATATAATAAGAAAACCTAGGTTTAACATGTATTATAATGTATAAATGTATAGAGTATGACAACTGACTGCGCTTAGAGCGACAACACTTCTCATTATTCATGTACACACATACACATAACTTTATCAGAGGAACAAGACTTGGCACTAATTAGTTTACATCATTTATTTACATCAAATGAAGATATAAATCATAATTGTTTAGAACATAGACATGTTAGAATTATCCTATCGATTACATTTTTTAATTATGAATCCATGATAATAAAACATGCTGATTTTAGAATTGAGAATAATTTTTTGTATGACCTAATGTTCCTATTCATCTGATTTTTGGATTTATGATTCTTAGGACAACAAGGTACAGTATTATATACGAGGCATCTTTCTAATCAAATCCTAAAAATGAAAGTATGTCCTTTGACTGTATCCTATATTTACGCAAAATTTTGTTTAGACTTAAAATCATTAAGTTCTGACACTACAAGAGCTATTGTTCGTTTGTCCTTCCTTCACTTCGCTTGTATGGATGTTGTCATCCTTGTATAGTATTGTTTGCATTGAATAGAACGGAAAAGATAAAAAATTTAAAAAGTTTATATGTGTTTAATTTTTCAGCCATCAGATTTACTATTAACCGTATTTCATTTAGTAAACACCATCTTTATAATGATGTATTATTACAAATTTTGGACACGCATTCAACTGTATTTTGCTGTTCCTATCTGTATTATAGGATACTGTATTATATTTAAATTTTAAAATATTGTTATCTTCTTATTGCTGTGCTACTTGTTATGATACCTTCTAAGATTAAATAAGATGTACAGATAAAAAATGCTCAATATTGGTCATATTAGAAACATAACTTAATAATTCTTCATGAATTTTCTTGAGGCCATTCTATGTTTGTTATGCTATGCATTAGAAAGCTTTAATTTGAATTATTATGCATGTTTCTACATTAGGATTCTCACAACCCTGTCATACTTTTGTGCTGTGGTTATATCAACCTGATAATGTAGTAATAAAGTCAATATGAAGTTTCCAGTAGTAATTGTTTTCCCAGTATGGCTTCCAAACCGATTAATACCCACTGGATTAGAACCGGATCTCAGCTATACTGAAAAATCGTGTATAGCATCTTAATACAGACATATTTCCACGAATATTGAAATAAAAATCATAAAATTAATACGTAAGGCCTTCGGGTCTAACAAAACTGGTATTAACATTACAATTTTTAATATTAATATCCGAGGAACGCTGTCTTAAATACGATGCGATAAATAGTTATTCTTCTCTTTAAAATGTCGACGTGTCATGCAAAAAAGCTCTTGATTAAAGATCATTGTCGAAAAATTGTCGTCCATTATTAACATACAACTCTTTATTAGTCAGCTCGTTCATCCAGTAGGAGAGTAGAGTATAAATAAAAATGGGTTGGAAGGGGAGAATTGTTATTTTAGCCCACTGCGTGTCTCATTTTATCAGAGAACATGAAAATATGGTGTAAGATCCAAATAACTATATATCAATTAGCATGTTTCCCAAGTAAGAGATTCTATCTGAATTGCTTATTTTAATTGCAAAACTTTTCACCTTTTAGGTCCGACTGTCTAATTTGATAAGCTTCTCTGCAATAGAATATATCATCTGATTTATCTAATAATCTACTGGAAAACTGCTTATTTGTCTGTCTATAAATATTTTCATTTTTAACAATTAATCTTGTCTAGTGAGGAAATACTGTAGATGTTTTTGGCAGCTTTTTATTTAAATTTACATAAAGTAGGGTGTAGGTATTTATTAAAATTACTTTTTCAGACACAAAGGGAAATCTTTTTTGTATAGTCAACCAAATAATTTACGGTCTCTGCAATAAAATATAATCTTATTGAATAAAACCAGGGATCGGAAGCCTCACGTAAGCCGCGTGTAAGCCTCAGTGAAATCGTGATTTTATCACTATAAAATTCAGCTGGATGTATAAAACGGCTCTTTAGCAGACAATCCTTCTTTCTTAAATTTTTTTTTCTGCTCACAAGCAGGTTTAAAACTGAGGCTTATGCGCGGCTTACGTGAGGCTTCCGATCCCTGAATAAAACCATCCGCGAGGCCTTTGGCAATAATAATTATTTATCGCATCGTATTAAAGACAGCTGTCCGCGGATATTAAAATGAAAAATTACAAGATCAAAACTGGTAATAATTTTATGAGGTTTATTTTAATATTCGTAGAAAATTGTCTGTAATACATAATTTTGGCTCATAACTGGTTTCAAAACCAGACTGGAAATTTTTTTCATCAAATAAATGTTAGATTTGGATAAAAATATAATTTGATAATAGAACTATCAGTTAAGATTCCTGTGGCGATAATATGTAATATTCGAAGTGCAGTACCTCTAAAGGGCATCAAGCCGATTCGAAAGGTTATACTTATTACCTAGTTTGATACTAAAGTTGACATTATAGAATCAAACTTTTGGCTTGCAAACGGTTCTTATTGCTGTTGTTTGATTTTAAAGCATTTGTCAATCTATAGATGCCTATCCTTATTCCCTGTCAGACTAAAGATAATTCATTTTTAAACAGAAAAAAAGTTGCGACAAATTGTTTTTGACAGAAAAATCAAAAACAGATATTCAATGATATTGCAAATTTTAAAGCAAAACTTTCCTATACATCTACCATGCACGTTGGTGTATTCTGTAATCTACAGGATGTTTGACTTGTTAAAAGCTCATTGTTTTGATTTAATATTAAGACAAAGTTTTATTCATTTTAAAATATTTATTTGTGTTTGGAATTTTTTACGTATTTATCCTGATTAAACTTGAGCAGGTTTTTTTAGGGAAGGGTTGTTAGCCCCACCCAAACCCCTTGAACTGTTGGAAGTGACCAGTCATTAGTCAGACATCTACCCTTGAACCTTTCTTGTGCAGTTTAACTCTTCTGGTTTAGCTCCTAGGATCATTAATGCATGGTGCAGGATGGACGGCGGTCAGGTCTTTGGTCACCTATCCCATTTTAACGTATTGGAAACATGAAACATTAGTGAATATGAGTCTCTTGATAAGTATGCCTCTCTTTAAACTTATATAATCTGTAGATTCAAGTTAAGATTGACAATCAACACTAGACAAAAAAATGTAAAAACTTTCTTTGTAGATGTTGAAAAATTTGAATTTCCCAGCTTTTGGTTTTGAATGCTTACAGTTTAAAAATTTCTGATATTATCAATGTTTACATATCACACATTTTCACCTTATCAAAATTAGGGAAACAAAACAAGAATGATAACTCTCAAAAGTAGACAAAAATAAACTAATTTATAAGGACATATTTTAAACAGAATCAAATGTTGTCAATAAAGACTTTAATAGAAGGAGATTGATCACAGACTTCCAAGGTGGGGGGTAAAGGGACGTATACCCCCTTGAAACGTCTCCTTTTACCACCCTCAAAATAAAAAAAATACATTATATTACCCCCCTCAAAATAAAAAATCTTTGATATCCCTGATATGGACACAAAGGTCGTTAATCCAAGATTAAATTATCCATAATTCCAATAAAATATAAATAAAACAAAAAGTATCTTATACATGGCTTGATGAGAATTATTATTATGAAAATTGTCATCTAATTGTATAGATTCTACGCATTTAGCAATGACTAGTTTTTATTTGTGTTTGCAACGCCTTTATATGTTATTCAATATTAAAAACATGTTTTAGATGCTTATCAAAATGCAAATAAAACTATAAACACAAAGACATAATCAATATAACAAGGACTATTATGTCCATCCTTATACTAAAGTAACAGGATGTTTGTTTGTCTGTGTGTGTATCTGTGTGACTGTACCGAAGGATCTCGCTAACCGCTGAACCGATCGGGTTCTCCTTAACAGGGTAGCTTCTTATAGGTCACGGGAAGGTTTATAACTATTTTTAATTCCTGTTACATAAAACAGGAATATGTTAGTTTTTTTTATGAAGACAATTTAAATATATTTTTTCACTGATTCTTTTGCTCAAAGTGCCTAGCTGAACCCCCCACCCCCCATTCTTTTTAAATAAAATGAAAATGATGGGAGCTTAGTCTTTTTACTGAGCCTTACTCCTGCAAAAGGCTCTAAACATATGGAGACTAGACCAGCGGTAACTTAACACAGCGGGGATACCCAGGGGACAACCTAACCTGACCTAAAGTAGTAAGTATCCTCCTTCCCCTTCCTCCTAATTTTAATTTATTTTAAAAAAGGTTGGGAGTTTCTGTGCTCGACTACGTACTTTTGGGGGAAACATTACAAATTATTTCGAGAATGTTTGCTCTCTTAAGATTTAAATTTAAAACCATTAAATTTAAAATTATTTGTCCTTTACAGATTACCAGTATATTGCCATACCTTCGCTTTATGGATGTTGCCATCCTTGTTCCAATTCAAAATGTATCCTTGAAAAATAAAAGGAAATTTAAAAATATAATGTTAAAAGTTAATTTCCTAATATTTCTAGCAGACAGGAAAGCATGTAATAAATTGGAATATTGCATTTTTTCTATAGCGTAGTTACTATATATTTAGGGTTTGTACGTATGTCAGTCTTTCCTGAATTTATTGTATCGAATAATGAATTATTTCAGGTATTTTGGCAAATAATGAAGCATATTTTAATTATGATACCTTTGGATGAAAAAAGCACACTATTAAAGGGCTTGATTCTAGAGAACTAAAGGGATAAGACAATGGCCGATAAATTGATGTGTATCCCTAATGATGATACACCAAATTACTCTTTCTGAAGATTACAATTAGTGGTTGAATAGTTTCGACACTTAACTTAATGAAACTTAATAAAAGTCCCTAAAGTTGTTTAATAACAAATAAAAAAACGTTATGAAAAATCTTTGGGGACTAGCTTGATTATCTTTGCTAAATTGTTCCCTGTTACATAAACAAAGCTACTTTTTATTCATTTACTATATAACCTGTTAAACTATTGTTCTTCTATTAAATCAACTTAGTTATTAAATCATGAAATGTCAGAAATTCTATAATATATTGTCATCCATGACAGAATCTAATAAATGACTTTTAGTCGACATAAAACATTAAAGTTTAGTCATTCCGATACATCTAGGTCTAACAGAGCAATGATGACACCCTTATGTATATGAGAAATTTGTAACCAATTGTACTTATTTTAAAGACAAGAAAATTATACCCCTAACTTCCTCAAAGCACAAACTCAATGCCTAATTTTTCTTTATAATAGAGTTGATTTAGATTAACCAATGATTCGTTTTCTAAATCTACGGGGCTTTAGTCTAAATTAAAATCCAATGTGTTAACATGTGATAATGTGTTAACTGTAAGGAGAAAGTAATGATGGCTGATTTATTGTCATAATGTTATCATTAGAGAAAAATAAGATTGCCTGATACTCCCCTAGAATATAGTATTCGTTGGAGGAGGGTTGGAGAATAGAATAGCCTGAAACCATCCTGATACCTAACCTACTTCAAGTTTTTATGAACTGGAGAACTCATCAGTTAGCGAGATCTTAAAGGAAAAACAAAAAAATGTTACTCCTAGCCCAATATATTCAGTGTATTTGTCTAATGTTTTACATTCGCTTCTTTTGGACATAAACACCCTCGTTAAGACTTGATTGTTTAAATAATGTCCCCAAATTACCAAAATAGCTTCCTCTAATTTTCTAAAATACTTATTAGTCTATAATTCATGGGTTTAATGTGAATTCAATGCCCATTTTCTTTCAGTGGCGCAGCTACTCTTTAACTAGGATATGTGTCTGCCGTGCATAAGTTACAAAAGCAATTATTACTAGTTTCTATCTTGCCAGTTGCATCGTACCTAGCCATTAGGGGACGTCGAAGGATATCATGAAAGTAGCCTAAAACTATCCAATGATATTTATAAAGCTTCCCTGAAAAGCACAATCAATTCGAACCACATTTTGAAATATCGTTAGCTTCAGACAAAAACTGTTACTACTTTATATTATAGGATGAAAATATAACAATTTTCATCATTAATATATAAGAATCCTACGCTGTCTATTTAGATAATTGTTCTTGTTCTCAGAGAAGTAAGTTCTTTTTTCCTATATTGGCAATGATATTCATAAGTAGCGCAGCAAACATATTGCAATAGAATATTATACAGTAAAATATGGACCTAACATGAAAGATGTATATTAGCTTACTACTTTTCTTTTATGGAAAGCAAGGGCATATTTTTTTAGGGTAACGAAGCATTCTGATTAAACATTAAACATAAAATAATATCTTTATCACAATTACAAAGCAGAATGATGTATTGCTCTTCGAGTTTGGCTGAATTCTCAATAGCCGACTGGGTATATATTAGTATAAGATTTATAAATTTTAAGATTTTAGCTTCGCTTATAAATTCATGAATTTTTTCATATTTTCTTTGACATCAACTTCAAAATTTGACACAATAAGACAACAAATATCCATTCATTGTATAACCTATTATGAAATTATGAAGAGAAATGTGAAAGGAATGCAAAGAAAATCATCTTTACTGTCAAATTTTATTAATTACACTTTGATATTATAATGTTAACACATTACTTTTTACTATTTTGTACTGTTATCTATCTCATTTAATAGTATCCTGTAATTTAAAGTAGGTTATTTCCTATTGTTTACGTTGAGATCTCGCATACAACTAAAATAAATGAGTTAATCTTTTAGGAAAACTTTACATTGACCCCTGGATGGTTTTAGGCTATTTTACTGCAACCCACAATCCCTATATTATAGAGGTGAAGCCGCCAGGGCATTAAGGACGTAATGACAAAGTCAGTTATTAAGTAGCTTAGCTATTTTTCCTACCTTATCACCCCCCTCCTACTTAGTTAACGAACTAACTGACCAATAAATGAGGTGCACATTAGCAACCAAAATTAAGGACAAATTTTCCCCTGTCATAATAAAAACGTATATTATCTTTCCATTAAAATATCAAATGAGTAAATTATATTTCTATCGATAAAATTTCAAGGGTAAATTTGATAATTATACGGAATAGATGAAAGGTATTTATTATTCTTATACCATCGTGAAATTTGGAAATCCAATCTTACAATTTGTAAATGTGTAACTACAATAAAGTTAAAAAGAAAAGGTGATAAAATAGCTGAAATAATTTTTAACAAGTTTGCTAGTTGTCCGTAAGATGATTCCGAAACTTATCAATAGTTAAAACAGAGAAGATTTCTTGTGACTAAAAATTGTAGCAAAACATTACCATAAATATTAAGACTTTATGATAAAGGTCATTCAATCAAATTAAGAGTTCCATGTTAGGTCACTAGATTGAATATAATTCAATCAAATTAAGAGTTCCATATTAGGTCACTAACTTGAATATAAAGGTATTAATACCAAAGACACCAAGAATTTTTGGGTATAGTCCCTTTCGTAACATCGCACCTTATGGGGCGATTCTTCGTATTTTTCACAGTAGCTTTTCTCCTATTTCTAGCCCCTGCAGGGGGGCTCTAACCCTGCGGGGCCAATTACCTAACCCTGTGGGGCAATCACTTAACCCAATATAACCTAACATAATCTAAAATAACCTATAAAAAGCCATTTTAAAAATACGAGGAATCGCCCCTTATGGGTTGATGTTACGAAAGGGACTATTCCCGAATTTTTTTATGCACTACAAACTAAAATGAACTACAAAATTCTCTAAAATTGTTATCAAGGGGTAAAATTAGTATTAGGGGTTAATCACAACCTTCCAAGAAAGAATTTTTGGGGTGATTAAAAAATTATGTTTTACCGAACGAACACCAAATTTGTATTCTGTAAGATTTGAGCGTGGGTGGTTTATGGTTTCAATTATAATAAACAATTAATAGGCGGATCCTTCAAATAAAAAAATATAAATGTAACAGTAGATTTTAGGAGTTAATTAGTCCTACTTTGTGCTGTTGTACAAATGCGACAAAATAACTCAAGAATCGGCTATAGCTGGAAATTATGAAAATTAATAAAGTACTAATTCTTTCTGCATAAATTTCGTTTTTGCCAAATGTGTTTATTGGATAAATTAGTTATAGTGTGGTTGTAACTTTAATATTATAAAGAAATAGGACCGCTTTATCACAGAAATATAAAACAACAAATCTGGTAACTTCCATAAAAGCTAGCTAAAAAATCTAGAGATTTTATTGGATGAAAACATATGGTACATGCCCAATGATTTTTAACAAAAATTATTGGTTTAAATGTTTTAAGGCCGAAGAAGAGAGCATGCTTTTAATAACATTAATGATATTAACAGCCCAATGTCCCCTCCCTCCCTGGAAGAAATATATCCTTATAATAAAGTAAACGGATGTTTGTCTGTACCGATCAGGTTCTCATCAACAGGGTAGCTTTTCATAGGTTCCGGGAAGGTTTATAACTATTTTGGGGGAGGGTACCACAACCCTCCCAAGAGAAATCGCCCCTAGAAAAAAAAATTTCCCTTCCAAAAAAAATTAATTTTTTGAAATCATATTAAAAATGGGGAGGGGACCAACTCAAATCAATTCAACTAACTCCCCCCTCCTCCAGAGTCCCTAGAGGCCTCTAGGGGCGCAGCTCCTAGTAGGGAAATAAAGAATGCTTGAGTTATTAAAAGAAACAGTAGAAAATGTGTTTCTCCTGACAGTACTTTTATTTTAAAACTTTATCAATGAAATGCTTTGCTTATACAATTGTAACTACTTGTCTTGTCTTGAAAAATTAAGTTGTATTAACTAAACGTTATTTTATAAATAATCGAATATTGAAATGGAAAGGAAATATATGGGTAACGATCTAAAGTAAAGTAAAATTGATAAAGATAGAAAATTTGAAGAAGAAAAAAACAACACAACAATATTAGTTATCGATGGTAACATAGTTTTGTGTATTTCGCCAGGAGATTTATTCATATTACATTGCATTGGTTGTATTTGAATAAATAACGATTAATATACTCTGTAAAATATATGCCCTTTCCTATTATCTTAGCTTCTTTTTTGAGTAGAAGGCTAAAAAAGTGTCTTAGTTCCTTTTTTAAATAAGTACCATCTAAGAATAAAAATCTCAAAATCAAACATCCTTTAATTCTCTATTTAGCAGCCATTGAATCTAGGGCCTTTCCATTTCTGTGTATTGCAAATAAAATTATTTTGTTAATTCTACAAAAAATTTGTGAATACATCCCTTGTAAATTGTATTCACAAATGTTGTTAAATCTCTTCTTCTCCTCCCACGCTAAAAATTTAGAAATTTCTTTGCCAGGGATAGAACATTGGAACATTTTTTTAACGATTTTCCTTCAAATTCTGCCCTTAGTAGTTGGTATTTAATAGGGATCTGGAGGAATATAAAGGGTTTTAAATAATTCTTTTTTTTATAATTGACCCCTACCTCCCTGATTTTCGGATGGGGTAAAGAACAAGTATTTATACGATTTTAGAATTTAATGTGTCTTGAATTCTTAGAGGGAAGCTTTGTATTAGTACCAGGTATTGTTTTACTTTCTACCTAGGGGATAGATTCCCAATAAACGTCCCCTAAAATCGAAAAAAATCAAAATATATAAAGGATAAGAGCTACCAAAAATCAGCTTAACCCTTAACGGTCGGGGGGGGGGGGGGGCGTTGAACGCCCCCCATCCGGTTTTTTCTATCTCATTTTCTGTGTGTGAAAGATAAAGAGCCCAAACTGCTTGACTTTTTAAGTGTGGGTATGAGACATAACTGAGAGTTGAAATTTTTTGAATATCTCCATCCTGGCGGGCACAGGATGCCAGCAAACCTGGCAGGGTCATCCAGGTAAAGAGCAAAAATATTTTTTTTGACTTAAACAAAGCATTTTATCTTACCAAAATACTAAAATATCCTCTAGTAGTACATCCTCATATTAAATACAGGTGTTCAAGTCAATTTTAGGTTCCAGGTATGATCCTGCAGGTCCTGATCCTCCAGGTCTCCAGAAATCTTTAAAAGGCTCCTGTGGCCGGAATTTTTGACTTAGAGACTTCAAATTTAAAACTTAAGCTTATCTTACATGTTTACATAATGTATTAAAATCATAAAGATCCGCCGCCGTTTTCCCGCCGACCGCCGACTGCGGCGGCTGGCAGCTGCCAAGTACAGCTGCGGCCGCTGAAATTATATTTTGATATTTCAAATATAAAATTTACATAAAGATAAACATTTTCTGCTAAAAAATTTTTATTCTAGCTTCAAAAATATAAAAATTACAGCCGTTTGAAAAATATAAGTAAAAAAGGACCTAAAAACAAAGTTTGTTAAATAAAAGGGTGAAGGAAGCGAAAATTGACCTTGACTTACTTAAGGTCGGAAATTCATCATAACACAGGGGACTTGCACAACAATTTTTAGCCCTTTAGCTCTAATAGGAACTGAGATAATAGGGGGGGGGGCGTTGAACGCCCCCCCCCCCGACTGATTAAGGTGCGGCAAGGGGCCCGACTGTAAGGGGTTAAATGCTAAAAACAATTAACATTTTCCTTGTTATTTTCTTTTTAGAATTAATGTCTTTACCTATTATTTTGCATATCTTGAAAAGTTAACAAATTTGGCATCACAATACTGGTGGGTAGCGACACTAGAGTTAATTTAGAAGTGCCTGGGCAACCCAAAATTTTCTTTTTATGGGGGGGGGTGCAATAAATAAAGCAAAGCCACTTTTTACACATAAATTTTAGTATTACCTAGAAAAGGGAGGGATCATTGGGCTGTTTATTACACTAGTTTCGTATAAACGTTTTCTTATTCGTTGGTTTGGCAACTAATGGGTCTTTTTTGATTTTTAATTGGTTGGTTCATTAAGTTGAGTGTTCAAACGTTTTAACCTATTATCGTAATCTTCAGAAGGGGTAATGTTGTGTATTATCATCGCGGATGTATTTGAATTTATCGGCCATTGGCTTTTCCCTTTAGATACTTTAGTAATACCCCTACTAACATGAAAAATTAAGAACCTAAAAAAGATCCTCTAAAACACTTTTGTCTAATACTTTGAAAAATTTAGTTAAAAATAGTAAAAATCAGTGTTAAACCAATCAAGAAAACAAACACACTAAATTCTAATCATAGCAGAAATGTTGACAATGTTAAATTTCTTTCAGCAAGAATGAAAACACGCGAAGCATGGCAAACCCATAAAAAATATAAATAGGTTGAACTCTTTTTGTAACTAATTCAAATATTATATTTTGACAAGATTTAGGTTTAGATTACAATTTAGTACATAAGTAGCTTAGGAAAAACCATTTTATAGAGTTTAAATTGAAAATCAATAAAGGATAATTAAATCAAGTCTTGGTTTAGAGTCTGTAATGTTTAGAATCTGTAAAATGTTGTAGGAATTTTAAGAAAAAGGTGTTTTTTGAGTATAGCCAGTGTAACTACTTTACTTTATGCTTCAAATTCGCTGTAAGAACTGCAAAGACTCTGCATTTTTAATTTAACTAACCGTCAAACAAAAGAACGTGTGAACATATCATAAACCTATAGTGGCTAAACTTCTAAAATTCTTGCTAATAAGCAAAAGTTCCCTTCAAAAAATCAACTTTTTCTTTTCTTTTTCTAAACAAAATGTAAAAGAATGATTATAAATAATTGAACATGCTTGATTTAATTGTATTAGTTTAACAAGGATAGATAATTAGCACAGCGGGAAATAAATAAACTAATTAGAATTGTATCCAATATGTCATGAATGACAACAATTAGATGAAGCTTGTTTTATATTTATGAGCAATTGTTATTACTACTAAATTTAAGTTCTATAAAGTGTCCTAAAAATGAGCTGTGTGATTTCAATAGATCTATTTCTTTTTAAGGAGTTGCCTTTCGCACTTCTCCTCTCTCCTCATTTCTATGACGTCACACGGCACATATTTTAGGACACTTTGTAAAGCTCCATAATGTTCAAAGCTGTAATAAAGAGCAGCTCCTTGTACCTTGTCTGTCACTTCAATTGGAGGACGTACTTACTATGTAAATATAATTAAAAACAGAGCAGCTTCGCTCTCTCGACCATGTTAATTTAACTGTAGGACGTACTATCCATATAATGAGAAGTATTGAGCAGCTTTGCTCCCTGTACCTTTATACTTAGATTGTAAGACGTACCTACTAACCGTGTAAAAATTATTAATTATAGAATAGCTGCGCTCCCTCTACCTTGTTACTATAATTGTCCGACGAACTAACCGTGTAAATATAATCAAATATAATCTTATATCGATCTGTTGGTTCTATATATTATGTATGTAGGTATAAATACTTGCCAATATGTCACTTTGTGCTCTGTTGGTTCTATATATTATGTATGTAGGTATAAATACTTGCCAATATGTCACTTTGTGCTCTTTGCAAACACTGTGTATACGGCTGCTTGTCCTTAAGTCAGATAGTAATGTGAAAATGTCATAATTGGAGATTACCTTTTTTTATAGAAATATATGAATCTAATATAATAATAAAACTTAATTTGTTTTATTAAAAATCTTGCAAAGTGCAGCGCTTTTATAAAGATAAAATAGTTCACTTAGTGGTTCCTTTAAAAAATCAATACATGTGTCCCTTGTATATTAGTTTTGATGTTAGCTTGCTAGTATAATAGAGTTAGTTATAGAGTAGTTATTCAATAATACATGTGTCTTTTGTTTGTTAGTTTTGATGTTAGCTTGGAGGTATAAAAGAGTTAGTTATAGAGTAGTTATAAATTAATACATGTGTCCCTTTGTTTATTAGTTTTGATGTTAGCTTGCTAGTCTAATAGAGTTAGTTATAGAGTAGTTATTCAATAATACATGTGTCTCTTGTTTGTTAGTTTTGATGTTAGCTTGGAGGTATGATAGAGTTAGTTATAGAGTAGTTATTCAATAATACATGTGTCTCTTGTATATTAGATTTGATGTTAGCCTGCTAGTCTAATAGAGTTAGTTATAGAGTAATTATTCAACAATACATGTGTCCCTTGTATATTAGTTTTGATGTTAGCTTAGTAGCATAATATAGTTAGTTATAGAGTAAATATTAAATAATACATGTGTCCCTATGTTTATTAGTTTTGATATTAGCTTGGAGGTATAATAAATAGAGTTAGTTATAGAGTAGTTATTAACTATGTTTGTGTCCCTTGTATATTAGTATTGATGTTAGCTTGGTAGTATGATAGAGTTAGTTATAGAGTAGTTATTAACTAATACATGTGTCCCTTGTATATTAGTATTGATGTTAGTTTGGTAGTACAATAGAGTTAGTTATAGAGTAGTTATTAACTAATATATGTGTCCCTTGTTTATTAGTTTTGATGTTAGCTTGGTAGTATTATAGAGTAAGTTATAGAGTAGTTATTAACAAATACATGTGTTTCTATATATATTAGTTTTAATGTTTGGTAGTATTGTAAAGTTAGTTAAAGAGTAGTTATTTATATAACCAAGTTTACCTTAAATTTACCCCAAATAATCAAAGAAAAATTGCTAAATCATATTTCTGAATAAACCTATCAATGATAACTCTAAATAATCTAATATATATTAAAAATGTTCGTATTTTCGTATTCCCTGGGTTATTATAACTCACACTTTAGCTCTAACTTTTTGTACATCTAAGAATTTCAAATTCCCTGTAATATTCCAGCAATCTATTTGAAAGATGTTAATGAATTTAGGTTGCTAACACTTACATCACTTATTGGTCAGTCTGTTGATACAGTAGAGGGAAAGGGGATGAGGTAAAGGGTTTGGATGGTTGGGGTCGTTATTTTAGCCAGCTACAAGTTTCGCTTCATTTGAGTACATGATACTCTGGTGTAAGATACAAGTAATAATAAAATCATTATTATGGTTTGTATTTCTATTGAATAAAAATGAAAGAATCCCTCCTTTGTGACTGGCACGCAACAAAATTAAAATTGCACGTGGCGATTATTGGCTACAATCTTTTAGAAGGCGTAGCAACTCTATTCTTGGTTGGTCAGTATGTTTGTCTTTCATTTCTTTTATATTTATTTCTGTTTTCTGTAACAACTTTGTAACAACGCATGCTTTTTTACCCTTGTTTTTTTTGTCTTCTCATTATCGCATAGTAATGAGTAATGCAACTCGGTAAATACGTTTTCATCATCGAGCATCCCGTATTTTAAGCAATTTTACGACAGATTTAGCTGATTCTTCATTGTTGAAAGCTCTATAATTATTAATGTTTGCATATCCTATCGTCTTATTTGTTGAGCTTCGCTTTTATGAATGTTCTTATTCTTGTTTGCATAATGTATCTTTGTTGTTTAAACGTCGTTCTGTATATAATTAGAAAGACCAAAAAATCATTATAGAATTTCCCCCCCTAGAATCTAGTTTTTGTGGTGCTTTACATTATAGATAAAAGTTTTATAACATAAAATCAATACTTTTATATCATTACCAATCTTAGCATGGTTGTCTCTATTTCCTTAATAAGAATGTCTCTATAACTTAGATATACCTATCTCTGGGTTACCTTTCCATTTAGGAAAGTTTAATTATGATTTTATATTTTGTCTTTGTTGTGCTTGCTTGGAGCAAAGTTACGTTATACCCTTAGTTTGTCCGTCGGTTGTCCGATTGAAAGCAAAATTTTTGTGCATAATTGATGCTAAAAATTGCAAAAAGATCTGTTGACTTTTCTAACAATAATTAACCACATTTATCATATTGTTTAGAAATCGCTGCGCTATAATATTCATGATTATCCTTGTTATCTTTTTAAAAATATATTTTACAATTAATAGATATATTGTTACCTGGATGTTGCATCAGATTTGCAGGTACTCTAAAAAAGGATACTCACAGCTAGATAAAATAACTACCCCGCATCAAGCCCTTTACCACATCCCATCTTCTCCTACTGGAAGAACGAAGTGACCAATAATTGAGGATCTATATTGTTTTATTTCCCCTGACAATATATCCACTTATTCTATATCCATTTATTTTACATATATCTGTGTCGTTTTAATCGTGAACTATCAAATTATCATAAAATCCCTAACTAATCTCATACTTTAAATTTAAATGAATAGATATAAACTGCTCTTTACAAATTGGTAAAGCAAACCTTTCATACAATTATAATAAACTTCTTTGACTTTGATTTGATCATGCATGCTTAAGCATATACCATTTTCCGTGATTTATTGAGATTTCCCATAAAATTCTTTTACATTAAGTAAAGAAATAGCGTGACAACCCCTCCCCCCCCCCCTCCAAAGGTTTTACACACTCTTAGTGATCGCTGTGCACGCCACTGCTTTGAACAATTAATTTTGATGAACGAGAAATACTATATTTTAAAAAATGCAAATGTTCAAATGCTGCACTATGTGTGAACAAAAACGTCCTTTTCATTTAAAAATTGCTGCACTTGCTAATGCAATGAATTGTTCTAAAAGTTTCCCCTTTAATTGTCATTTAAAAACTAATCTAACTGTGTTTTTACAAGCTTTTAAACAAAAACAGTTTATAAAGAATACCTTATATAAAACTGTAAAGAAATTTGTGCCAATGGATTTTATTTGATTTTAAGACCATTTGCTTTGCCCTACAAAGATTAAAACTGTTAAACAGTAAATTATCATATTATGTACAAGTGGTTTCGCCCCCCAATCTCTAACTGAACCCGTCTACTCCATTTCTTTTATTGTCCTCTCCCTCCCTAAAAAATACTTGGAAATAAGATGTTAAAGTGTCCAAACTAAGAATACAGTATTATTATATCTTTTATTGTCCTCTCCCTACCTGCAATTTATTGCAAATAAGATGTTTAAGTGTCCAAACAAGATCTGGCACAAGCCTATAATTACTTTCTAACCTACAATTACAATTTTCTATTTTTAAAATTTGGATTTGATGATGTTTAGATGAGATTGGTATAATTATTCTTTTAAACAAATGAAACAGGATAATCATAGATTTAAGGTTGATTAAAATTAGTGGTTGAAACGTTTGAACACTCATTCTAATGAACTAACCAATTAAAATTCTCTAAAGTCCCCAAAGTTTTTATACCAACGAATAAGAAAACGCTTTTATAAAACTTTGGGAACTACTGTAATAAACAGCCCATTGTCCCCATTCTCTCTGAAAAATACAATAATTATATCTTTGAATTTATTTTGTTTTATCGGATGTGAATGTACAACAAATTTAAAACAGCATGTTTGTATCTATGAAAATACGGGAGTTGAGATGATTTTAATTGTAGGGTCCAAGTGTGACAGGTGTAAAAAAAACTTTTCAAAAATGGTTTCGTGGATTTTTAATTTCAATACCATCACAAAAGATTAGGAACTTTTGAAAGACTTGTATGGTACTGTTATATTTTGGTATTTTCTGTAATAGGAACCTCATTAAAAAGAGGTGATTTCAATTTTGACGATCCTATGATAAAACAAAAATACTTATTTTGTGTCTTATTGCCGTTTTCACAAAGTAGAAATAGTTACAGTACTTATATAAATGAGTATATGCTTATAAAATCTCAATTTTAACCCCCAATGCTAACAAAACTGGTTGGCATACCAGACTGGTTTTAATTTCATTATTCTTTATTTTAATATCCACGGAAATACGATGCGATAAATAACTAGTTTAACCCTGAAACTAACTTACAGAAATTATTTTTCTTATTTTGTTAAAAAAAACAGTATAGCAAATATTTTTCTCATGAATGTATAAACACTAATTTTACTATTTTGACTTTTTTCAAGGGGGGATTGGGGGCCTAATTTTGCATAGAGATTAAAGGGGATGGGTACAATTATAAGTGGGAGGTGGGGAGGGGATAATTGCATGGAAAGGGTTGTATTTAGAATGAGAGCAGGTGCTTACTAAAAGGTTTTAATCCTCACCATTCACCTTTACTATCATAAATTACTACTTTTGCAGCAGGTTCTTGACAGATACTTTTTTAAAATGAATTTTTTTTCTGGAAAGTTATAAAAAGTCAAATAGATATATATATATATTAGGGCGGGTTCATATTGGAATTAGACAAAGAGGGGATATGCAACAGATAAAATTAACCTTTAACACATTTCTGACAGAAAAAGAATTTTAAAAAATTGAGTTTTACAACGCGACCACTAAAAAATATATTTGATTACTTATAAATATGCAAAGACGACATTTAAATTTTTTTTTGAATCAGAATTATGTCTTCATGGTGCTCCCTGGAAAGGCCTTGAGAAGCTGAATCAGGAACTTTTGTCCGTTTCAAAATAACTCGTTCCTAGCCTTAGAAATCACTAAAAAAAACACATTTTTTAAAGGTTTATTGAGAATTGTCCAATTTGTAGAGGTTTTTTAGATTTTTTCAGGCTAGGAGCAAGATTTTTTTTGAAACGGTCAAAAGTTCCTGATTCTACTCCTCAATGCCTTTCCTGGGAGCACCATGAGGCCATAGTTCTGATTCAATAAATTTTTGACTCCCATTTACAAATAGCTATATATAGGTGTATTATACTTATACAAATCATTTGCAGATCCCCGTTTTGGCCTTAGAAAAAAATGTCTAAAATCGACCCACCCTAATATATATACCATCAAGATTAACAAACTGTATTTGAAAAAGTGATTACAGCGACTTAGTAGACCGAGAATGTTCACAAGTTTTAAAATTACAAGCTAAATAACACTTAAAGTACTGCTTTTAAAAGTTTTATTATTTTTGGATTTATAAACCTCTTTGTTTTGTAAATTTTAGGAAACAAATATTTGTAAAACTCGATAAGCTAGAACCTTATATAAACTTGTACAAAATAAAATGGTTTTTTTTAAAATAAAGAGAGTGGTACATTGTATACTATTCAACAATCAAGTAGAGTAGGAGTAATGGAAATACAAACATACACTTTTGAAAGACAAACATACACTCGTTAAAGAGTAGCTGTGCTACTAATAAACTTAGTACGTGCTTTTAATGCGAAATAAGTTACGCTTTTACTAAGGGTGGTTACCGCTTTAATACGGAAATATCGGAATGAATACTTCCCTCTCTAGCCAATAACCATATAAAACTTAAATATCTAATTTCTTTAATATCAAACACTAGAGGAAAATTAGAAGGTTTAATTTATGTTTTCCGTAGAGCTGTTCGTCATGTGAAATTAAAGTTTTTAGCGGATTTGTTTACATTACCTAACAAAATTTTCAATATCTTTGTTGAACCAGGAAGGAAGGGGGCAATGGGCTGATTATTACACTAGTCCCCAAAGTAATTAACAAAGTTTTCTTATTTGTTGCTTCAAAAACTGTCGGGACTTCTAATAAATTTTGATTGGTTGATTCATAAAGTTGTGGGAAATTTGTGTATCTTGTGTAAATTGAGAATGTACATCAATTTATTGGTCATTGTCTTATCCCTTTAGATCACTGGCGTTGGATTATGATTAATAATATGAGGCTCGGCTGCAGTTATAGATAATTGATTTACTGGTAGCTGCAGATTTACAAAAGTAATATTGCTTTTGCAGGATTTGTGGCTTTAAGCCGCTACTGGTCATAAGCCTCTGCAATAGTTGATTGTTAAGCAGACATAACTACTGAAATATATATGTACTAAACGACTCTACTGCACTTGAGGAGGGGGGAGTCGAATTTGCTATTGAAATGTATATGTACAAGCGGCTAAGCCTCTAAACGTCTCTACTGCACTTGAGGAGGGGGGAGTCAAATTTGATAACCCAATTTATTATTTTTGATTTTTAAAGAAACAAGAAAAGAAAATTTTTTTTTTTTTTTGAGGAGGTGCCCTCCATTTTGAATTTTGATAATAAAAAGTTTGGGAGGGGTAATTTTTTTCTAAGGAGATCCCGATCGCTTCAGCGGTTAGCGAGATCCTTCGGTACAGACAAACAGACAGGACACAGAGGCAAACACACATCCTGTTACGTTATTACAGTGATAAGTTTAGATTAGTCTAAAACTAATTTCTCTAATGTAACTATATAAGCAGGGGCGTTTAAAGCTTTAAAATGTGATCTACCTTATATCCTTTTCTTTCATATTATGCTAAAAACATCAACCAAATTGCATTACAAGTTTTTACAGGGATAAATAGATAGATAAATAGAGCAGTTGATTTCCCTTATATTTACATCTATATTATCTGCAAAATATAATATTGAGAACACTATTCCAATAAAGACATTATACCTTTAATTACAAAAATCACAGGAATCAGAGGGTTAGTTTTCGATAGGGAAAAATACATGCAAAGTTGATACTGTTTGTTAAAACAACGAACTAAACTAACGGAAGAAGCTAATTAAAGAGAATCTAAAGGTTGTACATTGATAATTATATACGAAGTAGATTTTCCACAAAAAAAATACTTTTTTTTGATTATGCTGTTCCATTTATTCCTGATAATATTTCGCAATAGTAAAACCATTGAAATAAAACAGTGTAACACCCTAATATCACGTAAAGTTTACAAAAAGTGACACAGAGGCAAAACATAGTGGATTTTGTCCATTTTTTCAATGTGAAATTTTGTACATTTAATCAATAACCATTTGTTTGCTGTGGTCATTGATTTAGGTATAGTCCTATCGATTTAAGACATAAGATTCCAATAATAATCAGGTATAATCTTGAGTTGCAACAGACCATATGCCCATTTGGATATTTAAGCTCTAATATCACCAGATTTTTCCATAGTTTCCTAAATTGTAATAGGCCACTCACTCTAATTTGTTAGATATGGAAATAATTTTCTTTGTTTTTATTTTTTGTTTTGTATCTCAACCCTTGTAAAAACCTAATCATGCAAGACCCCCCAAAACTCCCATCTCCCCTCCCTGCCCTCCCTCCCACCTGCCCAAGTCTTGAAAAAAGTATCAGGAAGAAAATGTCCTTAAGAAGGGAGACACGGTTAAAGCAATGGATTCAAAAGAATATAGAAAAAAATAGGTCTAAAAAGTATCTAGAAGAAAATTTTGGTGCTTTTCCTCAAAGTCCCTAGGAAGCACAGAATCCACCGACCCCTTATTCTTAATATCAATTGAAAATAAGGGGGTAGGTAGTCTTTATTCAATTTACATCGGGGGCCTTTACCCCTCCAGAGCTTTACTGTACCCAATATAACCTAACCTTAGCAGAGCCTAAATATAAAGAATCACACAACAACAAAATATTATAATTTCAAATAGCTTACTTTTCCTTTCATCCTAAATTTTGAGTGCAAATTGGCAAAAATCAAATTATTGTTGAGCACGATTCGCCCATATTTTGTTTGTCTGTGTCTTATTGCTCTTGGGCGATTTTTTACATATTAATTTTTATGGGTGGAATAAACCTACATTTTTCTAACGAGTTAACGAATTTGAGAATTTTAATAGAACAATTGGCACTTGTAATCAAACAATAATTCGTTTTGTGGCAATTTTTTAGGTGACGCTTCCCTTGGAGATCTGAAGAAAATCAGAAATTTAAGAACAATCAATCAATAATTCAAAAATACGCTATAAATTTATAATAAAACTGGTTTTGTTAATTTTTAGTTTAAACTATGATATTTCAAGAAATAAGACCTAGATATTTATTTAGTAATTGACTAAAATTTATAGACCTTCAAAACTATGGATTCTCCTTTCCTTGTCCAATATATTAAATGAGCCCTATCTATGAGAACTGAAAGCATTATATCAAAGTTAGAATGTACAGTCGATAGAAGATTAACTTATCTTTTATTGTCAAATCCCCGTATCTGTGTGTAATATGAGCCCCATGTGAACTTGCGAGTGAAGCTCTAAATTAAAAGAGCGTGGCGTGAGAATTTTGACCTACCCCCAACTGAAAATTTGTACTTGCGAGTATTTTTACAATGTTACAGTTTTTATACTACATATATTAGTGTATAAGTATACATATTTCTTTGAATAAGTGTATATAAATTCAGAGAAATAAAATATAGGAGGTAAATTACAGGGATGTCTAAGTTTATTATATTGAGAGGGGGGGGGGGGGGTTAAAATGAGGTTTTTTAAATGGTTTAAGGGGAAGGGGGTATTTTTAAAAGTTTTAAAGGCAGTAAGATGAAGGGTTTCAACTTTTGAGGGGGTGAAACACCACTTTACCCCCACCCTTGTACGTCTATCCAAGGAAAAATTCATACAAAATTTTTACTTTCTTACATGAAAGGCTTAAAATTATTTGATGAGATTAAAGTTAAACCTAACACTTCAATGAATTTCCTCAAAGCTTTTCAATTGATTAAAACAAATAGTGTGATGGAGTGTTTAGTGCTTTTAAGGCACTTTCAGGGAAAGGACCGTTTACTTTATCTGGAATTTGTGTTACAATGTAAAAACACCAAGCTTGCAATTTCTCCATAGGGAGATGACAAGTATCTATCAATGGATATAGTATATGTGTGGATATATCGACAGGGGAAAATTTGTCGACAATTGAGGTTGCTACAATGGTCCTCATGTATTGGTCAGTTCGTTCATACAGTAGGAGAGGAGGGGATTGGGTTAATGGGGGTTTATGGGAATATAGCTATTTTAGACAGCTGCGAGCGTCACTTTATCGGAATACATAAAAATCTGATGCAACATCCAGGTAATAGTATATCGATTTGGTAATCAAATATTACATATTATCTATTTTTATCTGGAATAGGGACAAGAATACTTAAAATGAAATACAAAGGAGTGCAGAGTCATCTCTGAGAAAGAGGATTTTAAAAATAATCTAAAACCATTCCGAGATTTAAAATTATAAAAAAAATGGCCTTAAACAATTTTGGATCATGGAAAGAAAACGAAGTTGCCGGTTCCGTCGTTTTTTCACAGTAGCCTTTCTCCTATTTCTAGCCACTGCGGGGGGCTCTAGCCCTGCGGGGCAATCATTAACATTTACTTAACCTAACCTAACCTAAAATAACCCTTCAAAAGCTATTGTGAAAATACGATGAAACCGGCAACTTCGTTTTCTTTCCATGATCCAAAATTTTAATTACTATATAAAGCTACCCAAAATCAGGAATTCAATCTGTTCATCGGTTAGCGAGATCTTAATAGACTAACCAACAAAAAACTTTATGAAATTGCTTAACTTTTTGTTATTGCTATTCCATTATGGAAGGTTTAGATTTCTTGTATTTTAGGAATAGATATATCTGTCTATGCTGTAAATAATATAAAATTAATATAGGAATAATCTTCTTTTAAAGCTAATCTAAGGATTGATAGTTAATTCAAGCCTACTTCCTTTTAGATCAAAATTGTATAAGTGATCAAATTACATGTATTATAACAAGAACAAATTTGTCCATAATTAACACAGCAAAGAAAAGCGTATATACCAATTGTTTAATATTAATTCCACCCATATTAGATGTTTGTACTGTCTTCTGGTAATATTATTAGGATGATAAAAAAAGTAGAATTTTTATAAGAATTAAACAATGCTTAAAGAGAAAAGAATAATATAAATACGACTGATTAGATTAAATTTTATTAAATTGAGCATTCTGTTATATCTAACATAAACTTTACGTTTTTTTTTTTTTTTTGGACAGACAAACAGTTTTAACAAAGCAGGTATTCTATTATAATGTTGAAAATTTGTATTTTTTAATTTATTATTATTACCCTTTTTTATTTTCTATGATATTTCATTCTTGTTAAAACTTCTTTGTCTGTGTTTTAACTTCCCTATATCAATAATAGATATATAAATTTGATATTTCTTTGGGATATTCACACAAAATCTTTACTGTTATTTCAAAAAAAATTCTAGTTTAAATAACCTTTATGTAATTTTAGACCAACTGAGTAGAGATTTTAGGGAGGGAACATTGACTGCAAATTACACTAGTACCCAAAGTTTTGTAACCAAGTTATCTTTTACTTCTTCGTCGGCAAAAAATATTTTAATTTGTTGATTCCAAACTAGTAGTGTTCAAATTTATCAACCTATAATTTAAATCCACAGAATGGGTAATTTTGTTTATTCTCATTGGGGATGTATATCAATTTATTGTCATTAGTCTTTCAGTGTAATGTACCTAGCAAAATCTTTCTGTTAAAATATTTTTTGTATAGTTATTAAATGTGGTATGAAAAGGATTGTATAAAATATTCATATTCAATACAATCAATAGAATTATCCTAGACAGTTCAAACTCTTATTTTCATTTATATTTAATTCGTTTTGCTCATACACAATACAAAGACTATAACTCTTTAATCACATACTATTTATCTTGAAGTCCTAACTCAAGGAATCTAAAAGGATCAGACAATGACCGATAGATATATGTACATGTACAAAATAACCCCTACTGCAGATTTGAATTAGTGGTTGAAACGTTTGGACACACAATTTTATGAACCAACCAATCAAAGTTCAATAAAGGTCTCTAAAGTAGATAAGCCAACGATTACGAAAACGTTATTATAAAACATTGGGAACTAGTGTAATATACCCAATGTCTACTTCCTTCCTAATTATACACAGTCATTTTCATGCGAAACAGTTAATTCTAAAAATTAACTAAATTTGCAGTTTGAAGTCATTTTTAAAGTGGTTTATGTTATAATTCTAACCCATTCATTCCATATTAACTAACAATTTGATTGGTCTAGAAATCATATATGTTATGTTTCACAATTTCTTTGTTCAATTGAAACTTTTATATAGGAAACTTTTTCTTTAAATCCATACATCTATATTTTCCGAAGGGATTTGGAAAATTATTAAAAAATTCTTATAATATGTTAATAGTAGATAAAAACATGAAAATCTTTTCTTGTTATTGATGTGCTATTTTTAACCTTGTTTCATCGCTTTCAACAACACTTGCGGCTGCGCACCAAGCATTCTAGAGGCCTTGTATTCAAAGTTGTAGGGAAGGGCAGAAAAGTAGCATAAAACCATGTGAAGATTCCATGAAATGGACTACTCCATCGGTTTAGTAGTTATTTTACTCTTAAGCTACTGACAAAAAAGTTTTAAACTTTGTATTATATAGTATATACTAAACTCTTTGTCTGTCCTGTTCTCTTTATTTCTTATAACCATAACTATACATCTCTATATCCTATATTTCTAACTATCCAAGTAAAAACTTAAATCCCACAAAAAGAGGTTCAGATAGGATATGGTGTTTATACATTTTCACAGACACAATACTGTCCATAAATAGCATAGGTTAAACGACAAAATAGTAAATAATTAGTAAATGTACAATTTAAAATACTAATCAGGTACTAAAATCAGTTATCTATCTATATGAAATTTATCAGTCTGTTCAGAACCAAATAAGAGCTTAAATTTCATATTCTTGTAAAGTTTAGATTTATATAATAGAACTTTGGACCTTATTTCGAAAAGTTGACCCAAAAAGCAGAGGGCACAACTACTAGTATGATTATAGAATACATTTTGTAAATCGTGTACTGTAATCTTTAACTATATTGTATAAACATATAGAATATTTCTTATTGCAAAACCTAATTAGAATATCTCGGAAAAATGAAAAAAAAGAGAGGGTGTTCATAAAATATTGAGAATTTCTTAAAGTGCATCTCCAATAAATCTGGGATAGCGTATGGCTCACTGTGAGTAAAAAAAGTAAGTTATAGAGTAGATACTCAGCTACTGGACGTACACGTATAAACACACATCCCATCACTATAATAACATTTCGCTATATGAAAATTATTTTACCTCATTGACAAAACACCCAAAAAAATACTTACTAATAATACTTTTGGTTATATTCTAAGATTATGGAAAATGTATTTTTGTAACAGGGATTAATTCTTTGAGATAAAACAGAAGAGTAGAGTAGCAACTTTTTAGCAAATATCAAGATGTAAAATGGTTAACTAGCACTGTTATATTAGGAGTGTGACAAAAATAGTATAAATATAAACAAGCAGGGTACATGTCTTGATCCAGAAAGAGACTGTAAATACAATAACAAAACCATCTCAAATTCAAAAAAGTTAATTCTGCCTTTATAAGCTGACAAATTGGGTAATGGAGAAAGCGTAGTTTATTTAAACTTATTTGCAATCTCCCTAATTTCATTATATTTGTCTGTTTCTTTGGTTTATTGTATAAGCTAAAGAAATTTATAAAAAGAAAGGCTTATAATACACACGGACTTATCTATAATTACAAAAAGATTCATGTGTTTTATCATCTTTTAAGGTTAACAAGTACGATTTAAAGCACAAATGTAGTCTTATTTTTAATTATCTTGATTATATGACTAGTTTTTCACATGATAAGACAATGGCCGATAAATTGATGTACACCCCCAATGATCTATACCTTCTGTAGATTATATTAATGATTGAAACGTTGGACTTTTAACTAAGTGACCTAACAAATTAGAATACAATAAAAGTTCCAAATGTTGTTAAACCAACGAATACGAAAATGTTATTTTAGGACACGGGGACTAGTGTAATAAACAGCTTAATGTCCCCTCCCTCCCTGATTTATATTTTATATAGTTTTTATATTTATTTAATCTTTAAAACAATTCACTGCTACGCTACTAATGAGCATAATTGTCCTTGTTTACCATCAATTTTGTTGTTTTGCAATCAAAACTAAAAATGCACTAATCCTTCACAAGGATTAGAAATAAATATAGACCACATTGGTTGGTTGTGTATCAAAGTTCTGACATAATTTCATCCAAAGTTGTAGAATAAACTATTAATTAACGTTTTGGTCCATCTGTTTGTTTGTCTGTAATGCAAAAATGAGTGAATTATCTAATCCAACTTGCCATTTAAAGCATGTCGAAACGAAGAATGATTTATAATATTCTTTCTCGTATTTATTCGAATCCGGTGAATAGGAACCGGTTCTCATATTTTATTAATATTGCTTATACAAGAAAGGTCATTCAAAATTATTTCACCAATATTAAGGTCAAGTGACAAAAATTTTAATTTCCACCTACTTCGCCCACAAAGGGGGCAATAGTAGACGGACAATTCAAATTTTTGATCACATGACCAAAATTGTTAAAATAATTCTCGCATTCTCAATATTACGAAAATATGATAAATAACTATTCTCGTATTCATTCGAATCCGGTGGATAGGAACCGGTTCTCATCCATACGAAAAAACTATGTCTAGCATCGTATTTTATCCAGCTTTCTACGAATATAGAAATGTACAATCATAAGATTAAAACCAGTTTTTTAGCCGGCGCCTTCGGCACCTCGGGGCTAAAAAACTGGTTTTAATCTTATAATTGTACATTCTATATCCGCAGAAAGCTGTTTATAATACGATGCGAGAAATAACTATTCAAGTATTAGATAAAAACATCGCTTCTATTTGTCCTTTCTCAATCTTATTTTAGAATCAGTAGATTTATTTAAACTTTATATTGGAAAAGAGTAAATAATTTCTAACTTTTAAAGTATTATCCCCTGAATTGAAGACACATAATGGGATGTTATCAATTTCGCAAAACGCATCACGTTTATAAATCTATAAATCTTTGATTGAACTTTTTAATAAAATTCTTACGACTTCCTTTTTGATTAACTCTCATCGCTTAGCAGCCCATTTAATTAATTTGACACTTTTGGCATTTGATAATATAGAATACTTAGCTGATATGACAATATGTGGAAGCTTTATAGTACACCATAGTAGAATAGTGTAATAATAGTTATTTCTCGCATCGTATTATAAACGGCTTTCCGCGGATATAGAAAGTACAATTATAAGATTAAAACTAGTTTTTTTAGCCCCGAGGTGCCGGAGGCACCGGCTAAAAAACTGGTTTTAATCTTATGATTGTACATTTCTATATTCGTAGAAAGCTGGATATAACACGATGCTAGACATAGTTTTTTCGTATGGATGAGAACCGGTTCCTATCCACCGGATTCGAATGAATACGAGAAAATGTGTTATTTTCTAATCATTAAATTTCTTTCTAACAATAAATCAAGATCTTATAACAGGGCAGATTTAATAAGGGGATACAGGGATAAGATAATGGCCGATAAATTAATCTTTCATTTATTCTATAAAGTTTTCCTTTATGTATTTTTGATATTGGGGAAAGAAAGGGCTGTATATTAATCTTCCCTGTAATGTCTTGGCCGATCAAAACCCGCCCTTTAATGTCTTTTGTTTTATAATTCTTAAAGTATAATTATATAGAAAATGCGTGGTTTTTTTCATATTGTCAGTCATCTTTTTCTCTTACTTAATATTTCATTAAACAAGATTGTCAAAGGAAAGTTGCCATAACATAAACCAAAACTGCATCCACTTTAATTAAACATATTCTATCATCTTCAAAAATATATAATAGGAGAATAAAAGATCAAAAATTTTGTCCCCAAAAAATGAAGAGAAGAAAGAGTCATAATTTGATTTAATTGCCATTGTTTTCTAACTGATTGTTTTTGAGAACATTTTTCCCATCATTGATAGGGCTAGCCAATTCTATTTTTAAGAAATGAAAATCATGTTTTAGTAATAAAGAAAAGATTAGATTATTTAAATTGTATTATTTCATTCAAAATGTAATATTTTATAATGATACTGAATTAAAATCAGCTAAATTCCGTTTTTCGCTAGTAAAAAAACTCCCTTGTTGTTTTATTATGGTATTGAGTAAAAAATCCGCGGAATAAGCATTAAAATAATACCCAATGGCACGTGACACTAATATTGGGAGTAGGGGGATGACTTGACCCTTAAGCAGATTCACAGTTAGGACTTCCAGACAAAGCAAAGGTCGTGCAATCAAATGGTTGGTTGTCTATTGGATGTTACTTAACCTAGTATCCGTGAGTATTAGAGAATCGCATCCAATAAAAAGCGGATGATGCTTAGGCTTCTCTAGATTATCACTTTAAATCGAAAGAGAATCATTTGATTTTTAAAAATTGGTTAGAAAATTGCAATGTTTTGAGTGCAAAAGAAAAAAACGTGGGAAAAATGTTATACACATTATAAATATACCATTATGAGTCTGACTTGAAGAGTAGTTATGCTATAGAAAAAAAAAACAAGTTTGGCTGCATTATGAAATTAAAGAAAGCCCAAGGGCGGATAATTATTATGCAGCTTTTATTACTTTATCTAAATTAAATGTATTCTAATTTCTCATCAAAGATAAGGTTAATTAATCTAAAAAAGTAAGGTTCTTTCACTACAACTTAGTTTTGAAGCACTAAAACCTTTTCCCAACCTCAATTTTAGTTGTTGAAAAAATAACTTATTTCATGCCTATTTCTTCGGTCTCTTTTAACCATTACTTGACCCAACCTAACCTAAAATGAACACGAAAAAGATTTTTTGTCATCCACATTCACACTATTAATTGGAAGTTAAGGATAATTTATATACAAGTAAAAAAGAATCATTACTAGGTAAAATGTATTGTATTTCTAGGGAGAAAAATATTTTTTAAATGGCGAATTTGTCATGTGTAAAACATTCATTATTTTAGAAATTTATCAAAACTTTGTCCAGATTCTTGAAATGCAGGTATGTACGTTTTTTTGATAAAATTTAGCAAGATTGCAATTTGATAAAAACATAAACAGTAACAGTGATATGACAACAGAAAAAAGCTATTTGAAGCCATTTTTTTGATAGTTTAAAATGATAACGTTCTAAACAGTCCGTTTTACAAATGACTCATAACTTTAAATCTAAGTAACTTACTGAGGAGTAAAGTACATTTCCTAAACATCCCTGAAAAAGGGCGTAGTGAAAATAATGCAAAAAATTTTCTTTTTCTCTTTTTCTCTTTTGCTATTTGTACTATTTTGAAGGAACACCTAAAAGTTCATCAAATTTGTTGCAATATAGATTTGATTTTATTACAAACAGATGAACATTTATATCAAAATGCATTGATTTAATAGTAGATGCGTCAATTGTGTTAAATAATTTTATAATATTTATGTTTTTTTACTGCTGTGTATGCACTCTTTTATGATAAAAATGTATTTGTAAGATAATTAACATTTTCCCTCTTATCAGATTTTTGCAGAATGAAATTTTTTTGTACTTTGCATGAAATTTTATTTTAAAATTTAGGGGAAACATTAAAGATGCATGTATTATTTTTTTTGTTAAATTATTTTTTAAAGCTGGTATTTAAGATAGTTGTCTGAATTTTTTTGTGAGGATTTCAATTGGTTTTTCCATCCTTATTATTATTAGAATACAAATGCCTATCCTAGAAAACCACGAAGTTTTATCACCATATAAATAATTGTGTTTTAATGTGTGAAAACCCTTCATCTTTAACTGTTCATACAATGTCATGAAATAGCAACAAAAAATAGCACGATAAAAAAAGATGAAAGATATATTAGATACAACCTGTAAGAAAGCCTGCTTTATAAATATTATACTAAAGACTACGCACATTGAGGCCTATAGTGGAAATTAAGGTGATGGGCGATTCCCTCCACATATTCAATTTTAGTTCCAAAAATAAAAACATTTTAGGGGCAAGTTATTTTTTCTGAGCGTTATCTCTTATGAGGGTGGTGGTTCCTTCCCAGGACCTGTCTACATTGCTTGTAAGAAAAAAAACATATCGAGTCAGTTATTAGATACATTTGAACAAACAGGCAGACAGATCTCATGTTAATTTTGTAAAAGGATACTAAATTTTGCTATTTAACAAATCTATCATTCTTGTTAGAACACTGATTTTCATGGAGTGTGGAAAATATAATTTTGACTAGATACTTAGTTTTCTTATTCAACACATTTCACTTTTTTCCCACTTTCATTTTCTAAAAATAAAATCAATTCAACAAGGATAGTGCAAAAAGAATTGTTTGACCGCTTTCCACAACTACTAAAATAAAAATTATTAAAATTAAAGAAGCCTTGATTTTCAATATACATATCTATAATACAAAGTAGAATGCTGTCTGTCGGTAACCACTGAACCGATCGGATTTAACTCTTCAGGGAATATACCTACTGGTCCTGAGGTGATTTTAGGCTATTTTTTTAGGACACCCCCAACCCCCAAAAAATGAAAAAAATCTACCCCTCAATTTTTAAAAGAATTATTTAAAATTTGTGGGGGTATCTCCAGAGGTAATAATTTTTTTTTCTTAAATTACGAAGCGTAGCCGCTAGTACATATATTTTACATTTTATAAAGCTTTTGAAATCTAATCTTTAAACTAAACTTTTGTCAATTTAATAGGAATTGAAAATTTGAAAACTTTTTCTTCCAGAAAATGCAGCAACTTTTTGGAGAATAACCTTGGCAAAGATGGAAGTTATCTTATTTTACAAATTATTATATAATACAAAAGTTGAAAATAATATAAATTTGATAACTTCTTCAAGGTAAGGCAGGAAGGTCAAAAGTGTAATAATAATGAAAGGTTTTTCTTGAATAAAAATTATTTTATTTAAAATTTTAACTAGCAGCTACTCCCCTAGATGCCTCTAGAGGCATTTGGCAGGATGGGGTGGTTCGACAATGCACTTTCCATTTTAGTTTGAAAAGAAAAAGGAGAAATAAACTTTTTTGGTGGTTGGGATTTTTTTCCAGGGTTGAATTAACTTGTGAGGGTGGAGGTACTCTCCCCAAAAATAGTTTTAAACCTTCTCTGGACCTATAAGAAACTTCAGTGTAAAGTCGTATCAGCAGTTAGTGAGATCTTGAGCTACAAACACACAGATAGACATCCTGTTACTTCTAAGTAAAGATTCTTAGTAAGGCACTTATTTTGACCTTAATTGAATAATCATATTCCACAATTCATATTTTTTATGATTAGAATGAAATCTTTATTAGTACTAAAACTACTGGTTAAAAAATATGTTCTTGGAAAAGAGTTAATTAGAGTTTATTACTTGTCTGTTTAGTAGAGCTGAATGTAATAGACTTATCATAATATATTCTTATTTAAAAACCTTTAACTAAGTATTCCATTCTAATTTGTGTATGCCTTCCTGTCTATTTCATTTAATGATTTTAGAGCTAATCTTTGGCATAGTCTTCTTTGCTCTATTGCATGCCTGTTTCTCTATTTGATAAAGTTACTAAAGTTTCAAAAAAAGGGGTTTCCTATTCATTAAATTTATTGTTGTGCAGTCTATTTACGTTTACTGAATTGTATGTGCCTGCCTGTCTGATAAAGTTTCAATGATGACATAAATTTAAAACAAGGTCTACTCTCTTGTAACCCCAAGGAAAAGATATGTTGATGCATTATAGCAAATCTTCAAGACTTATCATAAACAGTTCATGTTTTAGGTTTTTCCTTCCAAACACCATTTTCAAGCACTTCTATTTACTTGACTACAAAAAATATATGGCTTTAAATGATAACAATTCATTTGTTTCATGAAAACAGAGTTATATTCAACTGGTTTACATTTAAAAGTTCCTATTAAAAGATCTTGGGATCTAAAGGGATAAGACAATGGCCGATAAATTTATGTTTATCCCCAATGATGATACACAAATGTATCCCTTCTGTAGATTACAACTAATCAAAATTCAATAAAAAGTCCCCAACGAATAAAACTATGGGGACTAGTGTAATAAACAAACCAATGTCACCTCCCTTCCTGCTAAAGATCAATATGAAAATATGTTTTGCTTATCATTTTTGCAGTTTTGTGTGTAGATTATGCGTAGCAAATTTAAAATGATCTTGTTAGGAAAAAGAAGACATAGGGTTGGTTGTCTGACTTAAGTATAACTAGGCTTATTAAGAATATTATTTTCCAGTATGCCTTCGAAACCGATTATAATCCAAGGCATCGTGTTATAGACAATTTTTTCACGAATATAAAAATAGAAAATCATAAAATTTATACCAGTTTTGTTATACCTGGCCTTCAATCCCTCGGTGTTAGCAAAACTGGTTTTTCATTTTAATATACGCGGAAAGTTGTCTATAACATGATGCGATGAATAACTATTATGATAACCTTTTTAAATTAAAAAGTTCAAATAAAATTTGACTGTTTAAAAATGTGATAGTTTTAATCTATCATCAATAAATGTATTTGTATAGATGTATATTCCTACTTGCCCCAAGTGGTGGTCACCACTTTCGTCTGATAGCGAATTAGCTTTTGTTCTTTTGTAGGGACTCTGCTGTGTATATATTTCCGACGCTATTAGATGATTTCAAAGACCCAATGGAAAATCGGGACATTCTTTTTCTGTAAAATTTATCTACATTAGAGCTATCCCTCTTTCCCAAACAAATTTGTATTTCATTTGTAATATTACATATTAAAGTTCACCTAACTTCCTTTCTTTCAGATTAATAGAGATTCAGGGGTAGGTTAACGCAAACAAAAAAAATAAAAATATTTAGAGACAGTTTTAAATCCTATTGATGAGGCTAAATTCTGCCATTTGAAGATACGTTATTACGATTAATTCTCCCCCATTTATAGCCAATCAACCCTTTCATTGAATTATCTTTGTCAGGCAGTAAGTACCTTTATATGTGTTTAACCTGTTTTTGGGCCAAGGTTTAGTAAACTCTTACTATTATTGTCAGGCGTTTGATATAATAGCAGCTGTGAAGGTACCAATTTTAAAATCTTTAGTTATGCTACAACCCATGACCAGTCTACATATAGTAAATACACTAGAAAAAAGCCTTGAATAGCATTAAACTATTTGAAATGGTTGTCTTTTCCCTCCCCAAAGAAAGTTCATATTCATCATGTCATAAGTAAAAACAACTATTATACGTGAACTTAAACTCAGAACAATGCATTATAGAGCTTACAACAATATTTATTGTAATTTTTTATCTAGAGAATCTTCACAAAAAATATAAAAGCCTTTTCACAATCAGTCATTGTTTCGGAACGCAATGCCTAGCCGTTCTCGAAATCTTAATCTCAAGCCCTCCGAATGACCAACATAGTGAAGTTTACGAATGTGTATTTATTACCATGAAAACAGTAAGTCTAAAACAAAAATATAAGAATTAATATCATAAAATTAATGGTTATTATTTTTGTAACATCGAGGTTGCGTGATTTCAATTTAATAAAAAATATGAAATTTCTAAAAAACTTTAAATTGGCACAAAACATATTAAATAGCATCAGAAATTGATAATTTTAGAATAAAATGATCAATAATATAAAGGAAAATATTCGTACATCAAAACTTAGCAGTTAAATGGTCTATTTGTTGAAAAATTAATGATTTAAATATCTTCATAAAATTGTACCATTCTACGCTTATTATTAAGAATTAAAAGATAAATTCTTACCACATATGATGTCAAACTAAGCAGGAAGGCTTATTTGAGATATTCCACACATCAGAGCACATGTATATTCAAGCAATACATTATTTTCATTCACGTAGCTCCTCACGTGGGACTAATCAAAGGAAAAGTGCGCGTTTCTTTTGTTCGTTTACAAGCCACGCGCCGCGCGGAGATAGTTAGGAATGCCGCGTAACACACTCATTCTCTAGGAAATTTGGTGTAAGGAAACAGGGATTAATGGGTTCGAACTTGCCAGGGAATACAAGAAATACATACCGAAACAGTCATGTTTCTTACAGAACACCTACATCTACAATGTTTTTATATGATTGACGATCAGATAAAAAGTTTATTTGTGAGGTAAATCTTCACAATAATTTGAAGAGTTTTATTATAAAAAATCCTGAGTAATCCAATCTAGCCGTTGAAACCTAAAAATCCTAAGATCAACATTTGTAGAGATTTATAAAAAAGCAGTCTAGTAGGTTTACAAAAATAGAAATTAGGAGCAGGTATATATATAGCAGGGAAAATTAATCTACAACTCTTTATTCACCCAATATTTACAAACTAACAAAAGCAGAATTTCCATTTTAGAAATGGATAGAAAGATTAGATAATAAATGAAAGAGTATAGATGAATAATCCAGACAATCTCCTGCCCCAGGTGACAGAAACCCTTTTCGTCTGTTAGAAAATTGTTATTTTTGTTCTTTTGTATGGCCTCGGCTGTGTTAATATTTCCGATGCTATTGGTTGATTTCAAATACCCATACAAACTGCCCTTAGAGTAGAAATATATTTAGCTCATGCCACCTCTATTCTTTTACTTTAATGATTAGATTAACATATATCTATATCCCTTTATCCCTGCAATTATGCAGCACACACGCACGCACCAGACGACCTTACATGCACCCTCACAAATTATCAGGGCTTCCAAGAAATAAGAAAATTTATATAAAATAAAATATTTTAATATAATGATCTATGCAAAGCTAAATCTATGTGTATGAAATGACTACTTAAACCTGACAAAATTTAAAAAAATCTAATTGTTCAAGCTTTAAGTACATGATACTATTCCTATTTTCTGCAAAAGTTAAAAGTACTAACAGAAATTGGCAAGCCTGCTTTTGTTTTAATATATTAGCCCACCAAAAAGTTGTAAAGTCACTAATTGAAGTTTCTGTGGTTGGGAAAAAGTCATATACATGTAATATTCAGTAAGTTATTCACAACTGCGTGCAGAATCGTTTTAACTAAGAGAGTTGTCTGGGTGATACAACCCACCCTGGAAATAGTTATGAGCCGGTAACCCCCTTAAGTTGCAATTTATGTATGCTTCGTTTTATTATTTCAATAGAACAACTAACTGAGCTTTAAGATGTTCTTATTTTATTTTACAAATAAAATTTTTTGTCCAAACTAATTCTAGAAAAAAATGGCTCAAAATGAGACATGAAAGGTAAAATAATAGAATATAAATCTAAGATTTGTGAGGACAATACCAGTTTAATCAATTTGCATCCCTTTTGTTCCCAAAATTCAGATACCTAAGGCAGTATTTTTTACAGTTATTGTCACTAAATCAAGATAAGTTTCCTGAAGTCGAAGTAACTTTCACATGATCTTCAGAAATTATTGTTTCAACAAAACAACCTATTTTTTTTATGTCTAGAGACCTTATAATTTTAAAACAAATGTTGTCTTCACATGTGCTTTTTAATCATGAAGCAATAAATGTTTACCGGGTATATTAAATATTCCATGAAAGCTATTTTTTCGGGTTCTTCTGTTTGTTTAAACAACTCTTCAAAACCATATCTGCAAGTCACAAGACTTTCATTATCATTTCATAATAAAAGAAAGATACCAGAGCTAGGGTTATAGCAATTAAAGTGTCATGGACAGCAGCCTCGTCCGTATGAGGTAATTGATAGTTAGGGATATACCAATTAAAAGACATTATTCTGGCTCCATCAAATATATGCAGTGCAGTGATTAGATCATCCATAACTTGAAATTATAAGACTTTGACCCGGGATAACAAACTGGTTTACATTTTTTTTATTTTTATTATTCGCGGAAAATTGTCTATAAGATAAAACTATACGTGATTTTTCAGTATGGCGGAGAACCGGTTCTAATCCAGCGGATGTTAATCAGTCTCAAAAAGTTTTTGACTATCATTGTTATCTTACCACTTTATCATATCACTAGCGGTTTCCCCCCTAGCCTCTAGGGGCTTTGCCCCAAGAGGTATAATTACATCTTCTATTACTTACCTAGCAGAACGGATCGCAAATTTTCGCACCTACCCAGCAGGAAAACATTTTCTCGTTTAAATAACAAATTCGCAAAATTCGTAAAAAAAATAGTCTAGTGTGTTCTCAAGAAAATTACTACTGGTGCTGCTCATAGTCTAATGTGTTCTCAAGAAAATTTTTTTTTTTTGGGGGGGGTATTTACCCCCCAAAAATGTTGGGGTGGGGGTAAATACCCCCTCCTAAATGGTTGGGGGTGCCTACGGCACCCCCAGGGTAGGGGTAAATTTTAAATGGGGGGGGGGGTTAAAATGAAAAAATCGTTTGGGGGGGGAGGGAACCGCCCCATTACCCCCCCCCCCTTGGACGTCTATGCCCACCCCCCAAGAAAATAGCTTAACCCTTACAGATCGGGGGGGGGGTCATATTGACCCCCCCCTCTGTTTTTTCAATGTCATTTTTTTTGTAGGTAAGATAGAGAGTTGTGACTTCATGACTTTTTAAGTTTAGTAATTATACGTCGGCAAGAGTTGATCTTATAAGGATATCTGGTCTGTGTCGGTCGTGGCGTCCGGTCAAAGTCGGTTAGGTCGAACCAAATTTAGAAAAAATTCTAAATAAATCTTAATTTCTACATTATGACTTTTGTTTATAAGGTAGAAACCTAAAATTTTTTTGGTGAATACTTAGATATCAATGACCTTCTGATAAAAGTGGTGTTATGACCGTTTGACCGCTCCCTGACCGACTTTATGACCGATTTTTGTCCGGCTTTTACTACAGACATATATCATGAATATCGTGGCTTCTATTACAGCTAGAGGCCTAAAAAATTTTTGGTAAATCCTTGAGCAACAGTAAACAGATAAAAATATTATATGGCGCCGCCAACCGCCGTTTTACCGCCGTAACCGCCGAAAATGGCAGTTTCTGTTATTTGCCGTTTTTTGGCGATGATCTGAAAAAGTAATTTTTTTGTTATGAAAAATAAAAGTTCGTCCTAAAATTTGGTCATCCTAGCTGCAAAATTGGCCGCTCTACAGCTGTTTTAATATTTAGCGGCTGGCCGCTAAAAAGCGGCTAAGGAGCGGTCTGACCGCTATGACTAGAAAAAGTAATTTTCTCTAAAAATACACATGAACCACCAGAAAAAAATTTTATGTCTCTAACTGTAACAGGAGCCGAGATAGAGGGGGGGGGGTCAATATGACCCCCCCCCCCCCCCCCCCCGATCTATTAAGGTGGGGATAGGGGCCCGATCTGTAAGGGTTAAAACCACCACAGGACCGATAGGTATATACCCTGCTGAAGAGTATAATCCAATCGGTTCAGTGGTTACCGAGATCTTAAGCTTTAGACGGACGGACAGACATCAAGCTACTTTGTATTATAGATTATTGTCATAATTTCCACAAAAAGTATTTATTGTGAATATTATTGTACATACTGTAACTATGTTAATATTTTAAATATCTTTGGATGCATGCTAGCTACAAATGAAAGTGTTGAAGACAAATTTTGTATTGTAATGGCATGCTAATTACATACAATACTCATACTCATTCATTTTTCAGATTTGAGATCTAGAGAAAGAAAGAAATATTATTATCTTAATGTTTAACATCAGTGCCTGATTCTGAATCGAGAAAAAACATTTTATAGTTTATAAAAAAATTAAGGATGAGGAAAAATGATTAGCTAGGAGATGGACCTGTAAGGATGAGCCGTTGCATCACTCACAACAAACTTCTTAATACGACATTTGAAATTAGATTAATAACTTAGCTTTATCTAAACACAAAATATATCAATTAAAAACTTTAATGACTATTTTTTAAAGCTTTGCCAAAAATGGTATAAATTGTTCTTTTTTTCTCTGTCATATATTTCATTTTTCATTATTACTGCCTTTAATTTGTTTTAACTGCAATCAAAATTAAAGGTATATAAAACAATCCTCTTATGCCTTCGTTTATAAGATGAAAAAATTGGCACGGCAACTCGATCTAAAGTTCATTGTTCATACCTTTACCTAAGTTATATTAATTAAATAAATATATATTTTTTATTGTTGATAGATTTCAACAATGCACCTTAAGATATTTAATAGAAATAGAAGAATAGAAGCATATTCTGAACCCTTTTTTGTCAAATCTAGGAAGGAACATTTCTAGCAGACAAAAGTATTGTTTACTTTCGACTCAAGCTGATGTGGATTCTTTAAAAAATTATAGACTCGCTACTCGATAGTGAGGCAAAATTATTTTTGTGAAAAATCATCCAAAAGCACATTAAAAATCTACAAAAATTAAACAAAATCATATGTTAGTAACCCTTTTAAGATTTTATTTAATTTTTGTAAATTTTTTTATTCGATTTTGGAGGATTTTTCACAAAAATAATTTTGCCTCACCAGCGAGTAGCCAGCCTAACTTTTTTTTAAGAATCCACCTCGTTTCGAAGCTTTAAAATTTAAACGAAATTTTTGGGCAATTAATTCTGAATCCGCAAAGCTTTCTACTAAGAAAATATACTGTTTACAGCTGACTTTTATCTATGTATGAAATGAAAAAAAACATGCATTCGTAACAAGATGTGTACAAAATTTCAACCAATGAAATTAAATGTATGTACCAATGCGATTCTTCTATTGGCTCAATCAGACATTCCCTCTCTTTCTTAGTACCTTTATTAGAAATTTATAGAAAACAATCTTCTATTCGTTGTTAGATTGTAATTATGAACAGCATTAGAATGTAATTTGTAATACGCAGCCTATATTTGAAACTAGACACATTTGCTGGCTGCGTTACTTATATTAGACAAAATTTACTTATTATTTCAATCTGTTTTTATTTATTTATTATAAAATAACAATGCATATTATTTATTTTTGCATGAAAAAATAATAAATAATAAAACCCTCATCTATCAATCTATCTAATTTTGATCTTTGCCTTTTGTTCTTTTATTGTATTTTATCACCTGTCAATACTCATAAGTGTTCTTGTAATATGGAGGAAAATTAAATTTAGCTACAGTTCAGGTATTTTATACTACACTAGTGGTTGCGCCCCTAGCATCTAGGGTCTCAGTAAATAGCCAAAAACCATCCCAAGACTTGCATCTAAAATAAAAATAACTTTCAACCACCCTGGGGCCTTTGTGAAGCTTCTCTGAAATCTAGAACTCATACGGTTCAGTAGTTCTTGATATCTTAAGCTACAGATAAAAAACCTTACTACTTTTCAAAATAGGATAGACACTTTGAATAACAATCCAATTCAGTAGAAAATTTTGCTTTTATGTATGTCCATTAAGATCGCATTTTTAGGAAAGCTTAGTATCTACAAATTTAAGTGAAAAAGAGACCAGTTGGGCTATCTAACCACAACAGTCCAGATAAAATGAAATGCTGCAAAAAATAGCTTTTTTGAAGCAACACTTTTATTTCGAAATTTATTGACCTTTTGGGCTACCTAAAAAAGATTAGTAACCACGTCAGTGTTGATAAGACTAAGTGAAATAAAATATTGCTATTTTGTAGCAACATCTCATATTCAACTTTGGAGACCATTTTAAGTTGTTTAGTTACAGATTATGATTCATATTGGTCCGGATAAGTGGTGGTGCTACAAAGCATAGTTTTTTTTAAACGCAAATTTTAAAAAATGCATTTTGTATTCTTCCTTTTGTATTACTTAAGAAGCTAATTGTGTAAGTGTGTCTAGTAAGATCTCGTGAATTCCTAGACAACGTATTCCTTTACAACAAATAGACATTTTGGTACATTATTCAAGAAATAATCTAGAAGTCATTTTATGCACTTCTTTGATGTTAATCACTTCTTTGCTGTTAATCACTTCTTTGATGTTAATCACCCTGAAGACCGAAAATGTACAAGAGTTTAAAAGTACAATTGCAAAAAACACTAAATACTGCCTCTAAAATTTTAACTGACATTAGAATTGTACAATTTTTTAATATGCTATTTTGAAAATAAAAAAAAACAAGAAAATAATTACTGTACAAAAAAAGGACAATCAATAACACCACCATTACTTTTTGTGTCTAAGTGGATTATAAACAAGTCAAAGTCCAATTATGTCAGAAATAACTTTTAATTAAAAAGGAAAAATTAATATTCTATAATATTTATGCCTACTAATGCATTGATGGTGATGGGGGATAAAAAGCTAACAAAATAAGTAAATTTTCTTTTGATTTTTTAAAGGTTAATTTCAGTTTAACAAATAGTAATATAATCTAAACATAATAAACTTATTTTATTGGTGTTTTAAAAACTTTAAAGAAATAATACAAGAAACCAGTGACTGTGACACTAAATCTAGCCCGAAAACACTTGTACCTCTAATATCCATACTATCAAAAGAATAGATTATTTGCATATAGTATCAAATTTTGCAAGAGTAAACAAACATACAGATTAGTTAATAGATTAGTTTTTAGAGGATCAATATTGGAACTAATAACATGAATATTAAAAACTTCTACAACAAAAACGCCAATATTACAAAAAAAAATAGCCAAAAAATTAAACACCAAAATGCAATTTTTGAAAATTTTATTTTATATACATATAACAAAGCATTTTTACTGACTTAAACCAAGTAGTTAAAATTATTCCTGATGTTATAAATTGTATCTTGTACAATTTGTAAGTCCTTGGTTCTGATCATTATAGGTTATCAGATAATATCTTTTGTAAACAAAAAAAACATTATTTTTAATTTTATAGTGGCTTCACCCCATTTAATATTACTTATAATGTTTTATTTTTAGAATGTCAAAAGCAGCTTTTAATCCTGATAAGCTTCGAACTATATGGCAAAAAAGAGCTAGAAAGTCATTTAAGAAAAATTGTATATACAACTTTCTTAATAGGCAGTCTTAAACTCAGCTCATGAACAAATATTACTTAAAGAGTAGCTACGCTACTAATTAGAAAAGTAATATGTAATAATAAATGATTAATAACAAATTTACTTATTATTGTTATTTGTTAACTTTCCTATAATTGTAAATTCAATATTTATAGTTATTATTATAATTATAATTATGTTAATTGTTCTTTACTTTTGTATAAAAAAAATAAAAATTTCTATTGAAATAAAACTATGTTATTTTTTTTTATTTTTCTCTTTCCAAGTCACCTAATCATATTAATGACTATTGACTTTGCCCCTAGCACTTATGTACACATAACTTTTATCTACTTTTAACTCAAGCCGCGCAATTTTAATTTTACAAAGACCCGCATTTTTGGCATAATCTTTACCTCTATGGTGATGATTTAGAAATGAAATAATCTAAATTCATCATGATACCTAATTGAATCTTCCCTACACATTGGAGAAAACTATCGGTATAGTGGTTATGGATATCTTAATGGACTTACAAAAACATACAATTTTAATGGAATTTGGAATTCCGTCTTATTTACTAATTTCATATCTATATTATCTAAATATAATTTGTTTCAAAGCATTTTTTGTGATTTATTTTTAACATTGTACATACCATTTTTGGGTATAGTCCCTTTCGTAACATCGCACCTTATGGGGCGATTCTTCGTATTTTTCACAGTAGCTTTTCTCCTATTTTTAGCCCATGCGGGGTCAATTACCTAACCCTGTGGGGCAATTACCTAACCCAATATAACCTAACCTAACCTAACCTAAAATAACCTATAAAAAGCTATTTTAAAAATACGATGAATCGCCTCTTATGGGGCGATGTTACGAAAGGGACTTTTACCCTATTTTTTTGTAAAGCTTATTGAAGTCTGATAAAAGAAAGATAGCATTTAAAAAGAAAAGTATTTGAAGTTCAAAAAGACTTTAGTTCCTTGTTCACTTTTTATAATGCTGTTAATTTGTGTTTCACTTTAACACAGTACCATAATGGTCCAGTGGTTAACAAGACCCTTCGCTAAACATATAAACACACGGACATCTTATTACTCTCTAAAATTAGAACTAAACTTTGTAATGACCAACAACGATTTAAATTTATTTCATGGAGATACATGTATAGACATAACCCTTGTTACACATAGCTTCGCTACTGGGAATCAGTTTAAATGATTGCACTTCTTGTGATTTTTTTAATTGATGTGACTTATTACACACACTTCTACTGATAATTATTTAACATGCATTTGCGTATGTTTTTACAATATAAAGCAAAAACTACTGAAGTTGAAAAAATGCAGCTCTTATGAGCAAATATAGTTGATATGTTATAATTCGAAAATTCAACACTTTTCTTCAATATGAGCACCCTACAAAAAAGTAAAACCTGAATTTATGGCAGCTGAAGCATATGTTTACCTTTCAGTTTTCCGCTGGTCGAAAAAAGTATTATACATTATATTGCTTTCTTAAATAATGAGAGAAAAAAGTCATAATTTTCAAATTGGGGAAATATTTATCTTTTTTCTCCAGTTTGATAAAACATAGTTTTTATTTCCCTGGTATTTACCTGAATTGCATCTAATTATCTATCTGGCTATCCAGCTTGCTATCTGTTATCTATCTTCCTTACAATCTGCTATCTATCTAATTATCCTGTGCTGAAAAATGTTATAGGAAAAAGCAATTCTTCGCTTGCGGCCAGTAATGCAGGGGTAGGTATATGATAATAAAATATTTTTTTGCAAGCTACTAAATTTATTATTGTGCTGTAATTATGGATATAGAATACGTGGATTTATTGACAGAAGAAAATTTGTCGTAATTGAGCTTGCTAATACTATAACCCTTATTTATTGGTCAGTTTGTTCATCTAGTAGGAGGGGTAAGAATAGGGTAACGGGGTGGATAGGAGAACCGTTATTTTAGCCAGCTACAAGTTTTCCTTTATTGGAGTACATGATAATCTGGTGTAATAATAAATCCATTGTCAGTAATGGCCACTTTTTAATGTCTTTGTGCAGGAGTATTGTAAATTTGTATTGTATTGACTTATCTCTGTATCCTTAGTTTTGACTCGTGTATGCACTTTGATAAAATGTTGTAATTACTGATGGAACATTACAAGACAAAATATCTAGTTTTTTGATGCAAAACTTGTCTAGGGTAGTAGAGTGCATATTTATCAAATATAATTGCCCCAAATATAATTCTTCTATAAAAATTAAACAGATTCTGTGTCTGTGTGTCTGTCTGTTTGTAAACAGTGGAAAGTTCCTGTAGAATCTAAATTGTACAAGATGACTTTAGGTACTTTAAATAGTCAGTAGAAGCTCTTCCTTAAATTGTAATTAAATTCAAAATCTTTAAATTTACAATTGGAGCTCCAATGCCCCTCCTAAATATTAGTTTTACTAGACACTATTACATTTAGGTATGTAAACATACAATTAAAGATAGGTTACCCTTTGTAGGCATACCTTTTTGTAAGATAAGTATATGCTAACCATATATTGAAACAAAAACAAGTATGTTATTTTTTGCGGATTCTCTTAAATTGGTTAAGTTAGGTTAAGTTCCCTAAAATACCCTATAGCTATAACAACCCAGGGTACAAGTACAAGTTTATTGAGAGCTGAAGAGGAATGGTTTAAAAAGCTTCAATTGCAAAATTTGGAATCAAAGCAATCTTGTAGTTTTGGATATGGGTGTATAAGTAATCTAGATTAAATGATTATTACTAAAGAGAGGAGATATGCTATAGACCAATGAATTATAGACTATTCATTAGAGTATGATTAGCATAGATTGAATGTAAACATTTAAAGACATTAAATTAAAGACAAATAAACTATTGAGAATAAAATAAAATAAAATAATTGTAAGAATATAGAGATTTGGTAAAACATATTATAGGCAACTTTTTAAATGAAGAATTAATTAATAGAGCTAAATAGTTTTGTTTTATGTTCAATTTCATTACAATAAGGGAATTCAGTTGTGAAAAACCAAATAAATCTCTATGAATATAGCAGGAAAATTGTTTTTGTTTCACAATCCTAACTTTAATAACAAAAAAGTTATAAAGAAAATAAAAATAAAACATAATGATTTTTTAGTCTAAAAAGCTTAATTTACCCCCTATTAAATAATTGAGATGTCAGAAAAGTAGGCGGAGCAACTGTCATAATTAATCCTTTACTATAAATAAGGGTTAATAAATAACCTAAAATTTGCAAATAATCAATTCATTCAGTAGTATTTTTTGCCATTAAAAATTTATATATTTTGGTGGAATAAAAAAGAAATATTTAGTTAACTTGTTTTTCTTTGTGTCTCATTATTCAGTTGCCAGAAAAACATAATATAACAATCCAAAAAATAAGAGAAACAAAAAAAAATTCTTTTTCTCAGTCACTTTTTCAAAACTTTAGCTCTAAAAATCTCCGGCGTTAATGGAGGTAAAAAAAATATTTTTATATCTACTTACGTGGAATACTATGGAGAACAAGGACATATGCATTTTTTAATAATTCATTGAGATATAAGGGCTGCAGATGCTTAAAAATACTTTTTCGAGGGTCATACTGTACTATATTGTAAACTTTTTTTTTCAATTTTGCTTACAATGAATTCGTAATATTTTTCTGATTCTAAAGGTATATATGAACCCATATTTTTTTATCTGTGAAATAATAAAATTAAGTTCAAAGTTTTTATTCTCGTGGGTTTAAAAAAATCGATTTTTTCAATAATTACCTGACAGAATTGAAAAAGTAAGGTGTCAAATTAAAGATCTTACTATTTTTGTTCATAATGGCCATTTTCTTTCTTTTTTTTGTTGCGTTTTAGTACCTTAAAATCGACTTAATTTAAAAAAAAAAACTTAAATTACTTAAAAAATAAGAGGTCTACAAAAAAAAACCGATTGCATATCTGAATTCTATGAAAAATTTTACATCTACTACTTACTAAAAGAACCGGCTAGCTATAAAAAAAAAGTTGATACACCTTCTTTATTTAAATTGTCATATTTTCTAAGAGGTTTGGTGATTTCTTAATATTAATAATAACATAAAATTTTATGGTTTAGTCTGCTTTTATATAGAACTAGCGGCTTCGCCCCTAGAGGCCTTTAGGAGAACTTGGGAAAGGGGGCGGTTGGACCCTGTCCCCCCTTTTTTGGAGGGAGGGGGGTCTTTTTTCAAGGGTCAATTTATCTTTTTAGGAAGGTGGGTCCCTTCCAAAAATAGATAAAAACCATCCATAGACCAACAAGTAGCTTTACTGTTAGGGAGACCCATATCTGTTTAGCGGTTAGTGAGATCCTTTAAAATAGCTTACTACTTTATATAATAGGATTATATTTTCATATTTGTTTGCCATGTCCTGCAATGATATAGTGTTAAGCTTCCTTAGGTTAATAATTTTAATCTCCCATCTACTCCAGAATCAATGATTATGACACATACTCTTATAAACATTCTTATATTGCAATAGTTTTTGGTTGTATGTGTGTTTGTGGGAATTTGTATGTATTTTTCTTTGTAAGATCACATTCATTGATTTAGTATGGGTTAAGGCTATTTGAAGAAGGAAAGGCTAAACCTTAAAATACATGACACAGAAAAAAAATAACTACTCAAAAGAAAATTATAGAAGAGGGGTTATCACCACCATGTTCCCCACCCACTTTTTTAATCTTTGAGTAATAACTATTGAAGTAAAGGTCTGAGGAAAAAGCCAAAAAGCAAGAAAAATACAACTAAAAATACTCTAAACTTTGTCTATTTAAAATAGGTAGTTTTCACTTTCAGTTTCTGTAAATTGAAATTGAGTGTAATATTTTTGTATACTTCTAATTAGGTCTTCTCACTCAAAAATAACAAATACTTTTTTAAAAAGTTTTTAAATTAGTAATCGATGAATAATCAAATAGTATGATAATAATGTAAGTTATAGGATTTATTAGGAAATAGCAACACCTTTATATTCAAAAAGGTTTCCAGTTTTGGTCATTAATTAAAAAAAACACCTATAAGTATAAGAAGAAAAAATATCTTAATCTCAGTATTTTAAAAAATCTAAATGATATATAAAAAGGTTAAGATAATTAATCTCCCAAATTTTATTTGCTGAATTCCGAATCTGTAGTAGAACACAAATATTGTAAAATAATTCATTTCCCTGTATGTTGATATTAGAGCAATTTTTGAGTTTTTTATTTCATTTTATATTGATAACCATCTTTTTTTTGTCTCCACATTCTCAAGATAGATCAACACTAGAAAATAGTACCCCAATCCCCTACTCTTACTTTTTCTTGTTAAAGCTAAATTGAGAATGGGAGTGTCGACCTCCCCCCTTCCTAAAAGTGCCCCTGAAGGCATCTAGGGCAGTAGCCGTTTGTGTTTAATATAGCAACTAAGGTACTCATTTTGTTCTGAAAATCGTCATTGTAGAAAAAAATCAGAATTGTAATAATCTAAATCTAATGTTTTGAGATGTTTGTCTTCACTAAAAATAATATGAAAAATTGCTTCGATTTTCACAGTGAGCAAAAATTGAATAAACATATTTTTTTAAAATTATATTGCTTTGTATTTCATATTTTTCCAATGTTTAGCATAAAATGTCACAAAAACCTAAAATAATTCCCCACCCCTATTTTTAATTTAAAAGTAAAATGTTTCTCGCTCATCGGGGGGAGCATTAACCCAACAGGGCCATTTCACTGAGAACTATCCCTGCGGGACTATTTCCTAACCTAAAGTTAGCATAGAAAATTAAATTTCGTTAATCAAAGGTACAGAGGTACAAGTGTAATATTAAATATATATCTAATGATAAGTAAATTGAATACAAAAATGTCCACTTCTCATGCCAGTGTGAAACTGAATTTTTTCCCTATAAAGTGTGAGATGAAAAACTATGTTGGTTCAGATTTTTAAAGAAATCCCCCAAGGAGGATTTTATAATATATACAATATCTTAAAAAAAATATTATATGACTTTTATTCTAACGCAAAGAAAAGAAATCACAAGTAAGATTAGGAGGATGCCTAAATCTAAAAACAGGCACGAGTCATTATTATGCACAGATAGGACTTTCAGACAAAGGACATGCATCAAGGGGTTGTATATAAATGGGTGTGTTACTTTACCTAGTACCCAGAATTATTAAAAAAGAGACCTATTTTTAAACTGACAACGTTACAATGTTAAAGACAGCAATTTTTTTAAGGCAAGGTTAATTAATTTCATGATCATGATCCCCAAAATAATTTTTTCACACCTTTTAGCTTACAAAAAATATTTCTTTAATTTAAAAAAAATTAATTCCCTATCTTAGAATCTATTGCTATGTGACCCAATTAAAGTATTTAGAGTTTTAATTAATGTAAAAGGGAAATAGGCGGAGCTACAAGATAAATCCACAGTGGGATATTTTTTATTTGCGTGTGAGTGAGGTAAGAATGGACATATGATATACGTGGATATATTGACTGGGGAAAATTTGTTGTTAATTTAGCTTGTTATTGTGGACCTAATTTATTAGTTAGTTGGTTCACCAAGGAGGTGGCGAGGGGATTGCATCGTGTTACAGACAATTTACAACGAAATTTGTGCTTGAAGTAGAGAAAAGATACAACACTTAGGTTTTTGAATGTTTAAAATAGTTAAGAAAAGATTCTGCCTGGGACCTCAGCCGCTATCAAAGATTTACAGCTGATTTTTTTGTGTGTGAAGATTCCCTATATGTATGATCATCCATTATACAATTTTTCTGATTGTTATTATTCATCTATATAATATAATTAGACATTAATACTTTTTACAGAATGTTCATACGACAAAAAAAAAATTATTTTAACTTTTTATCTCTCTGTTTTAAAAAAGTAAGTAAATTTTTATGTTAATGATCAGAATTTTATTTATTTAGTAAAATAAATAAATACTTTTTTATCTTCCTATGGATGTCAAAAATGTACTTTGATGTGTTTATTAAGATTATATAAAACAAGGATGACAACATCCATAAAAGCGAAGCACTGAAACGATAGGACAAACGGACACTAACACTTGTATAGTGTCAGAACTGAATAATCAGAATATAAATGTATAAGAGGCGAAGCAAAATTGTAAGTAAAATTGTTGAAAAACTACTTGATACAGAATAATGTTTATGGACATACTTACATTTTTAGGACTTGATTATAGAGTTGTTTTGCTTATAATATTGTACTTTGTTGTCCCAGGAATCAATATACCAAAAATCAGATCAATCGGTTTATTAGATCACATAAAAATTTGTTGTTAAAAAAGTAAACAAAATTAACATGTTTAAAATGGACGTACGGACATTATGGTAATGATTATAGAGTTGCTACGCTTTCTAAATCATTCCTAACTACTACAGGAATCACCATGCAAAGTTTGAAATCAATAGGACAATTCTAACATGCCTAAATTGACGAAAAAACTATCCGTTACGGACAGACGGACGCTTTTAACAAGGAAAAATATGACAAGAAGTCTAGCTGCGTCTATAAAGAAGTGGATAAAGGTACTTTCCCTTAAAATTACTTGTTGAGCACAAACCTCCCCCCCCCCCTCTTCTTTTAGTAAAGGTAAAGGGTAGTTTTTCGTTTGTTTGTTTATTCCTTTGTGTCAAGTTAGGTTTTATTGGTGAAGCCTTGCTTGGTAAAAGCTCCCCGTAGTGGTTAAGTGGTTAGGCACAAGAAAACGCCCCCTCTTATTCTCAATTTATACAGTCTCAAAATAAACTGCGTAAAAATAAGGAGTGGGGGGAAGGGGTACATTGCTCGACAAGCACTTTAAGGGTATGCAGCTAATATTGCAAGTAGCTTTTTAAAGAAAAAAATGTGTAATAAGATATTTTTGGAGGGGGCTTGAATGGGAATTAAAGACATCAAAGGGGAATTATGATTTTTTTGCTAATGTTTATAAATGTAAATGATCCATGGACAATAATAAATAGGAAATCTATATGATAGATAGAAACCTTACTAATACATATTTTTATTAAAGATAAATCATATACTTTCATATCTAGAAAACAAATTGTAAAACATTATCAAAATTTTAAGTAGGCTACAGATTTGTTTAATAAAAAACGGCTCATCTAGGTAGTATTGATTTCAATATAGCCGCGGCCGCTTGGGTGGCTGACGTTCAACATTGTTGAAAAAACTGCAGCTGCAGCAATGTTTTAAATGCGAAGCTTTTTCTATGATTAGGGTCGGACTGTACGTCCGGGACACTTAGTTTTTCTTCGTGAAATAGTTAGCTCTTTTGTCCTATTTGTCCTATTTCAAACCTTGCATGACAATTCCTATAACAGTTAGGTAAGATTTATAAAGCGTAGTAACTCTTCACCTTCCGTTCAAGCGCTTCGCCTTTATGGATGTTGTTATTTGTTATTTGATATATTCCCTAATTATAATAATAACACATATTACATATTTACTGAAATAAGGTGAGCAAACAAAATATAAATACCACAGTCTTACGATCGGTTTCCTTGCCCTTTTCATCTTTTTAGGTAATCTATAAAAAGTTTTTCCAAACGACAGACAACCTACTATACTATATAGGAGAAGAGAAAAAGAATAAAATTATTGGCATCCCTCAAAGAGCAGACAACAACCCCCGTCCCCTTAATTGTACTATGCTAGTAGGTTTAACCTTTCATGGTTCTCCTAACCTATACTAAACTTAACCTAAACTTAAATAGGCTTAAATAAGACGTGTTACATACTTTTAATTTCAAAATTTCAAGAATAAAATACACAGACACACAAAACAAATTTTTTAGTAGTTTTTGCTGAAAAATAATTATAAAATTGAAAATACTCTTGAATTGAAAGCATATAAGTGTAATCATTTATTCCCCCACGCCACAAAGAAACTGTTTTCGCATTGAAACTAAATATTCAACAAAATATCCCATATCCTTATATAAAAGTAACTGGATTTGCGTCTCTGCGTGTATCTGTCTGCTGTCCCGAAGGATCTCGCCAACCGCTAAACCGATCTGGTTCTCCTTTACATCATAGTTTCTCATGAGTCTTCTGGGAAAGTTTATAACACTATTTTTTTTTTGGGGGGGGGGGGTACCATTACCCTCCTAAGGGAAATCACCCTTCTGACGCTAGTATAGTAAAGTAGTCAAGATTTTCTTGTCTGATGCAAATGATCTCTGAAATGACTAAACCAAATGAAATTTTAAAAACCCTAGTGGCTATGGTCGTAGCTACTTCTCTTTTCTTATGTCTTGTGTGTTATATAGTTGCTACTAGTTGCTTGGTAAAATAATTTTTTTTTGTAAGACAACCTCTAAAGAAACTATTCTCAGTTAGAGGTTGTCCACATATGAGTATGGTTTTAAAAACATTAAATTTATTGCAATCACAGCACAAATAGACACTATTCTAGACTGGTTTGCTGCTGTGATTATATATAATATAAAACTCAAGGAACCAGCCCTGAGTTAGAATTTAAGATTCCCACGGGAATAAGTCTCATACTAATATTAATACTAATCATGGGAGAGGGATTATTACCCTGAAGACGAAATTTTCTGTCAGTAAAAATGATCCTTTATGACTTTGATGATAACAACTACGGCAAGAAACAAATACAACTACTAAATAATTGTTTTTTTTAGAAGAAAAGACAAATTAAAAGCTTCTATATAAACAGGGAAGATATAGATTTTAAATCTAATACAACTAATGGTTCTTTGAAACTCAGGGTTAAAGGTTCTATACATACTATAATTATTTATTATTGCTGCGCTACATTTACATATTCTATTATTTTTTATATTTATTTTTGGTATACTTATTTGTGTCACCTAATGCTAATTCATATTACTTATAAGGCTGTGTAACTAAGGAATATTACGTTTTAGAAGAAGTCATTTTAGTGCTTTTTTGTTGTAATTTATTTTAGTATTATTATGTGTCAGCTGTTTTCAAAGTTAAAAATATCATATTCTCAAAAGAAAAAGTATTTTTTTATAAAGGAAATTTTTTTATGAAAACAAGTAAATCCCCAAGAAGTTACAGAAAAACTAATTTTAATCAAAAATCGACTTAGCCTACCGTAGAACCTAAGTGCAAAACAAATCTAAGAAATTATAAAAATAATTGGGAATATTTAAATACATAATCTTTAAGCAAATATTTGCAACATCTAGATTATTAGGTTTTTCCAGCCGCATCCGTATCTAACACGCAACCTTAAAGCTTTTACTTCCATAAAATTTTATAGGCCACTGTACAAAAGCCTTTTTTTAACAATCTGCAGAAAAAAAACATTTCTTTATCCGCAGTCTCCTAATCTCTATACTGTCGTCTGTCGAACCATTCTTTTAAATTTCCCTTCAAATTTCTAGCCATTTTAGGATATAATTAGTTGGAAAGGCGGTGGATTTGGAATAAATAACAACCAATTAAATCTAAGTATCCTTTTTTAGCTAAAATCTTAACAACAAAAACGTTTAGAAACTTTCATTAAAGAGACAATAAAAATAAGATTAGACAAAAATTAAATTGACAGAGACAAGGATAAATTAACAGGAAAATTAATCTTAAATCTAATTTTCATTAACAAAAATAAGTGAGAGTGATTTTTATTTATTGGTATACCAAAATGTTCTGTGCAAGCAACTGATAGAATGAAATATTATGAAAACCAGAAGCTCTTTTAGCAATATAAAGCGATGGCCATCTTATATTCAACAACATAAAATCAATACTATTTAATTCCAGTAAGGCTTCAAAACTTATCAATATCCGGTAGATTTGAACTGGTTCTCAGCAATACTGTACAGCATCAAATTACAAAATATTTTCCACGAATATTAAAATAAAATAAAAATCAATATAGCTTAGGACAAGTTCTAATCCAGTGGATATTAATCGGTTTCGAAGCCATACTTGAAATAACTATTATAAATATATCGCCCTGTCTTAAAAGTATTTATGTAGCAAAGTGAATTAAATGTTGTATTAAATTTTAATTGATTTCCCCTCCTTAATATCTCAGAAATGGTTTGAAACAAACAATTTTAGATTTAGTAGGTAGGCGAGGAAAAAGGTAAAGGGATAATAGATTTAATTTGTGACCCATTTTTTATTGAATTTTTTTTATTGAATTAAAATACAGAAAGAGACGAAATAGAAAAAATGGACTAAAAAGCATATATGAGAGAAATAGTATAAGATGATGATATTAAGCTCCTAATCAGCATTTAGAATAGATCTTCGTTAGACCACTATAAAGATTCCCTTACAAGAAAGCTCAACTGTCTAGTCTTTTGCTAGATATCAATTAAAAAAGAGGAGCTAGCTCATTTCACAGAAGAAAAAAACATTACTGTTTATATTAGACTAGTGGCTTCGCCCCTACCATCTAGAGACTCTGTATTCAAAGTATGAAAAAAGTAAGAAAATATTAGAATATTATGAAGCTTCCCTAATATGAAGAACTCAATCACATCAGTAGTTTCTTGACACAAAGAACATTTTTAGTACTTTATATAATGGGAGAGGTGAGATCAATCTATTATTAATTAATCTAATATACTAAAAATGCAAAGCACCATTTGTGTGTCGGCTATGAGAGAGAAAGCCTAAATACTTTGAATTAATTGAAAATTGATGGATGCCGAATAATTGCATATTGAGTGTTTTAAAGTTTGCATAAAATATGTTTTAAAAAAACGATAACGTCCAATTTGAAGAATAGAAAAAAATATATCTTAATTGCAGTTTAAGTAGCAGTTTATATAATTGACAAGCAGCTCCGCCTCTAGCATCTCTCTAGCCCCTCTGAAATAGCCTAAACCCATCCCAGAACCTATGTAATACACTTTCATCAAATTCAAGAATTCAATTGGTTCACTAGTTATCGAAATCTTTAGCTGCACACAAAAAAACTTAACTACTTTGTATAATACTAGCGGCTACGCCCCTAGAAGCCTCTAGGGGCACTGGTAGGAGGGGGAAAAGTCGACCTTAACACAATTTAAAATTTGCATTTAAAAAGAGTTAAAAAATATTTTTGGGGGGAGGGGGGTAAAGAAACCCTCTCCAAAAATAGTTTAAAACCTTCCCAGGACCTATAGGAAGCTTCACAGTAAAGGAGAACAATATCGGTTTAGCAGTTAGCAAGATCCTTCAGGACAGACAAAAAACGCTTACTACTTTATATAATAGGATGAGAACGTTCTAAACAGAATAACAAAAGGAAGGACAAAAAAATGATAGAGCAGCTCTGCTAATTAAACTTTTTAAGTAACACATAAGTATGTATGTATGTATTTCAGAATTTAACTATCGATAATACAATTTATAATAAAATAATATAGAATAAATTACGAAATGTGTTTATGTACAATGATAGTAGAGCTTAGTACACCTCTTTTAGTACAGGCAGTTCATGTAGATGTTTTACTACTAACTCGTTTTTGATAAGTTGAACATGAATATTTATTTTTACAGCTTTTTTTTACAAAAGATAAGTAAATATTTTAAACCAAAGATAAATATTTTCAAATATACAATAATATAAAATCATTTATTTTTAAAACCGAAGCTTTCTATAATTAGGGTCGGTCCGTCCATACGTACATCCGCCCGTCCGAAACGGTTAGCTCTTTTCGATAATTTGAAGTTGTTAGAATTGTTCTATCGATTTCAAACTTTGCATTATAACATTTAGGTACGATTTAGAAAGCGTAGCAACTCTAACTGGAAAGTCCGTACGTTCATTTAAAACATGTTGATTTTTAACCTATTTTTGACAAAAAAATTTTATGTAAAAAAAATTATCCTATTTATCCGATTTTTAGTAGCGAAGCTACTCTATAATTTACAATGTCCGTCCGTCCGTCTGTCCGTCTGTCCGTCCGTCCGTCCGTCTGTCCGTCCGTAATTAATGAATTGGGGGAAACGTGATTTTCTCGGCTCCTATTAAAGATAGAGAGCTGAAATTTTTTGACAACATTCCCATCATTAAGGAGCAAAATTAACTATAAAACATCAACGGCGATCGGACTGCTTTTTAGCAGGTTTTAGGCTATTTTTTATATTTTCCAAATTTTCCCCATATCTTTGGTGTTTATGGTCCGATTTTCAAAAAATTTTCAGTTGAAGATATCAAAATTAAATTTCCCGTCATTTGAAGAAAACAACAATGACGGTCAGACTGCCTTTTTGCAGGTTTTTGGCTATTTTAATATTTTTCACATTTTCCCCATATCTTTGGTGTTTATGGTCCGATTTTCAAAATTTTTCCAGTTAAAGATATCAAAATTAAGTTTCCTGTCGTTTGAAGAAAACAACAATGACAGTCAGACTGCCTTTTTGCAGGTTTTGGGCTATTTTTCATATTTTTCACATTTTTACCCATATCTTTGGTGTTTATGGTCCAATTTTCAAAATTTTTTCAGTTAAAGATATTAAAATTAAATTTCTGGCGTTTTAAGAAAAGAAACAATGGCGGCCAAACTGACTTTTAGCAGGTTTTTGGCTATTTTTATATGTTTGACATATTTCCCCATATCTTTGGTATTTTTGGTCCAATTTTAAAACTTTTTTGCATTAACAGTTTCAACATATTTTTTCCATTGTTATGTGCATCTAGTATGTAATTTACTTTAACCGTCTTCATCATACAAAATAAAACAAGGTTTAGTGTTTATTTTCTCCAACAAATCTATTCTTGATTTTAATAAATACGCTTTAAATCTACTTCTACGTATACCCATCCACAATTTTTGTGCTTCGCTACTTATGGATGTTGTCATCCTTGTTGAATACTGATTCCTATTAAAACAAGGTACATTGTTATGCGAAGAATTTCTATAATCAAGTCCTACAAATGTAGGTTTGTTCTTAAACAGTAATTTGTATTTTAACAGTTTTGTATCATATATGGATGTTGTTATCCTTGTTATTTTATTTCTTAGCTCTTGGTGGTGTATCAGGGTGACCTTTCTTTAAACCACTATAGGAAGATTTATTTTTATCAGCAGGCTTCAGAATCTGGAAAGAACACATCAGACTTTCATCCACTGTCATAAGCGCGCCAGCGTTGTCAAATTCCCCACAGAAATTTGGCGCACTGAACAGGGTCACCAACTGACGTTTAGCAAAGAATTCATATCCGTCTTCTACTACTTGATGCGCTCTTGATACATAGAATAATAGAAGATAGAATTAAGGAGAATTTAAGAAATAGCATACTTGTTATATTTAGAGTGGGATCGTCTGCCCTTCCACATGTTCATCTATTTGCTAGTTCTTAATTAATATTTAATGCCTATAATTTGACTCTTTACGTTAAAAAGAAAAAGAAAAAAAGATATGAGGGGTAATTAATACAGGGGGCTATTTCTTTTGAAATGTTGAATGTATTCTTTACCTATTAAAAGCTTCAATGTAGTTGAAAACCATATATTTCCAGCATTTAGCGAGATCTTAAGCTTCAGACAAAAAACCTTACTACTTTATAAAATAGACTAGCGGCTTCGCCCCTTGGGGGATTTTTTGGTTTTTGGGGGGGTTGGGGGTGTCCCACCCCCCGAGAAAATAGCTTAAAACCACCACAGGACCAATAGGTAGATACCCTGAAGAGTAGAATCCGATCGGTTCAGTGGTTACCGAGATCTTAAGGGACAGACAGACAGACAGACGGTCAGACGGACAGACGGACAGACAGACATCGTTCTACTTTGTATTATAGATTATACTATTTTTTTCTATCAATAATTATTCTATGCCTTGCAACTAGATCCAGATCATGTTTCGCCAGAAACTTGGTGACCACGTCCCTGCCAAAGGTGAAGCTGATCCCGCGGTCATTCTCTGCCCAGCCCTGCGTGTCTTTGTCAGGGTCTGACCACAAGAGGTCGGATAGCAGGCCCTGGTCGGGTATATCCGTCGGACGCATTATCCGTCTAATTATAGAGTAGAGTTATTAACAAAAAGTATAATCCTTAGAAAAACTAAATATTCTGAACGAGGCTTGTGATTTGAAGCAGATTTAATTTAGCTATGACATAATGGGTTGGCCTATTTTTTCAAGAATGACCTAATTTATTTAATGAAGTTAAAATGTCAGTTAGCAACACTTAGTTAATTAAGAAAGGTCGTATGGAATTGGAATGATCCTTTTATGTAAGCCAATTCAATAGATCTAACCTTCTTTTGTCATGCATCTAAGGAGCCATTTGAAGCAAAACACTTTGTTGTAAAGTTTCAAATAATAAGTCAGGTAGATTAATTCTACTTTTTTTAAAAAATGATCTATATAAAAACAAAATTGTGGCCGTGATTTTATAATTTGAAATTGGCAAAGCAAATAAACTTATAAGTCTTTAAATTTAACATGATCCTATTTTATTTGTTTAATATCTCTATTCCTAATTTGATCCATATTCTGTAGGTCAGGTGATAGTCCTCCGTGACAACAAAATATCTTTTCGTCAACAATAGCAGCTACTGGCAAACAGTTGAAACAATCTAACAACAAAATTTCTCCTCAAACTAATCTAAAAGAATATAAACTCTTTCACGCCTGTAGCATAAACGGTAACGCAACCGCGAGTTTTTTCAAGGTAATGGGTTCGATTCCCAGTCAAAACTACGCATCAATAAAAGTCAGATGAAATGTGACAGAATAGTTAGATTGAGGGGTATGTACTAATGTAGTCCTATTACACTGATGCTTAATATCTCAATAACTACTGAACCGATAGGGTTCTCTATTTAAGGTAAGCTTCACATGTGCCCTAATAAGGTTTTAGGCTATTTCATTTTGCATTTAAGTTCTAGAATGGTTTAAGCTATATATTTGACCTTCTTTGTCCCGTCGATACAGCTCCTATAACTCACTTTGTCAGTTTGTCCATCCATGAGTTTTTTGTGCTTTCCTACATGTTATTCTTGATTTTAATTTGAAGGAGAAAAATTCCTGTGAATGTTTTCCATAATTTGATGTTATATCTTCTCTTACACTCATCATAGAAACCATAGATTCTATTTACACTCGCACTTACAATGTCAGGTGCATGACACTTTTTTGTAATTTATCATAAAACTGTAATTTGGCAACCTAATTAGGACCTAGGTAAAATTCAGGGATCTTAAGGGATAAGACAATGGAAAATAAATTAATGTACACCCTCAATGACAAATAAAATAATCTCTTTTAAAAATATTTAATGAAAACTTAATGAACCAACCAATAAAAATTCAATAAAAGTACCCGGACTTTTTTTTAAAAAGTCAAACTTTGGATACCATGTATTTTATAATCCAATGTCCCCTCCCTCCATATAAATATCTTTCTTAATTTTTTGGCATTACAATTAAATGTCCTATCAAATTAAATTACATACTTTGAAAATAACATTGCTATACAATTTTGAAGACTAATTTAAAAAAGAATATTTCATTTTTTTTAAATTGTTTTTCTGTAAAGTTTCATGCACCTCTCATGGTTGCCGCGTAGGAGGAAAAAGTTTTCTGGATATTTAATTTTGTATGCCAGAAGGAGGCAAATAGTTTCTAGGCTATACTTTCCTCTGTCTACATAGTCACCTGGTATTTAAGCAAACAAAATATAGAAGTTAGAATTATAGTTTTAGAAAAAAAAATTTTGTAATCTAATCTAAGTTCCAATCATAGAGTAGCTGAACTATTCTGAATTTTCTATCAATTATTCTTATTCCTTATCAATTAACATATTATTATTTTAAAGTAATAAAAAGTATTTTAATTTAGAGATATAAAAATACAACTTGATCATTTTTATTGCATAGCTACTGCAAAGTAGCTGGACAAAGTGTCTAAAAAAATCTGTTTTGTGACGTCATCTCTTTTTAGGGGTTTCTCTCCATATCAACTTTCATCTCCCTCATTTTTATGACGTCACATTGCTGATTTTTGAGACACCTTGTCTAGCTACACTAAGCATACGTTTAATAAAGGTGACAAAATCCACAAGAGCGAAGTTTTAAATTAAGACGGTAGTACAAATGAACATTTTATCTTGTTAAAAAATAATAAGCAGAACATATATTTATAAGTGTAAACAAAATTGCATGTAAATTTGAACCTTATTGATCCGCTGCTTATTAATGTAGAGTTCTTGATATTTTCTATATTTAGTTTTCCCTAAGAATAGATAGTTAGCCTCAGGTGGAAAGCCTCCACATTCAAACAGCCTCAACAGATCATAATATTGCCCGTGAATATCTCCACAAATCTGAGATCAGAATCAATTTCCAGTTTATTTGAATCAGAGCCTTTAGGACTTTTAAAATTATCAACTACTTTCTGTTATCCTATATATTATTACTTGAATGTTACACTAGATTTTCATGTACTTTGATAAAGTGATGCTGGAATCTGGCTAAAATAATTATCTCCCCCCCTCCCCATTCACTTCTTTTACTCAATCCCTTCCCAGTGTTGGATCAACGAACTGACTAATAAATGAGGTCCATATTGGCAAGATAAATTGACCAAAAGTTTTCCCTTGTCATAAATCCATTGATATCTTTAACCTATACCCAGATTTAAATTCTTTAAATTTCTGTAAAAATATTAAATAGATCTTAAAAATAATATATTATTAAAAGGAGTTTTGTATGTAGTCAAAGCCATGCAAAAAGGAAATTGCCTTGAGTGGTGCATCTAATTCCAGCAATATTGGTTGACTTAGGAAAACCTCTTTGGATTTCAAACACAGACCACGTATCTCACTTTCACCCAGATTCACAGACTTGCAGGGCTTCGAGCCCCGCACCTCCAGCAGCCTGGTTATAATGCTGTCAATGTTTAACTTTATGTTCAAGTCTTTGTCTTTGTCTTGGTCCATTTTGCCACCAGCCCAACGTCCCAACTTGGAAGTCATTTGCTAGCTCACTAATTGAAGGGTCAGAGACTTATATACTTTAAAACAGATGATAGAACGAAGCAAATATATGATGTAAAGATTTAGGGAATGTAAAGCATTTAATAATATATCTGAGTTAGAAATATATTTTTTCTTCTTAAAAATGATATAATTTTACTATAATTTTGAAGTGTTTCAAAATAATTATTATTCTTATGTTATATGTTGTTCAATATAAAAAATATAGGGTATAGTCCCTTTCGTGGCAACGCTGCTTAGGGGGGCGATTCTTCGTTTTTTCACAGTAGCTTTTCTCCTATTTCTAGTCCCTGCGGGGGACTCTATCCCTGCGTGGCCAATTGCCTAACCCTGTGGGGAAATCACCTAACCCAATATAACCTAAAATAACCTATCAAAAGCCATTTTAAAAATACGACAAGTCGCCCCTTATGGGGCGTTGCCACAAAAGGGACTATTCCCAAAATATAATATTTAAGATATACTGTTATTTTTGAGTTGTGAAAAAGTTTGTGACTAAAGAATTTTTTATTGTTCTATTCGTTTTTAAGTATAATTATCTCTGTCCCTATGTAAATCACTAAAACACAAGTTGTCTCACAGCAAAGGTTTCTAGTAAAATGACTCAAATAATTTTCTCTCTGATGAAATACATTAATCCTTATCTTTTTTTCTTGTGGCAAAGTTTTCATACATTTGTTTTTGTTCGTACATGCGTAAATGCGTCTATAGGTCTTATCCCCATAATGCCGTTAAATACAAACCAAAGTGTATTCAAGGGTGTCCGAACGAATTTTTGGAAATAAATGAGATTTAACCGTACCCCTAACCTAAAAAAATTATGACAATCTTGGAAGTCCTCGAGTCCAAGCTTTTAAATCCTTTTTGTTTATTAAATCTATGCATTACAAGAAAATTTAAGCTGCATTTTTTCTTATTTTTTTTGCAGCTAAAAGGCAGGTGCAATTGCTTCGGGTTTGCTGTGTATTTAACTTGGATTGTCTGTTATAAGATCTGTGACGGCGGCTTTATTGGATGCAGTCTTCCTTGTTTTATTAAGCACATGTATATGCACAATATTTTTTTATGAAAATAGAAATTTTTAACAGTAAAACTACTATTTAATTTGAAATAATTGTAAGTCTGTCAATAACGCTTGAAATAAAAGACGAGTCAATAACACAAAAGAAACCATAAATTTTATTACTTATATTTAATGTCTAAATTATTTTACCGGTACTTTTTTTCAGTATGGCTTTAATCAATAACCGCTGGATTAAAACCGGTTCTCAGCCTTTCTGAAAAATCGAGTATTACATCGAATTACAGACAATTTTCAATCAATATTAAAATAAAAATCCTGAAATTAATACCAGTTTTGTTAGCTTTTGTTTTTAATTCTACATTTTAATATCCGCGAAAAGCTGTTTATAATACGAAGCTATAAATAACGATTCTTTCATTCTATGTTCTAATCCTTATCAGTTAAAAAGTGGTTTTTACTACCGTGTTATCTTTATAATTGATTTATAGTATACTCTTTTTATGACAAAGTAATGTTAATTGATTTTTAGCTGCAATGCATCTCTGGAAATGTTGATAAACTTATTGGTAATTTCTATTTTTAATATGTTGATAATTTGTTTCTTTTTTTTGACAATCGACAAGTAAAAATATTTTTTTTTTCTGATTTATGCTTAAATTCACGGATCTATGTTCGTATGTTATTAATGTGTAATAATCTTTATCTAAAATATGATGAAATTTTATCAGGCGCTGAACTAATTTTTCTGACATCATAGTTTCATTATAATCTAGGTATGCTATTTTCTTGACTGCTTTGTTATTTTATGCAAATTGTAAATTTTATATTAGCAACTTTATTGATTTGAAATAGTGTAAGATAGTTTACATTTACTATTTCGTAATACTATTTCCCACTTCCTGTAATTAAAAGTAAATACTTTCCTTCATTTAATAGAGTGTTTGGTGTTTACATAAAACAGCTACTAAAAACGGGGAGGGAGGAAATACTGAACAGCAAATTAAATTATCTCCTAAAGTTGATTATTAGTAGATTAAAGGGTAATTTCAACATTTCAACTGAATCTACCTCATAAGTGCATTTGACAATTTAAGTCAACTTTCAATTTGCAAGTTACATTGTAAAGAAGAACCATATTCTTCGGTACACACAGACAGAAATTCTGGTGCTTTTATACATAAGGATTTCTATCTACTACATTTGCAGAACACTTGGTCAAAGAATTCAATTATAACAAACAATTTATAATAGTTTGACATGAGAACAGATATCCCAATAAAAGTTTGAATTATCAAGCCCTCCTGTAACAATTAAAGTTATTTAATTTCTTTTAAAATCTTTGCCCCTATATCCCCTATTTTAGCTTTTAAAACTTTTAATTTGTTAGGAATAGTGTGGAATTTCGTTTACGGAGGTAAAAAATCTGCCAAAGACAAACATGAAGTTTTCTTAAAATTTGTTGAACTTTTTGAGATTTTAAGATTTAACTAACCATAAAAGTACTAGTTTTCCAATATAAAAAAAGAAAAATTATAATTGTATACTAATATCTGTCAAACGCATTATAAAAGCTAAAAGCAGATGGCCAAGGCTTACCCACTAATTTCTAAACATTTTTGACACATTTTCTGTACAAAAAAGCTTCTTTTTTTTAGCAAAGCTATTCTTAAATTAGTGGTATGTCAATATGTTACTTAAAAACATTTTCTATTTTTCTCATTAGATAATTTCATAAACCAGCAGAAAACGCTGCTATCATTTTTAGTAGCGAAGCTACTCTATAATTCACAATGTCCGTCCGTCCGTCTGTCCGTCCGTCTGTCCGTCTGTCCGTCCGTCCGTCTGTCCGTCCGTCCGTAATTAATGAATTGGGGGAAACGTGATTTTCTCGGCTCCTATAAAAGATAGAATTCTGAAATTTTTTGACAACATTCCCATCATCAAGGAGCACAATTAACTATAAAACACCAATGGCGGTCGGACTGCTTTTTAGCAGGTTTTAGGCTATTTTTTATATTTTCCAAATTTTCCCCATATCTTTGGTGTTTATGGTCCGATTTTCGAAATTTTTTCAGTTAAAGATATCAAAATTAAATTTCCCGTCATTTGAAGAAAACAACAATGACGGTCAGACTGCCTTTTTGCAGGTTTTTGGCTATTTTTATATTTTTCACATTTTTCCCCATATCTTTGGTGTTTATGGTCCGATTTTGGAAATTTTTTCAGTTAAAGATATCAAAATTAAATTTCTGGCATTTTAAGAAAAGAAACAATGGCGGCCAAACTGCCTTTTAGCAGGTTTTGGGCTATTTTTATATGTTTGACATATTTCCCCATATCTTTGGAATTTTTGGTCTAATTTTAAAACTTTTTTGCATTAACAGTTTCAAAATATTTTTTCCCATTGTTATGTGCATCTAGTATGTAATTTACTTTAACCGTCTTCATCATACAAAATAAAACAAGGTTTTGTGTTTTCCCAATAAATCTATTCTTGATTTTAATAAATACACTTTAAATCTACTTTTACATATTCCCATCCACAATTTTTGTGCTTCGCTACTTATGGATGTTGTCATCCTTGTTTGAAATAATTAAACATATTGACTATGTAATATTGTATTTATGAATGCTGTCATCCTTGTTTATTTTAAGCGTCTAGCTGCCAATGTCAATAGATGTGCCCTGTCCATTTTTTCATGGTAGATTAAAATATCAAACAAAATTTTGACTTTAATATATATTTTTTAAAATGACAATATTTGTGAGATTTTAAAGAAGGTTTGTTAAATATGGGGTAGTGAGCAATAACTTTATAAATATTAAATTTGGTTAATAGGGTTCATACGTCATGATGGCCTATTCCTAAAGCTTTAATGAATTTGACCAAGGGTGTGCAAAAGATTTTGACTTGGGATGTAAAAATTGTAAACAATTTTTGTACACCCACCTCCCCCAATTGCATTTTTTTGTTGGAAATTTTATATTACCCACCCTAATCTGAATTTTTTCTGAATTTTTTTTTCTGAATTCAATGCGATTTGGGATAACACACACGCCCCCCCCCCCTTGCCTTCAAAAATACTCTTTAATGGTTTGCTCATAGTTTATGATTTATAATACATTTGTATATGTCCTTTAATTAAGAACCAATATTCCACTTTTGGTGGTTTTCCTTCCCCAAATCCAAGGAAAGTGACAGAGAATCAAGAAAAAAAAAATACTAAAAGTAACAGGATGTTTGTTAATGTGGGTCTATTTGTACCGAAGGATCTCGCTGCCTTTTGAACCAATATGGTTCTCTTTTACAATGTTCTTCTTATAGGTCCTGGAACGGTTTTTGATAGAAATCGCACCTAGAAATAATTAACCCCTCTAATAGTTGTTTTGCAGTTTAAACCAAAATTATTAAAATATTTCAAAGTTTTGATTTCTATGCTTATAGCTTTATTTAGTTTTTTTTTATTTTGCATAAATATTTCAAGAGGATACTTATCTAAATCCTTTTTAGTACATACAGAAAGTCAGGGATTAGACCATTGCCGATAAATGTATGTACATCTCAAATAATGTTACATAAATTACCCCTTTTGCAGTTAGTTTAGTAGTTGAAATAATTGTACACTCAACTTAATGAACAAACCAATAAAAATTCAATGTTGTTGACGAATGAGAAAAAACTTTATCATAAAATTTTGGGGACTAGTTTAATAAACAACCCAATGTCGTCTCCCTCCCTGATATAAAGTCCACATACAGTCTAGTAGTTGTGACATTTCCGCCCCTCAATCATTTTCTTACTTACTCAGATAATGGAAAGTTACATTTGAACAGGGATAAATGGATATTAATATATGTTAGAATTCAAAATTAATTAACTGGCACATATAGTTTAAAGCAGGAATAGAGGAAGAGAAAATTGAGAGTGTTCATTAAACTGAAGTTTCCAAGGGGTTAAATGGAAAATGAGGTTAAGAAATGCTGTTTCGGTGTTTACCTTAAACCATCGTAACTGACACTGCTGTCATAATATCTGTTTAACTGTTTACACTCTTAGTCGTGGTCAAACCAGCCAAATTGGCCGATGCTAGCCTCACTACATATATTTTTTCACTATGCAGATAAATGGATTTGCTTTTTAGTTCAAATAAAATTTAGTACAAAGAACAATTATACAAAAAATGTTCAAAATATGTTAAATTAATGGTTTATAATGTTGTCCATTTTAACTTCTTTTTTTAATTCCTTTTACCACTGTTTTTGAAATGATAATGGATAAGGTGATGGACTAGTATATCCCCTACTTCTAGCTTATAAGTAATACACATAATTCATCTTAGTAGCGAATCTACTTCACTACTTAAATGACCGTCCTTTAACATATAGATTTAAAAGCTCAAAATATAGGGTTCAATTAAAAGTATTTGCATTAGAATTAAAGTTTTGTAATATAAAAGGGGTAGAATTTGTTACCTTTGTCCCGTTAGATCTCGTAAACTTCATGACCAAATATTCTCTCAATTCTATTTTCAAATGAGACACATCCATTATTTTAAATAAAATAAAACAAAGAAAAATAGTTTGAGAGAGAAAGGAAGATTGACATCATTAAATATTTATTCAATAAAGAGTTATCTACAAAATCCTATAAATCTCTGAACACCTTTTCTTTATATCTATTAGTATCTTTATATTCTACCACCGGCTACGCCCCAGATGCCTCTAGGAGCACTTGAGTAGGGGGTGTCGAATTTGATAACCCAATTTCTTATTTTAGATTTAAAACAAAAAGTAAAAAGAATTTGGGGGTTGGGAAATTTTTGAATTTTTGTTAAAGAAATTATTTTTTTTTGTGGGGGGATAATTTTTTTTTCTAGGGGTGATTTCTCTTAGGAGGGTGGTTGTACCCTCCCCCAAAATTGTAATAAACCTTTCCGGGATCTATGAGAAGATACCCTGTTAAGGAGAACCCATAGAGAAAAAAATAAAAGAGAGGAATCGAAGCAACTAGAATACGAAAATAGGCAGTGGGCCTAGAGGCCTACTCAGCGCTGTTGCCGCGCTAAAATTTATTGCTATTCCACTACTTTTCAAATGGGAGGATTAAAAATTATTAAAAAAAAATATTTTTTTACTTTTTACTATTTCCATATTTAGGGCAAGAATATTAGATTAGATATTTTCGTTTTAATGTTTTAATTAAAAATTACATAGAATTTTATTTTTATTTAAAAAAATTTGTTCATGAAAGATGAATCCTTCTATTTCTAAAAAGGGGGAAATTTTTTTCATAATGAATATTCAGCTGATTCTGACCGCCTACGGCTGTTTGCTAAATATCGCTTTTCTTTTTATTCACATTATTATTTATGATTGACTTACAAAAAGCCCTGGGCGGTTTTTGATTTTCGTCTGCTTCTAAATTTAGGGATGGGGAAGTAGTATTTTACCATGAAAAAGGGGTGAGTATTCATCCTCTTATCCTTTTTCCTTATGGTACAAACAGACACGCAGACAAACATCTTTTTACTTTACAAGGATTTTACTAAGTAGCCTTAGATCTAGTTAACTTCAGAACAGATTGAATTCTTCCTTTCAGGGAAGCTTCACAGGGATGGGTTTAGGCTATTTATTTTTAGATTTAAGTCTAATCCCACCCCCCCCCAAACCCGCCATTTACCGTTTCAAAGGTAGAGTCCCTAGATGCCAGGGGCGCAACCTCTTTTTTGAGATTCAAATAAATTGGAAAGGTCATAAAAATAGCCTAAACCATACCCAGACTTTTTAGTATGAATATAAAAAACACCATCCAAGGACCTAAAAGCAATCAGTGAATATAGACCTTTAGACATACGGATATGGCTTAATTATGAAATGACAGCGCTTCTAATAGCTAAAATCAATAGATAGATAGATAATGGATTATATGTTTGTTTACGATGGTCTAAATAATCTATGTATAAACCATAATAAATCCATCCATCATACCAATGAAAATATACCAAATATTATTGATCTATTTTTGATGGTTTACAATTTCATTTTGGGGGAATTTTATAGGTATTTTCAGGGATCTAGGAGGCTATAAATTGGTCCCTAAAGTTTTATAAACTATTGTTGGGTTTCATAATTTTCAATAGATTTTTGTCCAGAGGTGGATGTGATTTTGGAGGATTTTTCACGAAAACAATTTTGCCCCACTAAGCGATTAGTGGGGCAAATTTTTTTAAGAACTCACCTAAGTTGTTAAAAATAAGCAGTGCCCACGTTTTTTCCACCAATTACTTGTAACTTCTAAAAGGGTAACTTTGTTTATGATAATTTGGGGTGCGCATCAATTTATCGTCCATTGTCTTATTCCTTAATATCCCTATGTAATCCGAAATATAGATGAATATATTCTTTGATAATTAGGTGAAATGTTTGAATGTCTGTACCAAAAGAACTTACCAACCACTGCAATGGACCGATTTGGTTCTTCTTTACAGGGAATATTCATATAAATCCTAGAAATGGATTTGTTATTTCTTTTATCTTACACCCAATATTCATGTACTCTAATAAAGTAAAACTTGTAGCTGGCTAAAACACCCCTCCTCCCCAATCCAACCCTTTTCCCCCATATTCTTCCCTCCTACTGGATAAACGAACTGACCATTAAATGATTTTCATGTTAGCAACCTAAATTGATGACAATTTTCCCCCTGTCATAAACTCTATACGTAAATTCTATAGATTCATTATATTGAGCCATTTAGAGGTCAGACAAATTATTTTTAGAGTAATGGCCCTCCTAATCAGATGAAAAGTCTAATTGTTATATGTCTCATATTATGGTTATATGAGAGTATAGATCCAATCAAGTTAATCTAGATGACCTTAGGTCGAGTTTGGATCTGATAATTTCTTGTCAAATCACATATAATAACAAATCAGGGTGTGTTCACAATGAGACATATTTTTTATATTGTGTATAGGTTTTGTGCATTTGTGTAGTTAAAATTTAACCCACGACCACGGCTCTACATGTATCGCATCCGCTCGTCGTCGGGGAGATGATATGTTCGATCGCGGCTTAACACCGCGTCATATCTAAAGACGTTAAAAAAGGTTACTACATGCTATGTCAGGTGCGCGACAATTTTAGTTAGAGTAGGGGGCCCAAAACTGGCGCAACTCATTACCATTCACAGTTGGGACTTGCAAACAAAGGTCTTGCAATAAAAGAGTTGGTTGTCTGATGATTGCCTCGCCCTTATGAGGTACATGTTATAAAATGTTACTTCTTGTAAAATTAAATAATATATTTACTATAAATGATATTTTTTGGATAGCAGATAAAGGTTTCTCCTAGAATTCCAATTATGATCATAATGACGAGAAAAACTTATAGTTTTAACAGAAAAAGCTGAATTAATAAAGTTTCTTTTATTATGACAAGTTAAATTATGAAAATTGCTAAAATAACTTTGCTGTTTTTAAATCTAACTTACATCAATATATGAATGTGAATATGTATACTAACATGTAAACATAATCAACAAATTCATAATTACGTATTTCCTCAATATTTGTATGAAAATATGAAATTCCCATAACTAGATTTTTTTCTTTTTTAGAAGAATTCAGCTAATCTAGCGAAACTAAGACTAAAATTCGAAGAGGGAATTTTAGAAATTCTACCAGAATAGTTTATATTCGTGGAAAATTTCCTATAATACGACATATACATATTTTTCAGTATGGGTGAGAATCGGTTCTAATCAAGTGGTTATTAATCTGTTTCGAAGCTGTACCGGAAAGTATCCCCCCCTTCCGGTTTTTTCTATCTCATTTTCTGTGTGTGAAAGATAAAGAGCCCAAAACTGCTTGACTTTTTAGGTATGGGTATAACACATAACTGAGAGTTGGAATTTTTTTAATATCTCCATCCTGGCGGGCACAGGATGCCAGCAAACCTGGCAGGGTGATCCAGGTAAAGAGCAATTTTTTTTTGACTTAAAAAAAGCATTTTATCTTACTAAAATACTAAATTATCCTCTAGTAGTACATCCTTATATGAAATACAGGTGTTCAAGTCAATTTCAGGTTCCAGGTATGATCCTGCAGGTCCTGATCCTCCAGGTCTCCAGAAGTCTTTAAAAGGCTCCTGTGACCGCAATTTTTGACTTAGAGACTTCAAATTTTAAACTTAAGCTTTTCTCACATGTCTACATAACGTATTAAAATTTCATAAAGATCCGCCGCCGTTTTACCGCCGACCGCCGACTGCGGCGGCTGGCAGCTGCCAAGAACAGCTGCGGCCGCTGAAATTTATGTTTTGATATTTCTAATATAAAATTTACATAAAGATAAACATTTTCTGTGAAAAAATTGTTCTTCTAGCTTCAAATATAAGAAAATTATAGCCGTTTGAAATTTTTAAGTGAAAAAGGACCTAAAAACAAAGGTTGTTAAATAAAAGGGTGAAGGAAGCGAAAATTGACTTAGACTCACTTAAGGTCGGAAATTCATTACCAAACAGGAGACTTGCACAAAAATTTTTAGCCCTCTAGCTCTAATAGGAACTGAGATAATGAGGGGGGGCGTTGAACGCCCCGACCGATTAAGGTGCGGCAAGGGGCCCGACCGTAAGGGGTTAAATACAAATCACACCTATAGAGGCACATGAGCAAGGGGCTATTTTCTTCTTTTTGGAGGGTGGCGGTACCCTCCTTTTAATCGTTATAAACCTTTCCTTGAAGATTCACTGTAAAGGATAACTAACCATATTAGTTCAGCGATACACACAAACAAACATCCTGTTACTTTTATATAATGATTATTGAGATTTTACCTGTTAACATATGGGAAGCTAGCACTAATTATCAAATATATAGAAAACTATAATTAAAGCAAAATTATAATTATTATCAACGGTCTTTTAAACACTAATTACAATTATTTCATCAAAATTACTTTCTTATGTCGACATGTTCTTATATTTTATCAGCGCAACCACTCTACGATATTAAATACATTACACCAATCCCCAAAGTTTTATAATAACATTTTCTTATTCGTTTGCTCAACAACGTTGGGTACTTTAATGGGATTTGATGGTTTGGTTATTTGGCTATTGTCTTATCTCTTTCAATCCCTGCAGATATACACAGAATTACTAATACAAATCGTTTCTTTCGTTGTCCTATCTCAGTATGGTTTAATAGATAGATTTAAACATCATGGACCTAAAGGGATAAGACAGTGGCCGATGAATTGATGAAGAACCCCAATGTGTATCTGTGGAAACGGTTGAAACGTTTGGACACTTAACCTAATGAAACGATCAATCAAAATTCAATTAAAGTCTCCAAAATTGTTAAACCAATGAATAAGAAAACGTTATTACAAAACTTTGAGGACTAGTGTTAGCTAGTGTCCTATCATTGTAACCCTTGATTGTGTATAGATAGATAGATAGTTAGGTTAGGTAAAGTAGCAATCATTGGTCACATCAATCTAACAAGGGTCCCACCCTTCCTTAACTTTCCACTCAAACACGCAGAAAAATATTTATAAAAAAACCTAATGATAATAATTTTTACAAAAGTGGGGTTTAATCACGAAAAAATAAGCACGAGATGTAAACCAAACATAACCTAATTAAAAAACAGAATCAATAAAAGATGAACTTGAAGGGCTTTGTATTGTAGATAAAAAAAATCTATGAATTATTGCTTCGTTTTGTATAAACACTCTTCCTCTTACTTTTGCTCTTATTTCTCACAGAGAAACTCATGAAGTTCATTTTTAAATATTTTATATTTTTCAGAGCAGCTAATTTATACAATTGGGTAGTGGAGCTGTCTGTTTATATCGGAAAATTAAAATAAGATATAGCATCGTGTTACAGACAATTTTCCATAAATATCAAAATAAAAATCATGAATTTAATACCAGTTTTGTTAGCGCGGGACTTCAGCCCCTCAGAGCTTACAAAACTGGTTTAAACCTTTTAACTATTCATATTAATATCCGCGGAAAGCTGTCTATAAAACAAGGAATGCATTATTCAAAGTTTAAAAACTGGTCGACTCTCCGGAATCATGGCTAGACATTTCCTCTCTGACTTTCAGAAAACAAAACCCCAAAAATGACCAATACTGATGCTTAGTATTTGTATATTCTATTTTATACATTTTGTTAAAAACAATGTAATCAAACAAATATGATGTAATCAATGAAGTGAAGCTCTAAAATTAGATAGTACGTCAAACGAACATAAACTCTTTCAAAGTGTAAGAACTTAATAAGCAAAACAGTCAACAGACTATTAATTTTTACTCTAGTTTGGAGGTGTGTCGAAATAATTATTATTTAGTGTTGACGTACTGAAAGCTCCTAGTTATAAAGTAGATGTGCTATTCAAAAATCAGGTAAATTAAACCAAAATGTACAACCAGTTATTTGGTCGCTATTGGTCATAACACAATTTTCTTCCGCTCATCTATCAAACGTTCCTTCAGAACTGCCAATTTTTTAACAGTGTAGATTTTCTATAACTATAAATTTTAAAATTCCTATTTAAATAACACTTAACCATAACACAATAAACAAATAAACTAAACTTGTTCGTTAACGGACTGAAAATAAAATTAAATGTACCATTTCAAGTTTGTCATTTCTGTGCTATGGACAAAAATTTTATTTATGTTGTTTTGTTTGTTAAAATTTTTTTCTCTACACAATTACATGCCTCATTTAATTAGCCTACATTCTGATTTTATTTTATTTAAATCAAATAAATAATATCTATATTACCTGTATATCTTTCAGTCTTTTATCAATTTTTATATTTAGCATAAGTGATTTTAAGGATATCAAAAAAATAAAATTTTTTTAATGAAAGGTTTCTGAAATTTACTGAAAATAATCTAAATCTATTTAAATTGATTCTGGATCCCAGAAAGATTACCGTAAAGGTAAGGTATAATCAGGCCTTAAAGGTTGAGACAATGGACGATAAATTGTTGTGGACAATATTTTCACGTCTGCAGTATAAAAGTATTGGTTGTAATTATTGGATACTGTTAAATTGACCCAATCAACCAATTAAGATGAAAAAGTACCCTTTGTTTTTAGAGCCAACAGATAAAAGAACATATGTATAAAACTTTGGGCAATACAGTAATTTGCTTTAGGTACATAGACATTTTTATTAGAACATATGTTCATTGTTTTGTATTGCAAAATAAGTTTTAGAGAATCTTTCTTTCAAATTGATAATAATCTTTTATAAAGACTAGACTTGTTTGTCATCCTTGTTAATTCAATGTTTTTATTTAGAATATTAAGACTATGTACTTGTTAAGAATGAATCTACAATTATTGAAATTACTTGATGGCCCACACAGTTAGCCTATAAACTTTAACTTTGTCTTTCACTCTAAAAAATTATCCATAATAAAAAAAATTAATAATATCTTTTTGAATGTTTTAACTTTTACTTAAACAATCTAAATTTTACAATTTTATATTACCTTTTTCTTCATAATCATCATTCACATCATTAGTCAGTATAATTGTTTGAATTCATTTTTTTGATCGACCTACCATAAATCTAAAAAGGGCCTGATAATCACTACCAACCCCCTCCCCCCATTGAGCGTATCCTAATTTCAAGTGACCCAAACCTTGCGGGGCCTATACCTGAGGTGAATTCTTAAAAAAAAAAAATTGCCTCATTAAAATCAGTTTGCCCCACTAAAATTTTAGTGAGGCAAAATTATCCCCTCTAAATTTTTTATTTGTTGTTGTTAAAATGATTTATTCTTACGGAAAAAAAATCATACATAATATAATAAGTAAAATACAAAAAAAAAATATAAAAAAAATTAGATATGTGTTAGCAGGTTAATGGTTAACTGTTATACATATAAAATATTGATAACTAACATAATAAACTAACTACACAATTAAATTAATAATGTTTAAATTGGTTTGATGTTTGAGTTTGTTAGAGTTGATTGGTTTGATTGACAGCAAGCATTTTGGGCAGGAGTAGATTATGGAGTTGGAGGGTTCCCAGTTTCAGCCTACAGGACTCTTTTGGGGACTTACAAAATTGAGGAAAAGTCAAAATTGTAAGGCAGTCTTATAATAAAAAAGACTGCAAAGGATCTTGCCAAAGAATTTTAGTGGGGCAAACTGATTTTAGTGAGGCGAATTTTTAAAAAAGAATTCACCTCTGTTGTGTCTTAATTATTTTGGGGCTACTCATTACCTAATATAACCCTTGCAACCTAAAGTAATAAATAAACAAACTACCCCCTCACTTATTTGTAAAGTCTAAAATAAGGATAGGAAGGATAATCAATGCTCTTCGCTTTTGAGAACGAATTTGTAAGAGTGTGTATATATCCCCGAACATGTGGATGACTGTTCATATCTCTCTCTTCTGATACAAATAGTGATAAGGTCCCTCCAATTAAACTCCAATTCTTAATCTGGTTCACTCATCTAAATTTCATCTTCATATCTCTACAGCACAGAAACACACACATACACCAATTTAGAGAATGCTTTCAATGATACAAAAAAGTAGAAAGAAAACGTAGTAGCGGGTTTCGTCGTATTTTCACAGTAGCTTCGATAGGTTATTTTAGGTTAGATTCTATGATTGCCTAGCAGGGTTTGAGCTCCCCGCAGTAGCTAGAGATAGGAGAAAAGCTAGTGCGAAAATACGATAAAACCAACTACTTCGTTTTCTTTCCATGATCTGAAAATTTAAAATTGGTAACTATAAATTACTATATAATTAAAATGATATTAAAAAGGTAAAATAAATGGGAACTGAATAAGACAACATACCCTAATTTTATTTAGAATGGTCATGCTAAAGTAAATAGCAGCAAATCTTCAATTCAATTAATTATTGGTCAAATTTTGATTATGTTTATTAAAATAAATCTCACAATCGGACTTTCTAAAAATAATACTTAAATTGCTTTCTCATGTGTTTTAGATGATCAGAAATGAGTTTTGTATTTAAATGTTATAGCTAACTTAAACAAAACTTTTTAGAAAATCAGAACTTTAACTTTAAAGGTTTTAAGGTTTAAATTTGTATTAATGTAGAACACTTAAAGCTAATTTAAGATCTTCTAGTAATAAACTAAAACGCTATTTTCTCATCTATAAACTAATCTTAACTTTCTATAGCTATTGATCGATTTGATAGCTTCCTTAATTTACAGTAAAAATAAAATGTACTAAATGTACAAAGATGTTTTGATTCAAAGCACTTCTACTAGAGGTTTAAGATTTAGCTTCCTTTTTTATGATTATATATAAATTAGTATGTCTATAGCTCAGCAATAACTGCCAAAGATTATGATTGTATAAAACGTAGAACCTAAAGCCTGTACTATGTGATGATATACTATTTTAGAACCATTTTTTACACAGTAAATACACAGTACACAGTACATACATTTCATCCGGTCTTCAGCTTTACAATAATAACTTGAAAAGATTTATTGCATAGATTTTTCAAAGCATAGATTTTTCAAAAAGAAAAAAAAACATTTTACTTTTAGAAGTAAACTTGTAGTGGTTATTGGGCTTTGTACGTTTTAATTCTCCGTACATTCTTGGTCTGTTAAGTCTCTGTAATCGTACAATGTACGAGCATATCTTTTTGTGACTTACCCTTCTGAAACAACTCAAATAAAACCCATGGTTAAAGGTCATTACAAAAGGATTTATTGCATCTAAAGAATGGATGATTAGACCACTTGCAGGCCCAAGGGTAAATGTGGGGATTATCACCCCTCCCCTCAAAATGGATCATAATATTTCAAAATGTATTTGTTTGAATGCCTAAAATTTAAGATTAAATTGGGTGAAGAATTATTGTATCTTCTATTGACTTATCCTTGAGTATCCGTGAGTTTTACACAAGTGCTGACATTGTGCAATATACCATGCAAATATATCCAGGGAGAAGTGAGGGGGCAATGGGCAATTAATAATGGGGAAATTGTAAAGAGAGAGTTAATACAATACAGAAAACTATAAAATTAGAAGAAAGTTCCAAGAAAAAAGCATTTATTTGAAAAATATATTACCAGCACATCATACTGACGTAACCATTCTGTAATTAATAACTAGAAAAATCTCCCTGGAACCTATTCAACCCATAGCCCCAAAACCCAAAATTTAATTGGATTCTTAAATTGTTTATTAAACAAATATCACAATAAAGTTTTTATCTATGAAATGATATTTTTTGGAGAGAAAAAAATTGTTATGACCAGCCACATCATAACAAATTAAGTTTATTGATACTTGTCTGCAACATTCAAAACTAACAAACGAGTTAGCGGCATTTTGTGCGCTAGTACCCAAAGTCAGTCAGAAACTGCTAAATTCTTGCACATTCTCTTTAAGCCAGTACCCAAAGTCTGAGACTCCTAAAAATTGAATATTTGATCCATTGTCCCCTCTCTTACTCCCTGAAATATATCTCATTTTATCAGGATTTCAGGGATAGAAGAAATATTAAAGCTTTCACTTAAAGTACCCTGTCGAGCACTGCAATAATTTTAAAATAAATTGAAAATAAAGGTGGTGGGCGGAGTTAGCTTTTTGTTTGTTTATTATTTTGGGTAAGGTAAGGTTAGGTTTTACTAAGTACTGGGTAGCCCCGCAGGGTTAAGGTTCCCTGCAATTCGTTTAACTAGAAAAAAAACTTTTTTCATTTATGATAAGGATGGAGGGGTGGGATCAGCGCTTTAAAGGCACTTTGATTATTAGACAACACCGGAAAGCTTATTGATATAATTAGATATCTATAAACTTTTAGTTAAATTTTCTTTCAAAGGATTGTAGAATAATAAAACTGACAATGACCTTTTTCTTTCCTGCATTAAATAATAGTGGACATGGTCATTCTACTATAAATAATAGAGTTTACTTACATGTGCAACCCTCTACTCAAGAATAAATCGTAGTTGTGTAGGTTAGGGGTTCGAATCCATTAGTTAATCTATAATGAACATTACGAATATCTAATGCTGCTAAGTCAGATGCATGACTTTAAAAAAAAGAGGATCGAAAAGAAAAATAGTTGCAACTCATTACAATGCACTTTTAGGACTTATAGAGAAGGTTATATAACCAAAGGTTTAATCTTTATAAATATTTTGGATAAAATGTCACTGTTTCATACCAAACCTTCCCTGGTATAATAAGAGGCTTCACTGTAAAGGGAAACCATATCGGTTTAGTGGAGAATCTTTGCTGCATGGACAAAGTAAGAAACATTCTGTAATTTTTATGTAAAGATATCATAATAGGATTGGTTGTTAACATCTTGGTCCAATATTCGTATGCAATGTATCTTTGAATTACATACAGATATAGGGGGTATAAACTTAATAATGGATGGAAATAAGCCCTTTAAAATGCGCTAAACATGTTCTTAAATAGGCAGATCTTTTTTGTAATAGTACGACTTTAAGAAAGGCTGCAGTAGATTAGAATCTACTGTGATACATACTTCATAATATTTTAGAGAACTTTTAATATGTATTCTTATTGCAAAGGGCATCTTTTGACCATGTATGTTTCATGCATTTGAAATAAAACTCTGTAACAATTCCTCAACAGGAATACTTCTATCTAATTCGGCACCTCAGGGATAAAAAACTGGTTTTAATCTGATAATTGTACATTCCATATCAGCGGAAAGCTATTTATAATACGATGCGAGAAATAACTATTAAAGCATTTGAAAACAAAGAGTATTTGTAATGATCGTAGCATTATAGTAAAAATGCAAAAACGTTATAAAATTGATTAAAAAATCAAACAATGAGTTGATTCATAAACAAGAATGAAACCATATATCAGTAAGTAGCCTTTCTGTTTTAGAAAATGATGGTTTTACTGCTGGCTATGATTTTACAAGATCATTCAATTCATTAAGTAAGATTTAGGTATTTCTAGTATGGCTTCGAAACCGATGAATATCCACTTTATCAGTTCCCAGCCATACTGTTTAGCATCGTATTACAGAAATTTTCTATGAATAATAAAATAAATATCATGAAATTGATACCAGTTTTGTTAGCCCGGACCTTCGGCCCTCTGGGGTTAATAAAACTGGTTTTAATCTTAGGACTTTTTATTACCATATGTCCGAAATTATTTGATAATTATTGAAAAGCTTTGATTCAAATATTGATACCATGATAAGAAAAGTCATGAGCAGGGATACAGGGATATGACAATGAAAAAAAAACCAACCCTAGTCAACTTTCAGTTGGTTTTTACAAAAGGTTAGATATTGGAGGAGTGTAGGCTATTTTTAGTGCCAAAGTCCTCCTATTTCTGGGGAAACACATAAGAAAGAATAATTAACATATTTTGAAGAAAAACTGATGAATTTTTCATCAAGCAGAGGCGAGCCTTGAAATGATGACCCGTGATAAAAATTTTCTTGAACATTCACAAATAATCTGAGAAAAAAGGTTAAACATGATTGTCTGTGTGTTTGTAACAAAAGATCTCTCTAATCGCTGAACCAAAATGGTTCTCCGAAGAACTATTTTTGGGGAGGAGGGTAAATCCACCCAGAGAAATCGCTTCTAAAAAATATATTAATCTCCCTTAAACTTTTCTTTAAAAACTAAAATTAAAATTCGGAGAAAGGGGAATTTTTGGAACCATATCACCTTAAATAGCCTAAAACCTTAAATTTTATTGAAAATATAAAAAGTTGGACCTAAGAAACAAACTTCATGTTACTTAAGCATATAGGCTTCTATCTTTTTTTCAGATTTTTCGTCACAATCTTTGAAAGAAAATATTTAACTCGGGCCTATGAAAAAGTTGTTAAACCAATAACCAATCTTTGGAACATCATCATAAGAAAAATGAGTCAGAATTGCACTGAAGGATCTTATATTAGCTAAATTAATAAATTGTTTTTATTTAGTATCGCAGTTTTTTAGCTTAATTGCAAAGTTTCTCAACTAAATTCCAAAAAAAATATTATTCTAGATTAGGTTAAGTAAAGGTTAAGAAAGCCCTGCTGGGGTAAAATACATATTATCAAAATTGAAAATTCGGGAGGGGGGGGGGGAGTGTTGTGTTTCTAACTTAATACTGTTTTTGTTTTACATAGAAAAGGGAGCATGCATATGAATATTAAATAATATTAAAGGCAAGACCGTTAACACCACTGATGTGTGCATATATGCTTTTACAGTTTATACAAGTTGGCAAACAATTTTAAATATTAGAAAACGCTGACTAAACTAGTAAGGTAAGGTTAAAATTTTGAATTGTACACATCACTGTGCTTTTCAGCCAATGTCCCAAGTAATTACAACGCCCCCCCCCCCCCCATTTTTTTTAATAAATTGAAAATAAGAGGGGTGTGGTAACTTTTTCTATTGCTAACTTAGTGGAGCTACCTTCTATCCAATAAAACCTAATCTAACCAATATGGTAAAAATAATAAGGTTTAAAATAATAAGAAAATCTGTCCATAACGCCTTTATAGCCTTTGTTAGAACTACCAGCTACACTCCAAGAGGCCTCCAGGGGCAATTATTAAAACTAGAAATACTGGGTCACTCTTTCTACCTTAGATTTATTTTTATAGAACTGCAGTACGTCGAAAATAGGTCTGTGTCATAAGAGTTGACATTAACAAAAACATTAAACTAGAAGTATTTCGATAATATGTGAGTTAGGACTACTTTTATTTCTTTACACATAGTCAACATAAACATTATTCCTGACAATTTCACGATAATACGCAAACGAGAATGAACTTTGCTAAATGTATTTTTTTGCGTATTTATCTGAACAGTAATTTTTGTGTGCTTTTCTCTGGAATTTAAACTGTAGGAATTCTGCGTATTGAATAGATCTTGTTAAGAATCCATCTGCTAACTTTTTAGCTTCGAAGCTACTTTATAATTCAAAACGGCTGACTGTCTATCAGTTCGTCTGTCAGCTGTGTTTAGTGGAAAACGTGATTTTCTATGATGCTATTCAATATTGAAGGCTTATATTTTTTGTAAAGATTCTCTTTACTAGAAGCATCCAGAAAAACAGTTACTTGGTCTGATGGTCTGTTATTAATGCTACAAACATATGAATATTAAAATTTTTATTTATGAACACTGAATGTCTAATTTCTAGATTACTTTGTCAGTGTGATCATTGATATATTCTTATGCTTTGCTACTTACGGATGTTGTAATCCTTGTTTTTTTAAACAACAGCTTCATATAAAAACGTGTCTACTCTATGGTTAATAATTTTGTTTAAATTTAAAGTTGTAATTTTAGTTTGTTTGTCAATTATTAGTCGCTAACCGATTGTGCTCTAAATTTATGGTATATATATAGGTTCCGGATTAGTTTTTTGCTTTTTTTTACATTTCTAGACAGAAAAAAAGCCAAAGAGGACAGATGGATAGATTTAACTTCATTTTGGTATTTAAACAAATTATAGTGTCAAATACAACTTTATACGTACAATTTTGTCCGTTAAAATTTTATTAAATGCGTATATCGAACAACAAAGGTGTTTAAATACCATTAAAGGTAGAGTTATACATCTGCTCTTTTTGGCTTTTTTTCTCTGTTTAATATTATTCAATGATATTTTTATGTTTAAACTGACGCCAAAATTGGGAAATGGTTGAAAAAAACTGCTATTACATTACTTCATGTGTTTGGACATTACTTTTACTGAATATGTCATAACATTGCCCATATCATTATTTTTTCCCTTGTTTTCATAAATTAACTATATTTTTATCCTACTGGAAAACTTTTTTTCATTTATCATTCAATTGCTAATAAATGAAATTATGCTAATTAGGAAATTTAAATAAATTGTTTTTAATTATTTAATGTATTTTCTCGTATTCATTCGAATCCGGTGGACAGGAACCGGTTCTCATCCATACGAAAAAACTATGTCTAGCATCGTATTATATCCAGCTTCCTACGAATATAAAAATGTATAACCATAAGATTAAAACTAGTTTTAATCTTATAATTGTACATTCTATATCCGCGGAAAGCCGTTTATAATACGATGCGAGAAATAACTATTCTCATTTTTCAAATGGCAAAGCTTTTCTATAAATAATGTTTTCTTGTCTATTTATTTGTGTGTCCGCGCTTAATATAAAGAAAGTTCTAATTAGAAACTTATTAAATAATAAACAGTTAAGACAATAAATTAAAAAAATATACAATAATTTCATAAAAAGATTAAGTAGCCGATTTTTGTTCTAACTGAAATTAATTTAATTGAAACTTGTAAGGCTTTGTAAATCATTAATTTGTCTTGATTTACTTCATGAATATTATCATCCTTGTTAAATTTGTAAATTAACTAATCAGATAAAAAGCACTTAGTATATTAATTTTCTAATTCTCGCTTAAATTTGGTTGTAAGCCTCTGGCTAAGCTACTTTTTATCAATGGATATAGAATACAAGTAGATATTATGACAGGGGAAAAATTGTAGTCCATTATCACTTATTGTTTAGGTCGTTCATCCAGTAAGAGTTGAGGGGATGGGGTACAGAGGGTGGACGGAGGATATCGTCATTTTCGCCAGCTACAAGTTTTACCTTATTAGAGTACATGATAATCTGGTGTAAGATCCAAATCATAATTATTCTATTATTTTTTTATCTAACTTTGTTCACATAATATATTAGCACAACTAATACAAGATAGCAAAAGTATTATTTTCTAGTTTTTGTCACTACGTTGTTTTTTATTTTGTTATTTATGTAATTTTGCTTCGTAACTTGAATGGATGGCCGGACTAACGTACATATACCAATAAACCCTCAATTTTATAGCTGCTTCGAAGTTTGAAAATAAAGATTCGAATAATTAAATGCTACAGTTCTACAAAACTTTTGTTTTGAATGAACACTTTGTTTTTACCCGGATATTAGCACATCATAATTCTAGATGACTGCCTAACAAATCTGCACAAATTTTAGAAAATATATTTAAGAACAGTCAAGCATATACAACGACTATTTAGCTTACAATTCACTTTCTTTGTAAACTATTTTCTTTTGTTTGTAGGACAGCTTCTTTATAGCTAGGGCACGTCTAAACGTCTATTATTCAGTCCTTCACTGAAAACTGGTTAACTTTATAAATGAAGTTGTTCTTCTATTAATTACAAATCCTCTATATTTGAAACTTGAGCTTAAATGTATGAACGTTATAATAGACGTTTAATACAAAAAGTTTAGCTTTTGATGAAATTGTATCCAGTGGCGTGCGAACCGAAGGGGGCATTTGGGGCAATCGCCCCCCCTAGCGACCAAAACGCCCCCCCCTGCCCCCCCCTAGCAACCGCCCCCCTGCCCCCCCCTAAATGTTAAAAAATGCCCCATTTTGCCCCCCCCTGGTCAACAAAAATGCCCCTTTTTGCCCCCTACCCTACAAAAAGCAAAATTATCCCAGTTTCCAAATAAAAAGATCAAGAAATACGCCCAAAAAAAATTTTGGCGCTTCGCGCCAAGCAGACAGTTACTATTCATTTAACCTTACCAAATTTTTTAATTAGTGTAGAAATTAGGTTTTAATCTTTTTTCACTGAACATAACAAACCAGGTTATAGGAAGTATTTTATTTTGTATAATATTGAATATAATATAATATTTGCATATTTGAAGAAAAAATTTGCGCTTCGCGCCCTTCCAAATGGTTTCTGCTATGAAATATTGGGGACTAGTGTAATAAATAGCCCAAAAACCCCTCCCCCCTGCATATTTGAAGAAAAAAATTGGTGCTTCGCGCCCTTCCAAATGGTTTCTGCTATGAAATATTGGGGACTAGTGTAATAAATAGCCCAAAAACCCCCCCCTCCCTGCATATTTGAAGAAAAAAATTTGCGCTTCACGCCCTTCCAAATGGTTTCTGCTTAAATTTTGGGGACTAGTGTAATAAATAGCCCAAAAACCCCTCCCTCCCTGCATATTTGAAAAAAAAAATTTGCGCTTCGCGCCCTTTCAAATGGTTTCTGCTATGAAATATTGGAGACTAGTGTAATAAATAGCCCAAAAACCCCTCCCTCCCTGCATATTTGAAGAAAAAAATTCGCTTCGCGCCCTTCCAAATGGTTTCTGCTTTTTATCACAATGAAAGGACAAGTAATTTTTTTTTATTTTTTAAACAGTTCATTATATCTTTGGTTTTTATGGTACAATATATTTTTTTGTGGATTATAATATTAAAAAAAATAAAATTTCTCGCTGTTTCGAGCATCCAGTATGTAATTTACTTTGACTGTCATCACACAACATACAGGAAAAAGGATTTGTGACTTTTTCTACCTAAAATATATATTTATTTCAACAGATGCTCTTTAAATCTACTTGTCTGTATTCTTATTAATGATTTTTTGTGCTTTGCTACTTAAAGATGTTGTCATCCTTGTTGTCAAACAATAAAGAAATATTTAATATCATTTTCTCATATTAGGTTAATTTTTGGTAAATTATTTCCAAAATGAGTGTTTTTATCTCCCCCCCCCCCAATTTTTTTTAATGGGGTTATTCATCCTTCCTGCTGAGATTTTTTAACATCCCCTTCCACACATTAAAAATGTTTTGTGGTGGAGGGTGGGGGGGAAAGGTTAATTTATCTTCTGTACTATTTTTTCGAAGTTGCTTTCTAGCTCCCTTCCCTTCGGTCATAGCAGGGTGGGGAGAAGGGATGGGGGAGAAGAGATGGGGGGGGGAAGAGATGAGGGGGGAAGAGATGGGGGGGGGGAAGAGGTGGGGGGGAAGAGGTGGGGGATATAAATGGGAAATAGGGATGGGGGAAGGGATGGGGAAGAAGGGATAAGGACTAGGAGGCCCATAATCAAATAATCCCACCCCTTAAAACGCCCTTATTTAAAATTAGTATATATAATCAAAATGCCCCCCCCTAAAGCAAAGTGCCCCCCCGGGGCACTTTGATTTAGGGGGGGGCAAAATTTTGCAAAATCTTCAAAATGCCCCCCCCTAGACAAAGTGCTTCGCACGCCACTGATTGTATCCTCTCTAAATTGGATCTGTCATAGCACAATAAATGACAATTATGGTCATAAGTAGCCCAGCGAACAATATTTCAGATTAAATTGAATATTATATGTACATTAATGTATATATAGTAGTTTTATATTGGTGTTAGTAATTTGTATTTTTTTCCCTACAGGTCCAAGAGGGTGGGTAAAAGAATTTTTACCTCCCTCAATCTTTGAAACCCTTTATGTTACTCCCCCCTCAAAATATTTTAAAAATACATTAGATTACACACTCAAACCTCTAAGCCTAACATTTTTTAAAAAGCTTGGACGTCCTTTGCCAAGTTGTCTGTTTTATTTACTTTGGTTTATTTTTTTCTATGGGATAAAACTTTTCAGATCAAATTAAGTAGCTGGATAAAGTGTCTCATAAAATCAGCCTTGTGACGTCATAAAATGAGGGATTTTTCATCTCTTTTTTAGGTGTTTTCTTTACCACTTCTCCTCTCATCTCCCTCATTTTTATGACGTTACATGCAGGAAGTAAGGGAGGGGACAATGGATCGAATATTCAATTTTTAAGAAGTCTCAGACTTTGGGGACTGGCTCAAAGGGAATGTGCACGAATACAGCGGATTCTTACTGATTTTGGGGACTTGCGCATCAATGCCCCGCTAACTAGCTGAGCTAGTTTTGAATATGCAGACAGAAAAGTTTGTTATTTATCGCTGGTTTTAACAAATAATTTTTTCCCAAGAAAATGTCTTTTCATGTATAGAAACTCTACTGTGATATTTATGTATTAAAAAATCTAAGAACCGCTTGAGTTTAGGGGTCAGTTATAAATATATCAGAGAGTTGAGGTAGTTCTAAACAAGATTTTTCTAGTGATTAATTACAGAATGTTTACTACATTGTGATGTGTTGATAATTTAGTTTTCAAGTAAATGATTTTTTTCTTAGAACTAATTTTGTTCTAAATTAGGTTACCATGATCCCTTTACAATTTTGGTAAAATTTTCTTGATAAATCTGGTTTTCATTGCTTTTCAGTGAACCCTCTTAAATTGAATTAATTGCCCATTGTCCCCTCCCTTACTCCCTACGTTACATGGCTAATCAATTGGACACTATGTCAAGCTACTCAAATTGCTTAAACAACTGTAGTAAATGGTTATTAAAATTAAAAACATATATCAAAATAAAGATTTTATTGTAATGAATTATTATCATTACAAAACTAATTTTAATTAAGAAATGCACCAATAATTATTATTATTTATTTCATGGATGTGCTTTTACATTGGCATTATGTCATACTAGAAAAAAGATATAATAGCAAATAAATTTGAAGAATTGTTTAATAATCCCCAATGATGATAAACAAAATTAACCCCTTTTTTAGATTGGAACTATTGGTTGAAACCTTTGGACATTAATGGTCTGAAACCAACCAATTACAATTCAACAAATGCCCATAGTTTTTGAACCACGAATAAAAAAACATGGTTATAAAACTTTGGGTACCTGTGTATTACACAGAATTTTCATTACTGCACAAATAAAATTAACTATTTCAATCAAACTAAAATAGATCTATATAATTTTAAAATGCAATTTTGCTTTATTGCAGCTACTCAAATTTTTTTGAAACAAAGCTTTTCTATATTTATGGTAGGTCCGTCCGACACGGAGAGTTAGCTTTTCTTGTGGAACGGATAGTTTTTTTTCGTGAAACGGTTAGCGCTTTTCGTTAATTTAAACAGTTTAGAATTGTAGTATCGATTTCAAACCTTGCATGATGATTCCTATAACAATTAGGTACGATTTAGTGTAGTGTAGCTACTCTATAATCGTTACCAGAAATTTGGTACATCCATTTAAAACATGCAGACTTTTAACTTTTTTGACAACAAATTTCTGAATGTTATATTCTTTTACATTAAAGTTATATAAAAACATACTTCTAATTTCAGAAAGGGTTTTATCTTATATTGACCTATCTTTGGCCCCGTTCACAGCAGTAAATTAATAATATAAACTTATATGTACACAATCCATTCTGATACTAATCATAATTACAGATTATTTTAAACTATGGATACAGTGTTTTAAAATTTATTCTAGTAAAGACATAAATAATCTTTTTCATTTGTAATAGTTTTTTTTTTATTAACACTCTTAATACATCTTAATCATGATTGATTCAAACTAGCAAAGTCTAAACTTAAATATTTTTTTTTTAATTTTATGTAAAGAAGCCTAAGAAGGGATATTTTTAATCCTCAGAGATATACATTTTTTTATTGTTCTTTGTCTTAACAAAAAGATCCCTGCCTCCTTTCTATACATAAGTGGCACAAAATTCCAAAACTTAAAAATGAAAATGAAATAGCCCGAAACCACCACAAGTTCAATGTGAAGAGCTCAATCGGGTGAGAGGTTACATAAATCTAATGCTTCAGACAAAAAAAAACTTATAAAATAGTATTAAATAACATTAATTGTAATTTTAAACTCTTTATCCACCTATGCTTTATTTATTTTATAATTGCAAGATCATGAGTGTAAAACATGGATAGTTCTTCTAAAGAACAAAGATACCAAAATTTTCGAACAATTTGTTATTAATCTCCTGAATTATGGGGAAATGGATATAGAGTAAGTTCATAATTGTCGTCAATTTATGTTGCTAATATGAACCTAATTCATAGGTCAGTTCGTCCATCCAGTAGGGGGTAGGGTAGGGTATCGGTAACGGAAGGTATCGTTTTTTTTCTAGCCAGCTGCGAGTGACACTTCATAAGAGTACATGGAAATCTGGTGCAACATCCAAGTAATAACATCAATTTAAGGAATGAAATATTTTATTTGTATAATGATTTAAGTCTATTTATTCCTAGGTATAATACTAATCAATCAGGTCAAACTGAGATATGCAATTAAACGAAGATTAAATGCGCAATGGTTAATTATATTTTGAGTATAATCTCCGTGGGGTTGAGAAATAAATGAGTGAGGTTGCGTGAATTTTTATAAAGGAAGGTTGCGTGATTATTTATTAGCAAAGGTTGCGTGTCTTTATATCTTTTTAAAAGCGAAGCTTTTCTATAATAAGGATCGGTCCGTCCGTCTAGAACAGTTAACACTTTTCATTAATTTAAACATGTAAGAATTGTATTATAGATTTCAAACTTTACATTATGATTCCTATAACAGTACGATTCAGGGAGCGTAGCAACTCTATAATCGTTTATATAAAATCCCTACATATAATTAAAACATGTTGCTTTTAAAACTTTTTGACAACATTTTTCTGTATAATATTATTAGCCTATTTATCTGATTTTTGTAATATGATTTCTGGGACAAAAAAAGGTTCAATATTATAAGCAAGTCATCTCTATAATCAAACCCTGAAAATAAAAGTATGACCTAAAACTCTACAAGAATTATTGTTCGTTTGTCTTTCCTTCTGATTTTAGATCTTTACTTTTATGGATGTTGATTTGTTATATTTTAGATCTGAAAGGTATTTTTTTCCTTTGCTAAAATGAGCCTAAAACCAAAAGCGGACGAGTACTAATCCAAGAATTAGAACTGAACGGTCTAGCTGTTTTCTGTAGGCTGTCTGGGAGTTGGTCTGTTCAAGCATGGAAACTACTATCAATTCTGTAATATTAAAGGAGGAGAGATTTAGGGAAATACCTTGGCCTATGAACAGGTGTAACTGATTATCTAGCCCAGTTAGAAATTCCAGATAAAAGTCGTATAAAGGTTTGATACTTAACCTTATAAATGAGCAACAGGTTCAGTTGAAATGGACGATGCCATATATGATCTTGGACGAATACTTGGAAGTCAAATTTCTCAAAAATTGAATGAAATGGCAGAAGCAAACATAGACGTCTAAGGGGGGGGGGGGGTAATGGGGCGATTACCCCCCCAAACGAATTTGGGGGTGCTGTAGGCACCCTTAAAATTTTTTTCATTTTACCCCCCCCCCCCCATTTAAAAATTACCCCAACCATTTAGGAAAATTATTTGGGGGGGGGGGTAAATACCCCCCTCAAAATAAAAAATCTCTAACAAAAAAAATTTTTGCACGCTTCCCGCGCATTTTTAATACTAAATTTTTAATAAAATTTAAATTACCCCCCCAAAAAATTTTACCACGCGGGTAAATTTTTGGGGGGTAAACAAATTTTACCCCTGCCAACAGATTTCAGGGGGGGTAATTACCCCCCCCCCAAGCAAATTTTACCCCCGGGGTAAAAATTTGTTGGGGGGGGGGGGTAAAATTAATTCGCGGCGCGCTTCGCGCGCCATTTTACCCCCCCCCCAAAACCGAATTACCCGCCCCTTAAAAAAATTTTACCCCCCCCCAAAAAAAAAGCTTGGACGCCCCTGGAAGCAAAAGCTTTTTAATTAACATAAGTCACTGTGTCAATAATAATAGTCACCACATCTAACATAATGAAGATTTGTCACAATTTATGAAGCTAGCAACCCAAAACTAAAATAATATTAACATCAAACGGTTTAAAACTAGTGTGACTCACATTAAAGGCTGTTTTCAAGGCATTTAATCATATTTTATCATGAGATGGAAAAAAAATGGTATATGCCCAAAAACTCTTTGTACAAGGTATGTTTTTTTTTATTATTAACGGGTGCAAATATGAATTCGTTAAATATAAAAGTTTGGAGCATGTAAAGAAAACGAAGTTTCTGGTTTCGTCAAATTTTCACAGTAGCTTTTCTTCTATTTCTAGCACCTGCGGGGGGGGGGGGGTGCTAACCCTGCGAGGCAATTATTAACCCTAACTTAACCTAAAATAACCTTTCAAAAGCTACTGTGAAAATGCGACGAAACCTGCAACTTCGTTTGCTTTCCATGACCCAAAAGTTTTAATATAGATTAGTAATATAGATACTTTGGACCTAAACAAAACCTATAAACATTTTCCTGGGTATAAGAAAGTCAATAACCTAACAATTTAAAAATGGGTTAATATTTTCACCCTAAACGACATTAATTGTCTTCAGCATTACAATTGTAACCAATAATATGTACTTTAAAATAAAAATGATATGTTTCTTTTATAAAATTTTATTATTTGTTTCAATGAAAATCACGAAACTTTATAGTTTATTTGAGAGGTTTTGTGATTATACTTTAATTTTAATTCTACATAAATAACAGTATGTTTGTATCATGGATGTTTTCCGTATTACTGTCCAAAAAGATGTCGTAAACGGCGTTTCCAATTGTCAGGGAGGGAGAGGACATTGTGTTGTTTCTTACACTAGTCCCCAAAGTTTCATAATAACGTTTCTTATCCGTTGACTTAACTTTCGAGACTTTATAGAATTTTGATTTGTTGGTTCATTCAGTTGAGTGTCCAAACGTTTTATCCACTAATTGAAGTCTACATAAGAGGTAATTTTGTGTATCATCATTGGGAATGTAATTGTACATCATTTGGCCAATGTCTTATTCCTTTAGCCCCCTGCTAATTGTAAGGGACAATAAAGCCAACGCTAGGAATAGTTATTTCTCGTATCGTATTATAAACGGCTTTCCGCGGATATAGAATGTACAATTATAAGATTAAAACTAGTTTTTTTAGCCCCGTGGTGCAAAAGGCACCAGCTAAAAAAACTAGTTTTAATCTTATGATCGTACATTTCTATATTCGTAGAAAACTGGATATGATACGATGCTAGACATAGTTTTTTCGTATGGATGAGAACCGGTTCCTATCCACCGGATTCGAATGAATACGAGAATAGTTATTTCTCGTATCGTATTATAAACGGCTTTCCGCGGATATAGAATGTACAATTATAAGATTAAAACTAGTTTTTTTAGCCCCGAGGTGCCGGAGGCACCGGCTAAAAAAACTGGTTTTAATCTTATGATTGTACATTTCTATATTCGTAGAAAACTGGATATAATACGATTTTTTTCGTATTTATGAGAACCGGTTCCTATCCACCGGATTCAAATGAATACGAGAAAAATAATTATACAAGTTCTTTGACAAATAAATGATTTTAATCTTAAAGTCTTTGCACGTTTAGCGACTTGTTCAATAAATCTCTGTATATATAGGGTGTCCGTCGCAAACTGATTTTTTTAAACGCTCAATACTCCCTTAAATATTAGTAAAATAAAAAGGATTTGGCAGCCTACTACTGACCATTTTATAGAATAATGATGAAAAATCCGAAAAGCTAACAAAAAAAAAATTACATTGTAATACATAACAGGTTTATTTTTATGACACCCTGTATGTTACCGTTTACACGACCTTGAATTATCAAAATAAAGATTTAAAAGCAGTAGGTACCATAATTGGAATAACATAAACTCCAAAATAAGTTGTTTAAAATGGGGATCAGTTTGGATATTATTACCCTATTAACATAGCAAGACCTTTTAAATCATATCAAGTTTTAGCTATAGTTGTATAAAAGTAACAAGAGGTCTCCGTATCTTGCTGTAGCGTAGCGGAAAATATCTCTAACTGCTCTGAATCGATATACTTCTCCTTAATATTAAAGCTTTCTATTTAAAATTTCTACTTAATATCCTGTTTTTTTCCAATTGCTCTATAACGGTTAATGTTCGTTTGTCCCTATGTATAATTTGTTGAGTTACCCTTTTTTGGGTGTAGTCATCCATGTTATTCATGAATTATAAAAGTACCTTTAGTAAGTAGCGTGCACAGGGATTTGCCAAGGGGAGGAGGGTGTAATTATTACAACCCCCCCTGCTGTACGCTTATGCTGTGGTCAAGAAGATTTGACATTTCACAAATCCTTATGTCAGGCACAAAAACAGGGGAAAATATTGGACCAAAGTTTATCAAATTTCCTTAGTCTTATAGATATAATACAAAGTAGAACGATGTCTGTCTGTTTGTTTGTTTGTAGCGAAGGATCTCGCTAACTGCTTTACAGGGTAGCTTCTCATGGGTCCCGGGAGGGTTTATAACTATTTTCTTTGGGGATGGGACACCCCCAACCCCACAAAAAATACCCCCCCCCCTCCAAAAAAAAAATTTCTTTTTAAAACTAAAACTAAAATAGTGGGGTCGACTAACCCCCCCCCCCCCCCGACAAATAATTCTTTTAAAAAAATTTTCTTTTAAATCTGAAATACGAAAAATTGGTTTGATCAAACTTCTAGGGTCAAAGCCCCTAGAGGCTAGGGGCGAAACCGCTAGTGTAGATATAAAGGAATATTTAAGGCTTATAAAAGACTAACTTTAAAGCTAGCATGAGAAAATTTATATTATATGGTCCTCTTTTAAAATTTCTTGTATTACTAAGTTTTCAAAGGCAGGTTTTTACCTGTAAAACTTGGAGGAACAATAATTGTAATATATTTATCCCTGGTCAATAAAAAAATTAAAGAGATAAAAGCACATTTTAATCTTTTGAGGTTTTTTAGAGAAGAGAAAGAGAAATAAAATGATCTTAGACTATAACGAAAGATAGAAAGACAGAGAAAAAAATAAAGGAACAACAAAAACCTTCTGTTATATTCTAAATTTTGAAGAGCTCTTAATGGATAAGAGAAAAAACGATGCATTGATGTATATTCCAAATGATGAGAAATAAAATTACAACCATTGGTCGAAAAGTTTAGACACAGAAAGATTGACACCAACCAACAAAAATTTAAGAAAAGTGAATGATTAATTGGTTATAAAACTTTGGGTACTTTTGTAAATTACAGTCTAATGTCCCTTCAAAATTATTGTTGGAAAGTACCAAAATGTAAAAATATGGTCTAAGATAGTAAGTTTAATCCTTTTATAAATTGATTACAGGTGTGTCATCACTGCTGCATACCAAAGGATCTTGCTATCCACTGGACCGATATGGTTCTTCATTACAGAGAACCTTTGGATCAACCAATACAGAAATTTTTAGAATTACTTGTATTTTTTAAGCCAACAAATGAGAAAACTTAAAACACCAGTATTATTTATAGTTCAATGACATTTAACTACATGGGGAAGATGCAATTCTGATTTAACAATGTTTTGCGATCAATAATTTGAATGTTTGCAGAGGTGATAGCGAACTGATTGCAGGAATGATATGGTTAAATATCTGATAAGAATATTCGGATCATATGAAGGAAATGAAGTCATTCCTTAAAAGGACAGAAATTGCCTTCCTTGGGTATAGGAAGGCTATTTCCTTTCCTTTTTCTTACAAATTCTCAGTAAGGAAGGTGATTTCTGTCCACTATCTTACAAATTCTCACTAAAGGAAGGTGACCTCTGTCCACCATCTTACAAATTCTTCCTAGCTCTTAGAAATTCTTCCTTTTCCTCACTATTACAACCATGTTTAATAAATCTACCTTATTCACCCAAATTCTTTCTTATTCTAAGAAATTCTAGCTTATTCTAAGAAATTCTTCCTTATTCTAAGAAAATCTACCTTGTTCCCTCACATTCTACCTTATTCTAAGATATTCTTCCTTATTCTAAGTAAATCTTCCTTATTTCCCCAAATTCTTTCTTATTCTAAGATACTCTTCCTTATTCTGAGTAAATCTACCTTATTCCCCCAAATTCTTTCTTATTCTAAGAAATTCTACCTTATTCTAAGAAATTCTTCCTTATTCTAAGAAAATCTACCTTGTTCCCCCACATTCTACCTTATTTTAAGATATTCTTCCTTATTCTAAGTAAATCTACCTTATTTCCCCAAATTCTTTCTTATTCTAAGAAATTCTACCTTATTCTAAGAAATTCTTCCTTATTCTTAGAAAATCTACCTTGTTTCTCCACATTCTACCTTATTCTAAGATATTCTTCCTTATTCTAAGTAAATCTACCTTGTTCCCCCACATTCTACCTTATTCTAAGAAATTTTTCCTTATTCTAAGAAAATCTACTTTGTTCTCCCACATTCTACCTTATTCTAAGAAAATCTACCTTGTTCCCCCACATTCTACCTTATTCTAAGATATTCTTCCTGATTCTAAGAAAATCTACCTTATTATAAGATATTCTTCCTTATTCTAAGAAAATCTACCTTATTCCCTCTAAGTCTTCCTTCTCATCGCATATCCTTCCTTTGTCTCAGATAATTTAGCTAATTCTTGCTAATTAGACCAACCATTCCTGGGATCTTAAGCTTCAGACAGAAAAACCTTACTATTTTCCTCATATTCTACCAGGAGATGAGAACAGGATGGCAATAATTTTGATTTTATCTAGGTCAGATTTTTTTCATCCAAATAAAAAAGATAGCTTTTTATAAGAGCAAAAAATAAAAATGCTTCTTAATTTATTGAAAAACTAGCTGCTATGCCCCTAGTGGGTTTCCTAATTTTTAAATTTTTAAAAAATATTTGGTTTAGAAGTTAACAAGATATACACACAGATAAACAGACACAGATCCTGTTACTTTTATTGTAAGGATAGTAAAATATATGTTCTTGTGTAAAAGCTAGCTTTTCAAAATAAGAAAAAAAATTGACACATAACTCCCCTTGCGATTGCGCAATATATCCTATGAAGATTAGAGTGGGTCAATTTTCAATGTTTTTTTTCAATTTTGAATTCACCACAATGGATTTATTATTACTTAGATCTTACACTTCATGTTCTATAATAGAGTGAACTCTCTTGCGGGCTAAAATAACGATCTTTTCCACCCAATTCCTTTACCCTATTCCCTCCCTTCCTACTGGAAAATGGCCCACCAAATAAAATCGAAGGGAAATTGCAACCTAAACTGACTAAAAATTTTCTCCTGTGATAGTATCCATGTGAATCAATATAAAATTAATTGGATGATGAACCATAATTTCGTATCCTCTTAAAATATCATTGTTGTAGATGGTTAAAACATTATCTATCCCCTCTCCCCTTTACCCTATCTCTTTTCCTTCTTTATGGTGAATAAACTGACCAATAAACAGGTTAGCAACTTAATTTGGCGACAACTTTTCTAACAAGGTAGATTTTCTTAGAATAAGGAAGAATTTCTTAGAATAAGGTAGAATTTCTTAGAATAAGAAAGAATTTGGGGGAATAAGGTAGATTTACTCAGAATAAGGAAGAGTATCTTAGAATAAGAAAGAATTTGGGGAAATAAGGAAGATTTACTTAGAATAAGGAAGAATATCTTAGAATAAGGTAGAATGTGAGGGAACAAGGTAGATTTTCTTAGAATAAGGAAGAATTTCTTAGAATAAGCTAGAATTTCTTAGAATAAGAAAGAATTTGGGGGAATAAGGTAGATTTATTAAACATGGTTGTAATAGTGAGGAAAAGGAAGAATTTCTAAGAGCTAGGAAGAATTTGTAAGATGGTGGACAGAGGTCACCTTCCTTTAGTGAGAATTTGTAAGATAGTGGACAGAAATCACCTTCCTTACTGAGAATTTGTAAGAAAAAGGAAAGGAAATAGCCTTCCTATACCCAAGGAAGGCAATTTCTGTCCTTTTAAGGAATGACTTCATTTCCTTCATATGATCCTAAAATTCAATAAAAGTTTTAAGTCACTGAATAAGAAAACGTTATTATAAAACTTTGGGGACCAGTGCAGTGTAATAAACAGCTCAATATTCACTCCCTCCCTGGATTATTACATAGTACACTAAGTTTTATTTTAACAATTTCTTATTTATGGGCTCAACAACTTTAGAGACTTTTTATTTAATTAATTAAGTAAATTGATTTATCATCCATTGTCCTATCCCTCTTAATTCCTGATTATAGGTTGATTTCTCGGTTTCGGCATGGGACAAGGACAACATATCAAAGACAATTTATAAATATAGAATATGTAATATAAAAGTTTTTTAAAAATAATTAGATACCGCTGAACCGATATGGTTCACTTTTACACTGTAGCTTCTCATAGATCCTGAGAAGGTTTATAGCTATTTTAAGAAGGGTACCACCACCCACCTTGAAAAATATTACTCCTTTACAAAAATTTTTAATTTAAAATAAAAAAAAACAGAAATGAAAAATGTGGGGATGAGTATGGTCACCCCCCCCCCCCCCCCAACAAAACAAAAAAATTAACCCCCTTCCCTTCATTTTGTTCACTTTTTCATTTTAAACTACTATAGAAAATGGAGATATTAAATTCAATTCCCACCACCTAAAGTGCCCCTAAAAGTGTCTCTAGGAGCGTAGCCGCTAGTTTGAAATAAAACACTAACAATATAATTAATTATCCATTAAAATTCTTTAAATTCTAAATATACATAGTCTATGGTCTTATTTTAAATGTATGTCTGTGGGTTTGTGTTCGTTCTTGAAAAATACACGCCCTCCCTTACCATGTAGGCCGCCGTGCTGCGTCAAATTCTTGTCCAGGCTAGCCAAGCTGACGGACGTTTTTTTTCTAATTTCTAAAAGCTATCTTTTTTATAAGAATATTTTTTTAATATTATATATAGAAGCAGTATGGTTCTTCATTACTGTTTAGCTTCTTATAAGACAAAGGAAGGTTTATAGCTATTTTGGGGGAGAGTACTAACACATTCTAAAGAGATATCTCCCCTAGGAAAAATCTCCCCCCCCCAAAAAAAAAAAAAATTTAAAACCCACTAAAATTAAAGAGGTCTCTAGGGGCTAGTTTGTCATTAAATTAAAAACATTCTTATTTTTCACTCTTAAAAAAAGCTAGCTTTTTTATTTGGATGAAAAAAATCTACATAAAATTATTGCAACACAGCACTGTTCTTATCTCCTGGTAGAATATGAAGAAAATAGTAAGGTTTTTCTGTCTGAAGCTTAAGATCCCAGGAATGGTTGGTCTAATTAGCAAGAATTAGCTAAATTATCTGAGACAAAGGAAGGATATGTGATGAGAAGGAAGACTTTGAGGGAATAAGGTAGATTTTCTTAGAATAAGGAAGAATGTCTTATAATAAGGTAGATTTTCATAGAATTAGGAAGTATTTCTTAGAATAAGGTAGATCTTATTAGAATAAGGAAGAATTTCTTAGAATAAGGTAGGCTATCTGAGAATAAGGAAGAACTAGGAGGTAATGTTTTAATTTTCTTATAATTAGGAAGATTAAGTGAGATTTAGGAAGAGATTTTCTTAGAATAAGGAAGAATGTCTTAGAATAAGGTAGATTTTCTTAGAATAAGGAAGAATGTCTTAGAATAAGGTAGATTTTCTTAGAATAAGGAAGAATGTCTTAGAATAAGATAGATTTTCATAGAATTAGGAAGAATGTCTTAGAATAAGGTAGATTTTCTTAGAATAAGGAAGAATGTCTTATAATATGGTAGATTTTCATAGATTTAGGAAGTATTTCTTAGAATAAGGTAGATCTTATTAGAATAACTAAGAATTTCTTAGAATAAGGAAGAATGTCTTAGAATAAGGTAGATTTTCTTAGAATAAGGAAGAATGTCTTATAATAAGGTAGATTTTCATAGAATTAGGAAGAATTTCTTAGAATAAGGAAGAATGTCTTAGAATAAGGTAGATTGTCATAGAATTAGGAAGTATTTCTTAGAATAAGGTAGATCTTATTAGAATAAGGAAGAATTTCTTAGAATAAGGTAGGCTATCTGAGAATAAGGAAGAACTTAGAGGTATTGGGTTAATTTTCTTAGAATTAGGAAGATTAAGTGAGATTTAGGAAGGTGATTTTTATCCTCTTTTTCAGATATGTGAGAAAAAGGAGAGTGATTTTTGTCCATATTTGAGATATCTGAGAAAAAGGAAGATGATTTCTGTCCTTTTTGGAAGGGAATTTCTGTCCTTTTTAGGAATGACTTCATTTCCTTCATATGATCCGAATATTCTTTATAACTTCCCATGGTTGTGATATAAGTTTCAGTAGAATTTTACTGAAAAAGTATTTTATGATCAATACAAAATACTGAAGGAAACTGTTGTGGTTAGATAAAACTATGGGATTTTAAGTTTTGAGGGAAATAATCTAATTTATTTTCAAAAATTTAAGTGGGGGTTGGGAGGGGGGGGGGGTAAATGAGTGGTATAAAAGTCGTATAAAAGAGGGGAGTGAACACCACTTAATCCCCCCGCTCCCTTGGACGTCCATCTTCTTTTATATTCGGATAAAAGGGGTTAATCTTGAACGTCCAAGCACACTCAAAAAGGAAATTACAAAGATTATCTGTTCTTGCTATTATAATGTCATGATTTTTGGTTCAAAGAAATTCACAAAACTTTTAGACAAATTATTTCAAATTGATTACCATAAATCCTTATACTAAAGTAACATGATGTTTGTCTGTCTGTGTGTCTGTCTGTGTGTCTGTCTGTGTGTACCGAAGGATCTCGCTAACCGCTGAACCGATCGGGTTCTCCTTAACAGGGTAGATTCTCATATGTCCTGGGAAGGTTTTTAACTATTTTGGGGGAGGGTACTACCACCCTCCCAAAAGAAATGACAAAAAAATTGAAAATTTTCTTAAAATCTGGGAGACTTCAACGTCAAATAAGGTGGTATCGTACATAAAAAATTAACTTTAACAAACAAAAACATATAAAGTGCCACTAGAGGCCTCTAGGGGCGTAACCGCTAGTATAAAATATACCAATAAGATGTTTTTAAAAGTTTTTTTCCCAGTATTGCCAGTACATAATATCCCTTACACTTTTAAGATATTTTCTTCTTATATTCTGAAGGAATAGTAAATTGCAATACAGCAAAATAGAGATAATCTTATGAGAAAGAAGTGAAGACTGAATTGTTGCCATATTCTGTATATAGACTGCAATACATCAATCATTAAATGAGCTACAGAACTTACGCACTCTCAGGAGTTAAACCTAATAGAAACTCTAGTTTTACTCTATTAAAACCAACCTTATGCGCCTTAGGGTTGAAAGATGTCACAGGTCTCTGGTCATAAAAAACGACTTTCTTTAAACCATGCCAGGATTAGAATACACAAATAATCCTTATATAAAAGTAACAGGATGTCTATCTGTGTGTACTGAATAATATCGCTAACCACTAAACCGACATATTTCTCCTTTATAGTGTAGCTTCTCATAGTTTCTGGTAAGGCTCATAATTTTTTTCAATTTCTTTAATTTTAAAAAGTAAAATTGAAAGTGGGAATGGGAGCTCAACTTCGCACTCCCCCCTCAAGTGCCTCTAGAGGCATCTAGAGGCGCATTTCAAATAAATTGCAACATTTACTATTTAGGTATATGTTATGGTAGAAGCCACTCGAAAATCATAAAATAAAGCTATCTGTCTAAAAGATAAAAATCCACTTACTGAAAACAAAAACGTATGCTTGTTGATGTATTTACTTATATATCAAAATAGTGTCGGTATAATTCAACAAAATAAAATGTATATGAAGAAGATTTTTTTATTTTACTTGCAAATTTTTGGTCAGTCCTAATTTTCTATTTGGTTTTCAGTATGGCTTCGAAACCGATTAACATCCGCTGGATTAGAAACGGTTTTAAGCCATATTGAAAAATCATGTAAAGCATTGCATTACAAGCAATTTTCCAATTTTTAAAAAGAATAATAACAGATTTAAATTTTATTTTTTTATTTTGATATACGCAGAAAGCTGTCTGTAATACGATGCAATGAATAACTGTTGTTACCTAAATAAACTGCAACTTTTATGAATTCATGTTATCATAAAAACTGCAGTAAAGTTTCTGTGGTTTTATGATAGCACCCATTAAAATTTCTTTTATGGAATGCGATAGAATCATAAAGGCGTTCATATTACTTTAACATTCCTATTTTGGCCTAGTAATCATAGACGGGGAGAAAGATTAAGAAAAAGCTTTAACAGAAAGTAAATAGTTAACAGAAGAAGAACTATTTGGCTATCAACTTTTCTGCCAATCATAATGGAAACAAAATGTGTAGCTTTACTGAATGTAAATTTACACTATAAGGATTTGAAAAAAGGAAAGGTTTCTCATGAAAATATTGGCCCTTTGAATCTTCATTCTGTTTTCAGAGATCTTAAGTAACACTAAAATATTGGGCTGTTTATTACACTAGTCCCTAAAGTTTTATTGTAACGTTTTCGTATTTGTTGGAAACTTTTATTGAATTTTGATTGGTTGTTTCATTAAGTTGAGCGTTCGAATGTTTCAACCAGTTATTTTAATCTACAGAAGAAGTAATTTTGTGCATCGTCATTGGAGATGTAAATGAATTTATCAGCCATTGTCTTACCCCTGCTAGGACTTCATACAGACACTAAAATTTTTACTCAATTCTTTTGGAAAAATTATTCTCTGTTTGAGGTTAGCGCGAGCTAAATTACTTTGTGTTTATACAAAACTGTAGAATATTGATAGAAATGCAAGTTGTGTTTAGAATGACTATTCAATAAAAATATATTCCATAAGTAGGAAAGGAAAGAGTTAAATCAAAACAGTCATCAGTTGAACCGATAATGAAAGACATTAGATATTGTAAAGTTAAATCTTCCCAAAAAAAGTCTATGTAGTTCAGTAATAAAAAAAAACAGAAGCGTGCAGAATGGAGATGTTAAAATTAAGGAGATATATACACCCCTTTCAGGATCAACCCCCCCATAAAATAGCGACGGAGGGGTTTTAAGTTAAAAAATTTGAACCTCAACTAAACCTATTTTCAACCTGAGAGTTACATATTATGAAATACGATAAACAGATTAAATAAGTTACATTGTAGCTAGTTTCATTTTTTCTCCAATTAAATAAATGATGCGTAACATTGCTAGAACACCTACAAGTCTGGAAGGCAAGTATAGGCTAAATTTCTGTAATAAAAGTTAATCATTTTATCTTGCATAAATTAGACATTAAATATTTATATGTAGCCTTACTGTATAAATAGTAATAAAATATCAACAGTAAATATCTAAGAAATAAAGTATTTAATGTTCACGAATGGACGGCTAGATAATGTGTTTCCTTTCAGAGAAGCTTTAAAATCATTATGTTTTGATCAAAGTAAGGGAAGACAGAATAATATAACCATTTAAAAGACTAAAAGCATTTTAATGCAAAGTTAGGACTTCAGAACAAAGGTATTGAAATGCGTGAGGAAGGTTTTTAAAAGCTTCTTTAAAGATGTTGCTTTAAAAAGCATGGCTAATGCCATATATCATTTTAAGCTTTCAAATATTAATCAAAATTTATCTTTATCAAAGAACCACAATATTTACAGAATATTTATACAGAACTATTTTATTGACAGCATCCAGACTTCTTTTCAACCTAAAAAATATTGAAAATTTGTTTTAGAAAGAAAGCCAATCAACACCCAAAAGACAACCAATTGTGATAACTCTAGAAAATCTGGCAATGTAGAGAGTCAAAACTGACGCCCTCTATATTCCTTACCCTTTATATCCCAAATCTGATTTTGCAAGGTTTTTACTAAAGAATTACCATCAGTTTAAAATTAGAAAAGTCAATCCTTAATTAATAATGTTGATAATATTTTAAATAAGCGCGTCAATTGTTATTCAAAAAAGCGCAGCAATGAAATAATAGACAGGTGTCAGGCATGGAACTATGAGGAGAGCTATAAAATTACCTGAGAATCGTCAATAATTGAAATTCCAGTTGATCTTCCTGCAGTCTTTAAATCTCTAGAAAATAAAATATAAAACATATTAGAATTTTGATGTTTAATAGCATGATGTTATTGTTATATTGATAGAAAATGATACAATACTCAAGAGAATGATTTTTTTCTAGGGAGGGAAGGGAAATTCGTCTGTTAACTACACTAGTCCCCAAAGTCTTATAATAACGTTTTCTTGTTCGTTGGCTTCACAACCTTGGGTTCTTTTATTGAATCTTGATTAAATGGTTTATTTCGACTATTTCAACCAATAATTGTAATTTACAAAAGGGGTAATTTTGTTTATCATCATTGGAGATTTATCGGCCATTGTCTTATCCCTTAGATTCCTTTTTTTTTCAATGGGAAGATCAAGTCAAAATAGTTTTTCTTAGTAATTTATATTTTCCTTGATTTTTTGGCTAGTATGTCTTCCGCTAAGCAATGAAACATTTCTTCTATACCTAAAATGTTAAATATAAAAAAAAACAATATATAATATACTAGCGCCTTCGCCCCTAACCTTTGCCTCAAGAAATAATTAAAAAAACAAAAACAATTAAGTACTGCTGGTGCTGCCAGTAGTTTTATGTGAACTAACCTTCCCATAAACAAAAAAATAATGGGGGGATATTATTTTTGTTTTTGGGGGGTTGTGGGTGTCCCATCCTCTAAGAAAATAGCCTAAAACCACCACAGGACCAGTAGGTATATTCCCTGAAGACTAGAATCCAATCGGTTTAATGGTTACTGAGTTCTTAAGAGACGAACGGACAGACATTAAGCTACTTTGTATTATAGATATACATGTATCCACGAATAGGAAAATAATAATAATAGGATAACATTTTTTTCAACTTAGTTAGGAATCCAACTCTACCGTCATAATATATTTTTTTATGTTTAAACATATTTTAACTTACCTTTATTTTGTTTAGCAGAAGTATTGAAATGTTTAGCCCCTACAGATCTTGCATAGTTTTCTGCTTGATGTTTTCCTAAATAGTTGGAATTTTGAATAATCATAAGAACAAAGCATATTTTGATGCATAGAATAATCTACCTTCAAATCTAAAGATTTAACTTTACTTGGTTATAACCTTATTTCCTTTAATTTAACTAATAAAGCATTATAGGGAATAAAATACTAGCATATTTTGTATCAGTCTTAAAAATTATACAAAAAGCATGCTTAAACCAATTTTAGAATCCAGATACTGCAGGTCTAGATCCTCTAGGTGTTCAGGAAACATTGAAGGGCCTTTTCCAACTCAAAAATAAATCTTAATTTTCATCAACATGTTCTACTTGCAAAAATATTACCAATTATTCTTTTGTTTTCTAGATCAATTTTATTTCCAGCCAAGGCCAGGCAGATGTCATTACCAAGCATTTTTCTTAATTCTTTCACCCAGTTCTGAACCTGAAACATAAAAAATGTGTATTTCAATTTTTATAAAAGGCAGATTATTAACATTTTTCTTAGCTATTTCTGAATTAATGCACAAATCGAATCAATCTTTCTATATACCATGGCAGTATCTGTATCGTAATAAGACCTATTTATCTAACTATTTATGTATTTATCTTTCTGTATATTTTTAATCTTTCTACCTATCTATCGAAAAAAACACTCTGAAGGTGCAAGCTTTTTTTAGGGGGGGGGGGAGGAGTTATAAATTGAAAGCTTTTAAAGGTTTGAGGCGGGCGGTAAACACCCGTTAAGCACACTCCCCCTCCCCCCAGTCTTTGGACGACTTTGCTCGACCTCTACTTATAATTTTCTTCAACTAACAAAATTAATAATCTTTTGAATATTTTCATCTAAAACATTCAATTTTTATCAGTCCTTATGTCTATCTATGCATCTACCTTTTGAAAGCTGTCTTCATCTGTTATATCATAAACAAGAACTGCCCCATCAGAATCTCTTCAAGTAATATCATTTCAAAAATAAATATTAAGTATAGATGTATAACCCAGACAACTACCTGGTTCCAGTGTTAGGGACCTTTCTCGCCTGCTACAAAATTGCTTTGAGTTTTGTTGTAGCGACTTAGCTCCTTTAATATATTCGACGCTATTGGCTAATATTCAATGACCCAATTGAAAGTCTGGGTGGGGACATAAAGTTATTTAACCCCTTCCCCCTCTATTATTTTATTTTGATATTTAAATTACATTTTTGAAAATAAATATGAAAATATTCCCTGTGATGAATTGAAAACAAACAAAAATGTATTATATATTGTTAAAAGAATAATAATCTTATATCTTTTTAAAAATGATTCCTGTAATAAATAGGACCCAAGGCATGAAATCTTTCCTGTCCAGCAGTATCCCAGATTGCCAGGTTTACTGATTCATTTCTGGAGAGATAAATAAATAGATTGATATATAGTTAGATAGATATAAAACTTTATTTTGATATTAGCTGCTATGCTCCTAGAGACAATTAGGGGCAACCCCTTTTTTAAATTTTAGTTTCAAAAAGAAAAAGTAAAATTTTTTCCCAAAAGAAAAATAATTATAAACCTTCCCAAGACCTATAAGAAGCTACATTGTAAAAGAGAACTGTATCAGTTCAGCAGTTAGCAAGATCCTTCCATGTTACTTTTATATAAGGATATAGATTAATGGATAATTAGACAAGCAAATAGTAAATAGATGAATGGTGTATGTATATAGAAAGAAAAAAAGATATTTGTGGTTAAGTAGATAGAAATTTTTTGAATAGATAGATTGATTTTTAGATACATAAATAGAGTTACAGAAAATCCTACATAAAAACTATTTTGAAAAATGAATAGCCAACAAAAGTTATTAAAAATCTTACCCTACTTGGACCGTTTTCCTGAGGAATGAAGCTTGAAGTGTTGATAAATGTCTGTTATTAAAATCATTCTAAATTGTACAGTTTCATTTATTCATATTTTTATATAATTAAAAATCACGAAACCTCTATTATTTTGGAATTAATAAGATTTCACACAAAAATCTGATTATAAGACTTCTACCACTGTAACTTAACTAACTTGCTTTAAGAACATTTAAAATATTTTTGTGTGTGACATGTCAATTAAATGACGTGACGAATGAGCTATAAATGTAAAATGAAACTATTCCTGAACATATCTGAGAACACACGAGGTTTTACCAACACAACCCTCCCCAAGCAACACTATCTAGGAGAGATAGATAGATATTATGCAGTAAAAAATTATAAAATTGATAGATAGATTGTCAGTTAAGAACGAATCGAATATATGTGGATATTATGACAGTGAAAAAATTGTCGTCAATTTAACTTGCTAACATGGAACTCATTTACTGGCCAGTTCATTCAGTAGAAGGGGAGGTGATGGGGTGACGGGGGAATCGTTATTTTAGCCTTCTACGTGTTTCACTTTATCAGAGAACATGAAATGAAAAATCTGGTAAAAAAGGCAGACAATTGATAGATTTATAGATAAAATGAACTATTCCTTGACAAATCTAAGAACACATGAAGTTTTTCCAACACATATTTCTCCCAGTAATACTAACTTAAACTTAGAAATAATATATTGATTAATTAACATTGACAAACAAGTGAAATCTTAGTAATAAATAGTCACTTAAATATATATAGAATGAAAATAAAAATAAAAAAACACTTACAGCCAATACGATCAAATTTTTAACGAATCATTATTCACATAATATGTAATCGTTATTAAATCGAGTATTTAATACACTGATAGGTTAAAATAAAGAAATAAAAAGTAATGGGTTAAAGAAACGAAATGAATAGAGGGTAAAGGAATTCATTTTACTCCAATTGCAAAACAAATAATGCAAGTTTTAGACAATTTTTGTGTTTTTTTGGGTATAGTCCCGTTCGTAACATCGCACATTCTTCGTATTTTTCACAGTAGCTTTTCTCCTATTTCTAACCTAGCTCTAACCCTGCGGGGCCAATTACCTAACCCTGTGGGGCAATCACCTCACCCAATTTAACCTAACCTAACCTGTAAAAAGCCATTTTAAAAATACGACGAATCGCCCCTTACGGGGCGATGTTACGAAAGGGACTATTCCCGTTTTTCTTCCCTATGCTTAACCCCTGCGGGGTTTTCTAATCCTGCAGGACCTGTAACTACGGTGTCCTCATTTAACGAGGCTACACTTTACTCAATACAACCTAACTTAACCTGCCCTACAGTTATAAACGAACAATTTTATCATAATTATTAATTACCTTAAATTGATTGTGTAATTTAGAACTCATTTTATCAGTCACTTCATTATCTATACAAAAACTGGCTTCACAAATATTAATTAAATCTTTATCTTTTTTAGCTCGAGTTTATCAACTTGTTATATTTTGTGGTTTAATGTTTCATGCTGAAGGAGCATAGCAATTCTATAATTAAAGTATACCTGCCCGTTTGACAGATACAATTAATCGTTAAAAAAATTTGATTTATTATTATTGACTGATTATAAAATTTTGAATCGTATACAATATTTATAGGTTAATTTTCTTGCTTATATTACTTTATTCTTTTGTATTTATTTGATGTTATCTTGTTACTACAGCGGAAATAATTGTTCTTGTTTGATTTTTATATGAATAATACAACTTGTAGAAATTGGACATTTGATTATTTTAATCATGCCCGCACACTGTTTTAAGCGGCGTAAGAAGGCCTACAAATAATCTGGAATAGCCATAAATCAATAATGCATAATTATCTCGCAGTGAAGAGAAATGCGCGAAAAAGGCCTATTTTACGCGTTTTTCTTCAGTGAAGCTTTCCTTGTGCATCATTGGATCTTGGCTATTCCAGATTATTTATAGGCCTTCTTATACCGCTTAAAATGGTGTGCAGGTATGATCTGTACGTTCAGCTGTTTAGCAGCTAGCAGCCTTTAAAATTCATAGATTTTTGGCAATATTCGTTACCAGCAATATTTGACCGTAAACTGCAGTAGATCCGGTTTTTTGTTTAAGAAGCTAAAGATCTTGAAAGATATTTGTCCGAATTGAATGTACTTTTGAGTAAAGATTTATAATTGTCTTGGGATGGTTTAAGGCTATGTGCATGATATCCCCTACCCACCCCCAAGAGACTAGGGACATAGTGAATCCTAATATATAAAGTAGTAAGCTTTTTTGTCTGTAGCGAAGGATCTTGCTAACCGATGAACCAATATGGTCCTCCTTTAAAGTAAAGCTACTTATAGGTCTCGGGATTGTTTTAAGCTATTTTATTTTATGAATAGTCTGAGCATGTATGGTTTTAGGCTATTTGTCTTCCCTTTTTACGTTTCTTCGAATTTTAAGCCCCTAGGTGCTAGGGGCGCAGCCGCTAGTATATAAAACAGCAACAGAGCTGAAAAAGTGATATTGGCTTATATAAATCTTATTAATTATATTTTGCTACTCCCATAGTTTTTAACGTTAGGATACTTCATTTCTCTAAAATATTATAAAATCTTTAAAAATTTCCTACTTAATGAGCACAAACAACATTGATTTAAAGTTTAAATCTATCAAGAATTAAATTTTGGTAGATTTTTAACAATATACTTCATGGTTTTTTTAATATTTAAAACTATATTATTAGGTAGAATATTTCCTTTCTAGATCTTACATTGTATAATTCTTATTCTTATTTAGGAATTGTAATTAAGAGATGCCCAAAATCTTATGAATAGATGTTGTTACATTAGACTTAAGATAGATACATAGATTAATAAGTAATATGATTATAAGCGTGCGATAGGGGGTTCAGTTACCCCAGAAATATGGTTGACTGACTTCCCCTTTTTTTGAATTTTAGTTTTATTTGCATAAAATTGATATTTTTCTTATTTTTTCTTTCTATCATAATTTCATAAGTAAAAAAGTGAAGATTTCTTTTTAAAAGTAGCTCTAATTTAACTCTATTGTTGCTCTACAAAAATTTAAATATTCCTGACATCAGGGCCTGTATTTAATAGGCAAATACATCCTAAACTTTTGGTATGTGGATAATTAATCTAAAAAACTAAACTAAAAATGATTACTCGAAGGATTTGAGTAAAAAAATGACCAGAACTGGATCTTTAAATCATTTCAATGGTGCGCTAAATCAGGGGTGTGCATTTAGCACACCATTGAAATGATTTAAAGATCCAGCTTAGAATAAACTATTAATCGATAAACCAATAAACAATACTTTTTATTTTTATAACACATAAATATATGAAAGATTTATGCAATTTTTGATGTAAGGTTATTTGACCAATAGGTTACATTTTATTTGTATAATATTGACATGATTTTATGAACTTTATGGTAAGTTTATAACGATGTCTTCTAAAAGTATACAAATATATAATTGTTATTTTTATGATACTTATCCCTCCGACTGTTATTTAATAGTGAACTACATGCAAAATTTGATTTATAAAGACTTGAAATAAGCAGATATTTTACTCCCACTCAGTAGAGCAAAAGTGCCCATACAAAATGACTAGTTTATCATTTCTCCAAGAATTCTAATTGGTTTTTGTGGGGGAATGGCTCCCAAATATAAAAAAAGTTGTGCCCTAAAGTCCTCTAGGACAACTCGAGGGAAGGGGGGAGACACTCATCTTAACCCTTAACGGTCGGGGGGGGGGGCGTTGAACGCCCCCCCATCCGGTTTTTTCTATCTCATTTTCTGTGTGTGAAAGATAAAGAGCCCAAACTGCTTGACTTTTTAAGTATGGGTATGACACATAACTGAGAGTTGAAATTTTTTAAATATCTCCATCCTGGCGGGCACAGGATGCCAGCAAACCTGGCAGGGTCATCCAGGTAAAGAGCAAAAAATTTTTTTTGACTAAAACAAAGCATTTTATCATACCAAAATACTAAAAAATCCTCTAGTAGTACATCCTTTTATGAAATACAGGTGTTCAAGTCACTTTCAGGTTCCAGGTATGATCCTGCAGGTCCTGATCCTCCAGGTCTCCAGAAATCTTTAAAAGGCTCCTGTGGCCGCAATTTTTGACTTAGAGACTTCAAATTTTAAACTTAAGCTTTTCTTACATGTCTACATAACGTATTAAAATTTCATGAAGATCCGCCGCCGTTTTCCCGCCGACCGCCGACTGCGGCGGCTGGCAGCTGCCAAGTACAGCTGCAGCCGCTGAAATTTATATTTTGATATTTCTAATGTAAAATTTACATAAAAATAAACATTTTCTGGAAAAAAAATTTTCTTCTAGCTTCAAAAATAAGAAAATTACAGCCGTTGAAATTTTTAAGTAAAAAAAGACCTGAAAACAAAGGTTGTTAAATAAAAGGGTGAAGGAAGCGAAAATTTACTTAGACTTATAAAAGGTCGGAAATTCATTATCAAACAGGGGACTTGCACAAAAAAATTTAGCCCTCTAGCTCTAATAGGAACTGAGATAATAAGGGGGGGCGTTGAACGCCCCCCCCCCCCCCCGACTGATTAAGGTGTGGCAAGGGGCCCGACTGTAAAGGGTTAACATTATAGTTTCTATAAGAAAAAGAAAAAACAATTCTTGGGTAAGGGATATTTTTAACAGGGGTGATTTCTCTTAGAAGGCTATAAGAACCCTAACCCAAAATAGTTATATACCTTCCCAGGACCTATGAGAAGCTTAACTGCAAAACAGTTAGCGAGATCCTTCGCTACACCGACAGAGAGACACATACACATATATAGACATCCTGTTAATTTTTTAAAAAGGATTACATAATGAAAAGGAAGCCGCTATAGAATTAGAAAGAAGGAAATTTATTAGTTGACACAGCTGTTTAAAATATATAGTATTTTACGGTTTCGTATGGACACCACACAAACAAATAAACAAGACAGTATTTTAAGGAACTAAAAAAATATGCTAAACTAAATAACAGGCTTGTAAGCATTCAAATTCAGATTGTCGTCTATATTAAACTTTAGCGATGATGTTATATCAACAAAATACAGCCTTTGATTCATCGCTACTTTGCATGGATACGCAGATTTTCAAAAGACGTCTACTATCAAATGAAGAGAAAAGACGACCAATACGTGCTTTTACATAAAGTACTTGTTGAGCACTAATATTAAAGTTGAAAAAAAAATAAAATAAGGGAAGGTATTTTTTGTCCTGCCTAACCTCTTTTGGGGACCCTAACTCTGCGGAGCTTCCAAGTACCTAATATAACCTGCGGCTTCAAAGCAAACGAAACTTAGTATTAACTACTTTTGTCAAACTTCATACGTCGATAAATTCCTGTTGGATTGTATTTGTTTTTAGTTAAGTTTGATAAGGTTAAGTTAGGTAAAGATTAATATTGATAAATTAGATTGGTACCACATAAATAACGTAAAACGAACTTTAAGAAAACTATAATAGTGAAGTTACGCTTACCAGACTTAAACAGAAAGGCGAGAATAAAATTATTGAAACACCTTCGAAAAAAGTTATAAATTTTCCAAGGGTTAATACTGGGAGCGTGTGAAAAACAATTTTATGCCGACTTTTCAATTAAAATTCTTACTTTTTATACTTTTATCCAAACCCCCCTTAGTAGCGAATCTGCTCTACAATTACCACTGAAAATTTTTGGGGAAACGTAATTAAATCTAAAAATCACTTGGATATCTTAATGGACGTCATGACATTATATATGAGAAAAGGTAATTTTCTTAGTTGCTGTTAAAGATAGGAAGCTTAAATAACTCTATACAATGAGAACCTTTGTTTTTATGTCTGTCAATTATAATCTATAGAACAAAAGGTTTTCTTTTTTAAAAGAAATGGCTTGATTTAGCTTGTGAATATTTTCTTTTATTATGACTATGCTTTGTTACATATGGATGTCTTCATCCTTGGGTATCTTTAAAATATTTACTGTAAAATATTAACATATTTATTCTTATGCTGTAATATGCAAGACTCATAGTTTAACATTCATATAAAAATTTTAGGGAAAAATTCCAATATCCCCTGGATTAGAACAGGTTCTCAGCTATAATGAAAAATCATCGTATTATAGACATTTTCTCGCGGATATCAAAAGAAAAAATAAAAGATCAAAACTAGTTTCGTTAGCCCCAGGGCAATAAATAACTATTATTTTTTTTTAAATAGTAATTAAATCAATATAAGTGAATAAATATTTACAAACTTTATAAATTGCAATAGTGTAATGTTTTTTTAATTCGAAAATCATTTCATATTTCAATTGCTATTGAATTTGTAGTAACAATCTATTATTCGATGATTTAATTTTGCTATGTCTTTAAGATGGCTTTGAAAATCACAAAACCTACAAATTTGAAGATTATTTATTGAGAAGATTAGAAAAGGAAAAAGGATTGAAAGTAATTACAAATTAAAATTTTCAAAAAATTTTACTATTAGTCTTGATTATCCTTGTACTGCTATGAAAATGAAGTTTATAAATATAAATTTTATACTTATAAGCAAAAACATAATTGAATATTCCAACATGTATTCTATGCATATTGCTAAACATAGAATTTTATGTTAAACCCTAAAATGTTAGGAATGCTCTAAAATATCCATATATTACATTTAGAAGCTGAGAAAATGAGGGTTGAAAAGGGAAATGGATAATGCATGCTGCAAAAAAGTAAACCTTGTAAACTAAAGTAGCTGGCTGTGAAATTATTGATTTTAAAATTTTAAGAAGCTTAATTTTGGTCTTAAGCAGGTTTTGGTCTATTTAAAGAGAGAGATCAGTTCCTAAAGGCTATTTATATTGTAAACTACTTTCAAATCTAAATGGATAGTTTTATTAATTGTTGGATAATTTATCATTTACCATGTGTGCCTTACAAAAAGTTTACTTCAATAGATTGTTATAATACTAATCCCCTTCCATAGTTATTGAATTTAAAAGTGTATCGAAGGAATGTTTTACATGATAAAAATTTTGATCGAGGAATATCAAATGCTTTATCACGTAACCCTAAATAAAAGAATTGTTTGATTGTAATAAGAAGCTTGGAGAATAAAAGGCAATTGAGGATTTTTATTATAAATCTTTGTCTAAAATCCGCAAAGAAAGTCCACATAAAGATAAAAGTGAAAATTATAATCCTTGTGAGACAAGATCGGGCTAACCACTGCAAAATTGAGTTTGAGATGCTCCTAGAGGCTACCGCCCTATCCGCCAATATATAGATTAGATAGATTTATTCAATTCCTCTAGTTACATATTATATAATAATAAAGTACATTAGGATTTAATAATGAATACAATTTACATATCCAGTTACAATATTATATATTAAAATATAACTAGATAAGATTCATGGCACTACACTGTATCTGCATATATAACATCTTGATAAGTCTACAACGGCCTTGTCGCTTGGTAAACTCAACAACAGTTGATTTATCAAATAAGAAATGGTCCCTAAATAATAGTCAAGCAAAAACATTGCCAAAAATCTTTGGTGTTTATTTGTTTCAGTAAAATAAATCAAAACAGCAAAATTCTTTTATCTCATTCAAATTTAAATGTTAGGGTTATTTTTTTATAATATGGCATTCAGCGTAATAAAGTTTCATCCATATAGTTATAAAACATTCATGATTTTTAATTTCCTATGACTGGTTTAAGTTGAGCGATTTTCTTTTTTCTTTTTGTGTAAACACTTAAATCATAAACTCATCATAAATTGACTTGTAAAAAAGATGTCATTAATCTTTACCTTATGAGGACCAACACAAAGTATTAGTTTATTTATAAATGATTATAGTCAAAGCCGTAGCAAGTACGGAAAATGCCTTGGCCCAAAATAGGCGCAACTCTACTAACCATGAACATTTAGAATTTCCAGATATATGTCTTGCAATCAAAGAGTTGGTTGTCTGTTGAGTGTTAGGTAAAGGTAACAAGTTATTTCCAAATACAAAATGAATGTAATGACTTTTATTGATTGTAGAGTATCAGCTCTATATTTTTAATACCTTCATTCAATAAAAAAAATATTCTTATGATTAATAAGCCTAACAAATTATGCCTAGTATATATGTGCAAATCAAAGATTCTTTTCTCCAACAGATAAATTAATTATAGACCCATTACATACAGGGTTTAAAGTAGTGATCGAGTAAAAAAGAGTAGTTTGGCTAAAAATAATATTTCTAAAAAATAGAATCAGCCTAAAGTCTCTAGAAAAAATGACAATCTATGTGTCTAGCTCAATTAGACAAAAACAAGTATGATTTGGCTAATCTATATGTCTACCTCTATTGGTTACCAAAAAGCATATATTGATTTATCTTTATTCTAGCTCAATAGGTCAACAAGTATGTTTAGATTAATTTATTTTTCTAGCTCAATTGGTCAACATCAAGAATGTTTTGATTAATCTATTTGTCTAGCTCAATTGGCCTACAACAAGCATATTTTGATTAAACTATAAATCTAGCTCAATTGATAGAACAAGTATATTTTGAATAATCTATTTGACTATCTCTATTGGCCAACAACAAGTTTGTTTTAAAGAATCTATATTTTTGTCTATCTCTATTGGCTAACAAATAAGATGTTTTGATTAATCTATTTGCATGCAAACAGCAAGTATATTTTGATTTATCTTTATGTCTATCTCAATTGGCTGAGAATAAGTATGTTTTGAGTAGTCTTTTTTCTAGCTCTATTGGCTTACAAATAAGATTTTTTGATAAATCTATTTGCATGCAAACAGCAAGTATGTTTTGATTAATCTATATGTCTATCTCAATTAGCTGAGAATAAGTATGTTTTGAATAGTCTTTTTATATCTCTATTGACTGCGAACAAAAATGATTTGATTAATCTATAAATCTAGCTCAATTGGCTGAGAACAAGTATGTTTTGCTTAATCTATTTGTAGCTCAATTGGCTGAGAACAAGTATATATTGATTATTTTATAAATCTAGCTCAATCTGCTGAGAATAAGTATGTTTTGATAAATCTATTTGTCTATCTCTATTGGCTGAGAATAAGTATGTTCTGATCAATCTATTTGTCAATCTCGAATGGCTGCGAACAAGTATGTTTTGATTAATCGCCAGACCCTTTCTTTCTCTTCTTGTACTAGAAACATGATATGTCAAGATATATTATACAACAAGGATACTAAAATTCATAGGAAACGAAACAATTTAAGAGCCAGACAATTTGCATCTCTACTTATAATAGAAACATGATAGAATGAAAACAAATATTAATTGAAAGAGAAAAATAAGGGATGAAAGAAAAGATTACAGCACAAAGAAACAAATTAATCATCTATAATACAAACCCCCAACCCCCCCAAAAACAAAAAATCTACCCCTCAATTTTTACGAATTTTGCAAATTCGCTATTTTTTCGCGAAAATTCGTTATTTTTTTCGCGAAAATTTGCGATTCAATCGCTTTTTTTCCGCTGGGTAGGTATTAGAAGATGTAATTATACCTCTTGGGGCAAAGTCCCTAGAGTCTAGGGGCGAAGCCGCTAGTATTTTATAAATTAGTAAGGTTTTTTTGTATGAAGCTTAAGATTTCAATTACTACTGAACCGATCGAGTCTTCCTTCTAAGAATGCTTCACATAGATCCTGAAATGAGTTCAGGCTATTTCATTTTTAGATTTAAAGGGGATGTTTTTAGAATTTTTTTCAGCCCCCTTCCTACTCCTTTCAATTGATTTTAGGATGCTAATAGTGCAGCTGCTAGTATGAAAAAAAGGAATAAAAAAATTGTAGAGATATATTGTATCTTGTTTATTTCTAAACATTTTACACATATGAAAATGTAAAAATCAAGTAATTTAAAGCCATGTTTAATTTTGCAACAAAAAGAGCGAGCAAAATGTTAAACACATTAAGAATAAAGTTCAAAAAGTTACATTTACATCTTTAAAAATTTAAAAAGTATGTTATCTTAAAACTTTGTACAATTCTAAAACAATTATTATGAATATTTACTTTCAGCAAATTTAGCGGTATCAACAAACAAAGTCTAGTAATTGACTTGGATAACCGATGTTAATTAGATCATAAAAAATATATAGAAAAATTCTCAGCTGCTAGGAATTTCAATCGCCTTGCTTTTAGATAATTTCTAGAATTATAGATGGAAGCTGTTTGTTAAAATTCAGTAATAATCGAGATTTTTTTTATCATATCTAAATTTGTATAGTCAGCCATACCCAAAATGGTTTTATGCTATTTATTTCAAAATAAAATGTTTAGATGGTTTTAGGCTATTTTTATGCCACCTCTCGTACCTTAAAAGGTGTTTCAGTATGCAAAGATTGAAGCCGCTAGTCTTTTTTTGGAAGGAATAATGGATAATTGTATGGAAAACAAAAACGGATTTCAATAGAAATATAATTTAATTATGATGATGAGTCACCTGTAAATATTTGCAAAATGCTACAAATCCCTCTCAAATTTGACATAATGAAAAATCAAAGGATGCCAAATTAATGACTAAATAACTTTTGCATTAAAAATATCAAATGATATGTTTCTATGATTTAACCAAATAAACATTTTGGGAAAGATTTAACTTGTCCTTTTGAATTCTTTTAACTTTTTTTTCATTTAACATACTTACCTAAAGTATTATGAACATTTTAAGAATATAACTGACAAACAAAAAAAGCAATTACTTTAGTGTTATATGCCTCTTGCACCTATGAAAACCTTGTATAATTTGGGCTAATTTAAAACAAATTCTTTTAGCAATAATGTATAAACGTTTTATATCAGAAATGCATTTCAAATCGATTTAAAGGCGTGTAACAAGTTAATTTTAAACTATTAGTTCTTCTTTAAGTCATTTTTATCTGAAATTATTGAATTCGTTTGCCAAAGATGGTAAAAAAAGAAAAAGGACAGCACAATTCTAATTAAAAGAAGTAGAGTTTCGGTTTGTATGTCCCATAAAATCTCGCAAATAGCTGGTTTTATTTGGCTCAAATAGCTTCATGGGACATTTTTTCCTTATTCTAGTTCAAGTCATACAAAAACCAACCTCAAGGAAAACATAACACTAATAATTATAATAGTTATTTCTATCATCGTATTATAAACTGCTTTCCGCGGATATAGAATTTACAATTATAAGATTAAAACCAGTTTTTATAGCCCCGAGGTGCCGAAGGCACGGGCTAAAAAACTGGTTTTAATCTTATGATTGTACATTTTTATATTCGTAGAAAGCTGGATATAATACGATGCTAGACATAGTTTATCGTATGGATGAGAACCGGTTCCTATCCACCGGATTCGAATAAATACGAGAAAAATTATTATTTTTCCCTAGAGATCTAATTGTTTTGAAATGGATTTATTATTTCTTGGATCCTACACCCGATTAGCATCTACACTAAAAAATGAAACTTGTAGCGGGCAAAAATATCGATCTTTTCCACTCCCCAACCTTTTACTTCATCCCCTCAACTTCAACTGAATATGCGAAATGACCAATAAATGACAGGGGAAACAGCAACCTAAACTGACAATTTTTCTCCTGTTATAATATCCACGTATATTCTGCATCCATTTTTTGAACTATCACATCCTTGTATCAAATAGCAGATTATTATTTGAACAGAGAAACCCACCTTTAACTTTGGGCATCCCGTTTTTTAATATTTTTTTTGTATTTTTGCGCAATTATCAATAAATTTGCACTTCTGTCAAATATATAAAATATTTGCAATCATTATTTTATTCCTAAAATCAATATTTTTATTCTTCTAATCATGAAGGTAGCGTCTCAACATACATGAATTGAATAGATCTGGAATATACATAAATATTATAACCGGTAAAAAATTATCGTCAATTTAGGTTGCTAACTTGGAACTCATTTATTGGACAGTTAGGGTATCGTTATTTTTGCCAGCTGGGAGTATCACTTCTTAGAGCACATGAAATATGGTGCAACATCCAAGTAATTAAATATCGGTTTGTAATAGTTATTTCTCGTATCGTATTATAAACGGCTTTCCGCGGATATAGAATGTACAATTATAAGATTAAAACTAGTTTTTTTAGCCCCGAGGTGCCGGAGGCACCGGCTAAAAAAACTGGTTTTAATCTTATAATTGTACATTTCTATATTCGTAGAAAACTGGATATAATACGATGCTAGACATAGTTTTTTCGTATGGATGAGAACCGGTTCCTATCCACCGGATTCGAATGAATACGAGAAAGATAATTATATCACCGTCCAATTATAAGAATTTCTTCATAAATTTGCATTTAATGAATACCCCATGACGTCATTTTATTCTATTTCTTGTTTCTCACATATTTACTAAGAATTTGATTATAATTTACCTAAGAAAATTAAATCAATATTGATAACAATTATCATGTTAAATTTGACCAAACGCATAAAATTTTCTAATAACAAATAGATGAAGGAACAGGCAAACTTTGTATTCAAAGCATTTATAAAAGCGGGTTGGTCGTATATTTTTACAGGTAGAATAAAGAATTGGACGATTTAAAATCTTAGTCTCATAAAAAGTGTATTCAAATAATCGCTACTAGCGGCTACGCCCCCTAGAAGCCTCTAGTGGCACTTTAAATGTTTGGTTTTTTGTTGCATTCAAGTTTCTACGATATGTTGCGTAAGAGTGTCTTTATACGATACCTCGCAATGTTACGTAGGAGTCTCTATACTTAAAATAAAAATTTCGATTTATTATTATTTCTCTTGGGAGGGTGGTGGTACCCTCCCCCAAAATAGTTATAAACCTTTCCGGGACCTAAGAGAAGCTCCCCTGTTAAGGAAAACCCGATCGGTTCAGCGGTTAGCGAGATCCTTCGGTACAAACAAACACACAGACACACAAACATCCTGTTACTTTAGTGTAAGAATATGATCACATGGATGTAACACTTGGTTTTCACTTACACTAATAAAGTGAAACTCACTGCTGGCTAAAACAACGATACCCCCATTCACCACCCTTACCCCATCCCCTCCCCTCCTACTGGATGAACGACCTTACCAATATTCCATTTTATTTTCTATTTCTTCCTGCTAATAATAAGATCATAGACCCATTTATAAAAAAATCTTACCAATTGAACAAATTAGATTCAATTTTTTGAATTAAACGTATACTTTATTTGTGATACAGGAATAGTAACATGAAAGACTATTAATTATTCTTTTCCTAAACTAAACTTAAAAGTTTTAAGCTTTGAAAATTGGGTGCTTTCCTTCAAAGATCCTGTCATGCACTGAATCCCCTCTCCTTATTAAACTACACTCTTTTCTTTCTACATCTCCATTAAAATTTAAAGTTAGTTTGTTTTTCAACCTATTTTCAACAAGAAAATATAATTGAACATGTATCAATTTTCGCCCCATTCTCACAAGGAAGTTTAATTTACCATCAGGTGGCCTATCCTTGGAATACACCAAACTAAATTTCAAAATCCTATTTGTGTGTTGAGTTCCATGTAATACCAAATAAGTGTATGGAATCTCCAAATATAATTCAGATGTATATTTATCATACAAATGTACAATAAGGTCATATGGCTAATCAATGACATGGACAAATATTAGGAATACATTTCATGTAGCTGAGAACAATTAAAATCCATAAGTAGCGCAGACATAAAACTGTTGATCGTTAAAGACAGTCAATTAATTTTGTCTCTTCTTTAATGAGAGCATTGAACCTCGATAAATTCTAATGCCCATTTTTTCAATTGTTTAATTCACATAGACTCATAGGGTTAGGCAAAGTAAAAAAAACTACCCCTTCTCCCCATTTTCAAATCATGAAAAAGATATGGACAGGGGAGAGGGGGGGGGGTTAATGATCGACCAATAATTTCGCTGAAAGTACAGCTATCGACGCTTTAATAGATGTTTCATCCTTGTTGTATTTAGTTGAACAATTTGTATTAAATTTAAAACTTTGTCTATTTAGAATGGTTTCTGTGTCCACTCTGAAATAATAAATAAGATATTCTGTAATAAACTGTAGGGGGTATCACTCACCAATTTACTATTTCATTTAATTCAAGGAGGAGGGGAAATTGGACTGAATATTATTACATTGGTAGCCAAAGATTTTTAACCACATAATTTATTTTTTTATTTAAAACGTTGATATTTCAATTGAATTTTGATTGATAAGTTCAAATTTAGAATTGTTCAATAATTTTAATCATCTTGGATAAATATAAATTTATCCTCAATTGTTCCTTTAGATCTTTGGATTTATTTAAGATTGGCTAAACTTTAGTTTGTTAAATTCGACAGAAAAGTTGTATTATACAATACTTTTATAAATTTACTGCGATAAGCCAAAACTTTATTTAACAATCTTTCATTTACTTTTAAAGTATAAAGATCATCCAACAATTTACATTTGTCATTAGCCTTTTATTGGTTTTTAATAGGAGAGGGGGAATAGAAATGAAATAAAAAGTATAAATGAAAAGTATAAAGCTTTCTTTGATAAGCACCAATTACTTTACCAAGTATTTTCGGAGATCTTATGCTTCAGACAAGAACATTACTACTTTACATATTTTTATCTCAAATGTTTAAAGTTCTTAGTATTCTTTATTAATTTTGTAGGAAAAAAAAACAGATTTGTTTTGATAATCGTTTTATTAATAAAACTGGTATTGATATTACAAGAAAATGAAGTGAATATAATATAAATAATTTCTATAACATAAGTACCTAATAAAAGAAACATAAATCGTGTGCATTTGAAATTTCTTTTGACAAAAATCAGTTGGATATACAAAAATTTTTACTTCACATGAAATTTAGTAAATTAAAATGCCTAAATAAAAGTATTTTAGAGTAATCTTGATTTGTCAACGTCTTTTTACCAAAAATGCCCATTAGAACCTCGGGAACGGCAAAAAACGTCAAAAATTCCGCCTTTGGCGGTGAATAACGGCAAAACGGTTCGCCGGAGGTGGTTAATGAATAAATAACAAATGATGTGCCATGAAAAGTTCTACAAAAATGAAGAAATAGTCTATGGCCCTTAAACGACTCCTTCCCCCAAAAAAGGGGCAAAAACCGTCATAACGATGTGTTTGCCCCCAACGACAGCTGTTAAAACACGTATAGGTTTCGTGATTTTTTTCTGAATTAATTTCGTTATTGGTATAAGCTGTTCTCTACCTTACTTTATTTTTATTTTACCCAAATTTAAAGTAAACACATAATAATTTAATCTCAAACTATTTTAGATAATTTTGATTTCAATATTGAAGTTAAAAAAATTATAATTAATTTATTTTTTAAATCCTCGAAAATAATTAATTTGGAAAAAAATCCGCGAACTAAAATTTGAAAAATCCTCGAACTAGAATTTTAAAAATCTACGAGTTTATAAAAAGGGTCCCAATTTAATTTTGTCTCATTATTTTCGTGACTACCGTCAAGAAAGGTTATCTGACTTCAATCAAGAAAGGTATTTTTTTTACTTAATTTATAATAGTTATCTATCGGATCGTATTATAGATAGTTTTCTAATTTTTTACTTAATTATAATAGTTATTTATCGCATCGTATTATAGATAGCTTTCTAATTTTTTTTACTTAATTTAGAATAGTTATTTATCGCATCGTATTATAGATAGCTTTATAATTTTTTTACCTAATTTATAATAGTTATTTATCGCATCGTTTTATAGATAGCTTTCAATTTTTTTTACTTAATTTATAATAGTTATTTATCGCATCGTATATTATAGATAGCTTTCTATTTTTTTTTTACTTAATTTATAATAGTTATTTATCGCATCGTATATTATAGATAGATAATTTTTTTACTTAATTTATAATAGTTATTTATCGCATCGTATTATAGATAGCTTTCTGCGGATATTAAAATAAAAAACAATCAAAGTTCAACCCATTTTGTTAGATCCTAGGGTCTAACAAAACTGGTATTAATTATATAATTTTTACAATGTATACGTAAGCATTTAAATTTGTTATTATTTTATCAACAATTGATGCTTGAATCCAGTGAAAATGACGCTTTTAAAAGTTAAAAATTTTGTTAATAGACACTTGATTCCTGAGACAATATGATATTCCTTTAATGGACCTCTTGGTCCGCATGGAATTATAACAATCAAATCAAATCAAATCAAATCAAAATTAAATTTTGTGTATTAATTATATTTTATTTTTTTAGACTACAAAGAAGTGAATCAGCCGAAAACATGACTTGGAATAAATACAATTTGGATTTGACCAAGAACCCGCCATGTGACAGCCCGCATCTGAACGCGGGGCAGCTGTTAGGACCCATCCTGCCGCTGGTATCTGCCGCCTTGTTCTTTATGCTGTATGTAACCCAAGAACCCGGAGACTGCAATGTTGGTTTCTTGGAGTTCGCTCTGGTTGCTGGATGTATAAATTTGTTTATTGTCATCATTGGCCTGGCTTGTAAGATTATGGTAGAGGATGCCTGGGCTGATGGAACGCTATCAAGAAAAGAAAACACTGTTATCTGGCTTATGATTAATTCTCACTATGCGATGCTTCTGTCCCAGGTATTAATGTTCTTTACTATCTTTATCTACGCTGCTCTTACTCATAGAAATATAACTTATAGGAATATGGACAGTGAAAACTACTGTGCAATACACATATCTCGGAGCACTTATGGTATTTCAGCAGTTTGCTTTGCCTCCTCTCTCTATGCAACCCTGTACATCATTGCAGTCTGGGTATTTACAAGAAAGGGGGGACTAAAAGACGATAGCATCCAATTGGAAGAGGTGATAGTTTCCCCTGCATCCTCCCCCGCCACCAGAAGTTCATCATCTGCAGGATTCCGCGCGTCACCTGAGCGGCCAAGGAGCATCAGATCCATGGATACATCCAGTTCTGACGATAGCATCCAATTAGAAGAGGTGATAGTTTCCCCTGCATCCTCCCCCGCCACCAGAAGTTCATCATCTGCAGGATTCCAAGCTTCACCTGAGCGGCCAAGGAGCATAAGATCCATGGATACATCCAGTTCTGATGATTCTGGCAGACCTGTTCCTTAACAATTTGATTTAAAACCAGTATTAGAACCAGAATAAAAAAATAACTAAAATGTATTAAAGACTTTTCACTCAGTGAATTTATCATAAAATAAGTAAATAAATAAATAATAATAATACAATATATTTGAATTTTTTTACTAAAATCTTATAATATAAAGTGGTAAGGTTTTTTTGTCTCAAGCTAAAGATCTCGAAATTACACGTCCGAATAGGCTGTGCTTTTATGGAAAGCTTTATAAATATCTTGTGGTGGTTTTAAGCTTTTGTTCTGACATCCCACGCCCTCACCTAGAGGCTAGAGGCGAAGCAACTAGTCCTTATAATAAAGTAAAAGAATGTTTGTTTGTCTGTACCGAAGGATTTCGCTAACTGCTGAACCGATCGGGTTCTCCTTAACAGGGTAGCTTCTCATAGGTCCCGAGAAGGTTTATAACTGTTTTAGGGGAGGGTACAACCAGATTTTTTAAATCACGAAACCTATACGTGATTTTCAGCTGTTGTTGGTTGTGGGGAGGGGGGGGGGGGGGCAACGCTTAATAGAATTGACGACCTCTTTATCTTCCCCCCAAATATTATTTTAGATTTATTTCGCTTATTGGATATATCCTATTCCTGCATTAGTTTGGAAATTAGAATCTACACTGCAGAGAATTTAATCATATATAGAAATTTATGCTTTTATCATTCTATATTTTAATATTATGCTTTTCAGGTTTTCATACCACATTATTTCAAAGTAGTTGGCTGTCAGCTTCTCCATTAATATCTCGATAACTGACCGCTGGACTCAAGTGTATACAATTAGCTTATTATTGCACTTCTTTGGAAGGTTTAGAGCTATTTTTTTCTATTGTTTTTAACACGAAACACTGTGTATTGGACTTATCAAATAAAAATAACATGTTTAATTAAACTGTGTTGATCACTCTATCCTTATACTAAAGTAACAGGATGTTTGTTTGTCTATGTGTCTGTCTGTGTATCTGTGTGTCTGTACCGAAGGATCTCGCTAACCGCTGAACCGATCGGGTTCTCTTTAACAGGGTAGCTTCTCATAAGTCCCAGGAAGGTTTATAACTATTTTAGGGGAGGGTACCACCAACCTCTCAGGAGAAATCGCCCCTAGAAAAAATTACTCCTCCCGAAAAAGAGACTTGAACGAAACATAAACCAATTATTTATGTAATTAGACATTTTAAATAAAAAAAACATTCAAAGTGCCACTAGAGGCCTCTAGGGGCGTAGCCGCTAGTATTATATAAAGTAGTAAGTTTTTTTTGTCTATAGCTATACTGAGCTAATTGAGATCTCTATATTATGAAAGCTTCCTTTGATGGTTTTAGGCTATTTAGTTTGTAGATTTAAGTCTTGGGGTGATTTTAGGCTATATTTCTGCTTTCCTTACCCTTCGAATACAGAGCATCTAGATGCTAGAGGCACAGTCCATAGACGCTTTAAAAAAAGCTTGGACGTCTATGGCATAGTCGTTTGAGGGTATGAAAATAATAGCAAGTTTTTTTTCTAATATAGTACAAATATTATAGATACAGATTTTATTGTATCTTTTTCCCCTGATATTTCTTTTGTTCCTTTTTCTTGAGAATTACATAAAAGAAAGACATCAGTTTCCATGCAAAATGGATTTATTATTACTTGGATCTTGCACCAGATTTGCATGCTCGATAAAACAAAGTGAACTCTGTAGCGGGCTAAAATAACGATCTCCCCCATCCTCCTCCTTTACCCTATCTCCCCCTCCTACTGGATAAACGGCCCGACCAACTAATGCAACTTAGCAACCTAAATTGACGTCAATTTTTCTCCTGTCATAATATCCACGTATATTCTACATCCATTGTTTTAAGAGAACTATCATAATGGTTACTGAAGATGAATCAGTTTGTTTCCAGAACAACCCAGGTTTACAGTCGTACAGTAAACAAATATTTTGAATCTACTTCAGTTCACGGTAAAATATTACTGGTAACAAATATTGCCAAAAATCTATAAATTTTAAAGGCTGCTAGCTGCCAAACGACTCGTACAGATCATACCCGCACACTATTTTAAGCGGTATAAGAATGCCTACAAATAATCTGAAATAGCCAAGATCCAATGATGCACAGGGAAAGCTTCACTAAAGAAAAACGCGTAATTCTCTGCACTGCGAGATAATTATGGATTATTGATTTATGGCTATTCCAGATTATATATAGGACTTCTTATGCCGCCTAAAACAGTTAGCGGGCATGATCTGTACGTTTAGCCGTTTTGCAGCTAGCAGCCTTTTAAATTCATTAATTTTTGGCAATATTCGTTACCAGCAATATTATTCTTGATGCAATAAAGCAAGCCGTTTTATAAAAAATCTGTCGAAAATAATTCATAAGGTAAAAAACAGAAAAAGTAGTCGCTCATATAGGTATAGAATGATTTTTATTTAAATGTATTTTTAATTATCTGTAATACGATGCTATTCATGATTTTTCAATAGGGCTGAGAACCGGTTCATTCCAGCGGATATTAATAACTTTCGAAGCCATCCTGGAATATGAATTTAAAAAAGGCTACTCTACTATAAAAAGCATATCATCAGAATAGAGATGGATTTATTCATTGCAAATAACAATTTTGACATCACACATTAATCTATTTCTCAATATCAAGCAAAAAATGAAGGACATTGACAATCATTCTGATAGTTAGGTTAGTGGAAGTTTAAATGTCTAAAAATAGAGGCTTTTACGTTAGGATGGAGGTGTGAGGAGTCGAAACTCTCCCGCTTTTAATTTTGATTTAGAAAATAAAAAGTAAATAAAAAATTTTGAGGGGCAGACAGACAGACAAAAATCCTTTTGATTTCACGATATTGATATTGCAAATTTATTACAATTTTCCACAAATATTAAAATGAAAAATCATACTATTAAAACCCCCAACTGAAGGCCGATGGAAAGTTGTCTATAATGCGATGAGATAAAAAAAACTATTCTATTTAAATTGTTCTTTTGAATAACTCTCTCTCACAAGTTAACAAAAACTAGAATCCATTTCCCTTTATGATTTCACTGCCTTATCAAACCTAACTCAAATCATTTCAGACCTTATTTATCAAAGAACAATAAAACCAAAGAGTCTTCATAGATTAATCAAAATAGGGATTGGCGAGTGTTTAAATTGTAATATGCTTAAACGCTGTGTCGAATAGCCAAAAAGGAGATAGAGCTGTAACGAACTCCGAAAATATGAATTTTTGGAAATCTATAACTCATCAATATTCTTTTTCTTTTAAAATAAGAACTTGAGTCTAGCAGTAAAAAATAAAACACCTCTATAATAACTCTTTTATCTTTTATATTCATTCTCTCTCTCTTTTTTGGGATATGATAAATTAGGCATTCACTAATAATCAAATCAAAATTTAGGACAAACTTACACAAGAATAATATTCTAAAGAGAAAATATATTAAGATATTCAGACTTAATTAAATAGTAGAACTATTGCATATGTTCAGATATTTAGATTCTTAAATCAATTTAAAAAGCTTATTGTAAACCAATGGTAACATAAAGCCAATCCAAATTAATAAAAAAATACCCTAATGATAAAATATTGTCAATAATTGATTGTATTTAGTATTAGTATTGAATTTTTGCTATGTGTTGCAGAAGCAGCTTATATTGCTATATAAAAATGACGTCATACAATACAAATGACCAATGCTAGGCCAGTATACATTTTACAATTGGCCAATTATAATGTATACTGTCCTATCATTGGTCATTGTTTTTGTATGACGTCATTTTTTAAGGCACTATAAGCTACTTCTATGTCACACAAATAGTTTTGAACATGTTATAATATACGTGTATTCATATTAAAGATAACTGATCATGATGATTTAATGATATATCTCATTTTATAATATCTGATTACAACATGTTATGGAAAGTTTGTGTCCTTGTTTTTTTTCAGGCAGTCTTATTTCTTATGCATTGATGTGCCAATTTCATGGCAAACCTAATCTAAGTTAACTTTATAGGTGTTTTCCCAATACAACAATACAAACAAAATTAAAGCCAAATTGTTAAGCCAACAAATAAGAAAACTTAATATAAAACTTTGGAGACTAGTGTAATAAACAGACCAATGTCCCATCCCTCCCTGAAGTAACCATAGCAAACTAATTCAACTTAGCCTTACTTAATAATCTTTCTAAAAGAGTCAGAAGAAAACCCCTTACCTTTTAGGAAACGTAACTCTTTGATTACAAATGTCCTTCCTCTGTAAGTTTCTAAAAAGGAATTACAATTTACTTTGGTTGCTATATGAGATAGAAATTCAAAAACTTCTTGTAAATAATTATCTAATAACGATTAACTACTCTAAAACTGATTTAGTAAATATCTGTCTCTCTGTAGGAAGACCTAGTTTTATATAGACATTAATAGGACTGTAAACATTTTCTAATCTGGAGATAAGCAAAACAAAAGGGAGATCTAGATATTAGAGTTAGGATTCATTGGTAGATTAAAGTAAAACACTGGAGGGGGAAAGGGTTAAATAACTGTATCTGACTTTCAATTAGGTCATTGAAAATTAACCAATGGTGTGGTGTGTATTAACACAGCCTGAGCTAAATAGCAGGAAACAAACTGATAGACTTGTCCAATTGAATTAAAATCTAATGTGACGCAATGTTTAATATAAAGTAGAATAACATCCGTAAGCTAGCCTTTTAATATCATCACTTGAAGAGCTGAGCATTGTCTGTTTATGAGCCAAGACATCACCTCCAACCCATCTGACAATATTGTAGATCAATCTTAGATAAAAAGTATTGATTGCTAAATAACTTTATGTCTAATGTATAGAAAAACTAGAATCAAATATTTTAATTGGTTCGGACAGAAAAATTGAAAAATCTCGTCAAAACTCAAAGAAATAAATAGATTGCTGAAAAGCTATCTATTGCATTGTATTATAGACAAGTTTCCGTGAATATTGAAATACAAATTAAAAGAATTATACCAGTTTTGTTAGCCCAATGGAAATTCTCCGTAATACGATGCTATACATAATTTTTCAGTATGGCTAAGAACCATTTCCAATCCAGCGGATATTAGTCGGTTTCGTAGCCATACTGGAACAGTTATTTCTCGCATCGTATTATAATCGGCTTTCCGCGGATATAGAATGTACAATTATGAGATTAAAACTAGTTTTTTTTAGCCCTGAGGTGCCGAGGTACATTTTTATATTCGTAGAAAGCTGGATATAATTCGATGCTAGACATAGTTTTTTCGTAAGGATGAGAACCGGTTCCTATTCACCGGATTCGAATGAATACGAGAATAGTTATTTATTTCATCGTATTATAAACCGCTTTCCGCGGATATAGAATGTACAATTATTAGATTAAAACCAGTTTTTTTAGCCCCGAGGTGCCGAAGGCACGGGCTAAAAAAACTAGTTTTAGTCTTATGATTGTACATTTCTATATTCGTAGAAAGCGGTTTATAATACGATGCTAGACATAGTTTTTTTCGTATGGATGAGAACCGGTTCCTATCCACCGGATTCGAATAAATACGAGAAAAGTAATTCTGTTGAAATTATGTTAGACGCTTGACTAAAAGATTGCTTCAAGTTTAATGGAATAAAACTCTAAATACTTACTTTTATTACAGAGAAGCTATTCTTCCCAGCTAGCAAAACAACTATACTAAATGCAATAAGTAGTAAACTCATTTTTACAATATAAAAGATTAAACAAGGTTTACTATATAGCCAAACATATACTTTTAGGTCATTAAACTTGTATAAGCGGTATGCATATGTTTTTTTACAATACTTGTGTCAGATAATATATTTTCTTGTATTCATTCGAATCCGGTGGATAGGAACCGGTTCTCATCCATACGAAAAAACTATGTCTAGCATCGTATTATATCCAGAGCTGGATCTTTAAAACGTTTTAGAGGTGCGCTGAATCGGGGCGATTCAGAGGTGAACCGGAGGTGCGCTGATAATGCGGTATTTTATATAAAACAGTATATAATTTATTTAAAAATAACTATAAAAATGTTTTCACAATAGTTTTGCAATAAAATATTAAACTAATAAAAAAAAATATTTATTTATTAAATCACACCGGTTTCGCGCACCAATGGTACTCGCTGGTACAACAATGGTACTCGCTGAGTACCATTGGCGCGCTGGTACCGCGCAACTGGCCGCGCTGATTCGCCCATGCCATTTGGATTTAAAGATAGGTATTAATAATCCGATGGTGCGCTGAAATGAATCGCCCCGAATCAGCGCACCTATAAACAATTTAAAGATCCAGCTCAGCTTTCTACAAGTATAAAAATGTACAATCATAAGATTAAAACCAGTTTTTTTTGCCGGTGCCTTCGGCACCTTGGGGCTAAAAAAACTAGTTTTAATCTCATATTTGTACATTCTATATCCGCGGAAAGCCGTTTATAATACGATGCGAGAAATAACTATTCTTGTATTCATTCGAATCCGGTGGATAGGAACCAGTTCTCATCCATACGAAAAAACTATGTCTAGCATCGTATTATATCCAGCTTTCTACGAATATAAAAATGTACAATCATAACGATGCGAGAAATAACTATTCTATTATGATCCTAGGACCAACAGTCAATTATTTTTTCAACTCACTATTTGCAAATATATTTTACTATTAATGTCATGCTTTTGATAAAACAGCATTAGGTATCATTTTTTCTCATATTTGACACATCCTCAGTAACTATTGGATACTTGTTTTGGGTTGAGAAGCTATTCTATAATTTAATTTGTTTCTACGTCCTATAAAAACGTAAGCAATTTGTTTTCCTACAACAATTTATCCTTGTTTTATGACCACTTTAACCGTATTTCTATAAATATTTTTTTGTAATATACTTCTCTTGTATGTTGTCATCCTTGTTATTCTTGATAGGGATATCTATATATGCCAAGAGCAAGAAAAGCTTTCCTGTTTTTAAATGTTTCTAAAGGTTCTACTTTGAAATGTATTTTAATCTTAGTTTTTTGTATAATTAAACAAATAGCCAAATGATTTAAATCAGTTTTGATAAAGGCTTTATAGCCACCCAATTTTGGACGGCTAGGTGCAACTGCAGGTTGTTGTAAAACATTACTGCGGATTTAGTACATACTGGCAGCTGTAAATAAAAAAAAAACTATGATAAAAATGTGGTTGTTACATTACGAAGATGGAGGTGACTGGAAAATGATAGAAAAACTAAGGTTCTAGATTCATACGTTTTGATAGTTACTTATTAGGAGGATGTCTTTTGTCAGATATGGATGGTCCAAAACAAAGAATAATTTTAGCAGCTTCGGCGTACGTTACAAAACACTATATGTGCGGCTACCAAACCATGTTTTGACCATATTCAATTATCTATTTCCGAAAAATTAGTATTCATCTAGCATATAAAATTCAGATTGTAAAAGAATATAGTTTCTCGTATTCATTCGAATCCGGTGGATAGGAACCGGTTCTCATCCATACGAAAAAACTATGTCTAGCACCGTATTATATCCAGCTTTCGACGAATATAAAAATGTACAATCATAAGATTAAACCAGTTTTTTTAGCCGGTGCCTCCGGCACCTCGGGGCTAAAAAAAATAGTTTTAATCTTATAATTGTACATTCTATATCCGCGGGAAGCCGTTTATAATACGATGCGAGAAATAACTATTAGTAGCGTAGCTACTAAACAAATCTAATTTGTATGTAGGGTTATTTTCTTATGATTGCCTTTCTTTATACTTGCCAATATTTTATAGAATTGAAAATTAAAGTTCCCATGAGACAAAAGAACTTTACATTTTTTTTACATTATTTTTTCCCAAGATACCCTTTTTATATCTAACTATTACAGTATATTTTGTACATTTTATAGCCTCCTGATGTAAAGTGATAATCTATAAATACAATAGTCTTTTGAACCCGCTACTAGTAAGATTGTTATACTTGATAAGTATGCCGTATTAATTGCTTTCAATAATTGACTTTGTTGATTTTTCTGTATGATAAAATCAGGTCTATATGCATATTAGAGTTCAGTTAGAGTTTTTTTTGTAGCTTCTTTAGCTAGAAAACTTTATCTATTACTTAAAAATTGTGTAAGTTTAAACAAAAAGCAATTGTGCATTTATCCTTTTATAAAAGTAACAGGATCTTTGTCTGTGTGTCCCTTCGAATCTTGTTAACCGCTGAACTGATATGGTTCTCATAGCTTCTCATAGGTCGTGGAACGGCTTGTAACTTTTTTTGAAGGAGGATACCACCCATTCAACAGAAATTGCACCTAGACATAATTCTATTTATCATTTGTCTATTTCTGAATTTTCTTTCTGTTTGTACAGCTTTGTTAGTTATACAGATCAATAGAAAGATAAAAACTGTATTCTCTAATATAAAGATCTCTAGAACGGAAATGAAGATAAATAAATAATTTTTAGGAAGGCTTAATCTTATTCAAGCTTGGCATTCAATTTATTAATGCTTGGTTATAATACAGGCTAACTTGTCTTATATACACATAGATTTTACAACTAGACACCTATATCTCTATTTAACGCTATTTTGATAAGGCAAGTCAGTAAAAATAGATTTTTTAAAAAGGGGAAAACATCCATTAGTAATGAAGCATTTGATGTAGCTATGATTGATGAATGAAAAAAGAACAAAAATTTGACAAATAGAAAAATCTATCCAATCCTAAAAATTAGTTCAAGATAGGACACAACGTCATATTATAATGAGATTAAACGATTGGAAATTTAAAAAAGGTTAATTTGGCCTTTGAATTAGTTCCCCAAAAATTGCTGTTTATCGTCAACATTTATTTTTAAAAAAACATCTGAGTAAGTCTACTTTTTTATTATCCTACATTCGATAACAGACGGACGTACTGATATTTTCTAGTTATATACTAGCTTCGCTCTAAAAAGAGACAAAGGCACGTGTGTAATTTCTCCCTCACATGGAAAATCCTACAAAACAAAGACAAGGAAAACATCTGTCCAAGGACAGGAACAAGTCTTCTAAAAATAATAAGAGCATGAAATTTAACAATAGCGACAAGAGAGGATATGCTATAAATCAAGAAAAATCATGTAATTTTTGTAATATGAATAATATTTATCTATAATACAAAGTAGAACGATGTCTGTCTGTTTGTTTGTCTGTCTGTCTGTTTGTTTGTAGCGAAGGATCTCGCTAACCGCTGAACCGATCGGGTTCTCCTTTACAGGGTAGCTTTTCATAGGTCCCGGTAAGGTTTATAACTATTTTCTTGGGGGGTGGGACACCCCTAACCCCCCTAAAAAATGAAAAATCCCCCCCTCCAAAAAAATAAATTTCCCTCCCCCCCCTCCAAAGAAATTTTTTTACATTCATATTTTAAATTTAAAATACGAAAATTTGGTTTCATCAAACCTCTTGGGGCCCAAGCCCCTAGAGGCTAGGGGCGAAGCCGCTAGTTTAATTTAAAGCATTACCGACAGACCAAGTGGATTGTTCAGGGATTCTTCAACAAAACTTTTGGCTGTCTATGTTTAATATCAGTAGATTCCCCTTATCGTACAGACACACGGTCAAACGTACAGAGGAAATGATTTAAAATGTAGCCTCGCTTCCTAAATAAACTGTTTTTAGTACCCAAGCAATTTCCCCCATAGGCATCTAGGGCCATAGCCGTTAATTTAAAAAAAAATTAAGAGTATCAATTATGACAATAGTTTTAATAATTATTAGATGGAATTGTTTGTATTCGAATTCCAGACTTGTTTAAAGGAATAATTGTACCTATCTTTACAAATGTGAATATCAGACTATTTTAATCTTGTAAAAATACAAAAAGAATGCTTGAGTCTTTATTTCATCTATTCTTGCTTTATCCTGAGCGACAATTTTTTTTTATAGCGAAGCTATTCTGCAATGGGTCGAGCCGTGATAAATGTGTGACTTATTCTAGGTCTAAATCACTGGAAACTTTGATATGGATATGTCACATCATCTAAAACTAAAATCTAAAAATTACAGCCGACTTCCCTGTGGATTAGAGTGCCTAGTTTTAGGGATGCATCCACCAGTCAACCTGAATCCAGACAATTATAAATGATATAATAAATGTTTGTAGTAATGGTATTTATATTGAACTTATATAAATGGAGACAACATTGATATGGTAAACACATAAATGGATACATTTTCATCTCAAAATCACCAAAAAAAAGCCGCAGCTAAGCTCTGAACAAAATTATACCAATAAACTTTTTATAAGTTATATGAATGTAATTTTCACTGGCTTGGACAAAGCAACAGTGCCTAAACTTTTTCACCATTAATCTTAAACTACATTAGGGGTATTTATGCTTCTCAAAATTTAGTAATATTTAAATGCATTTTTCATTGTCGCATATTTCAAGATATCTAACTTTTCTAAATGTTTGTTTCATCCAATTTTCTTTATTTGTATTGATTAAGTGAACCAAATTTATGATAAATGCGCTAGTACTCAAACATGGAAAAATTTGGGCGTAGCCAAGCAAAGCGGGGGGATATGTTAACTGCAAATTGTAAATGTGTAATAGGTCAAACTAATTTTTAAGCATACCAACAATTTAATATTTTATGAAAAAAAACTGCCTCCCAATTTTCTGTCATTTGAAAAATACATGAAATTGATTATTAAAAATCTAATTGACATGTTATTCCTGCAATACACCTTAACCGGTTCTCAGCCATACAGAAAAATCATGTATAGCATCGTAATTCAGACAATTTCCCACAAATGTTATGATGAAAAATCATAGGAGGAATTAGTATAAGCGGAAAGCTGTCTGTAATACGATGCAATTTTTGAATATTTATCCTCATCCCAAGGCGTTTCCCTGACATTATACAACCCAACAATAAATAAAACCCTTTACTTATATGTTCAGTGGTAGTTCCTTTATTGGTAATATTTTGTTCTAGAAAAAGAGATAAAAAAGACAAAAAGAAGATATTAAGAAAGAAAAAGAAAGAGGGAGATGTAGAAAAATAGATAGATAGATAGAGAGAGAGAGAGAGTGAGAGAGAGAGAGAGAGAGAGAGAGAGAGAGAGAGAGAGAGAGAGAGAGAGAGAGAGAGAGAGAGAGAGAGAGAGAGAGAGATAGAGAAGAAAAAGATACATCAGATTACACAAATAATGAAAATTAAAAAGAAATAGAGAATAAAGAGAATAGGAAAGTAGAGGAAAAAATAAAAGTATCAAAATTAGAAAATAAATACTATTATAAATGCAACAAACAAATTTCTGTAAAATGATATGGACTACCACGCAACCCTCATTGAAAGAAATTACAAGCATTCCTTCTTGGTCACTTCGATACATTATAACAGTGGTGAACATTCAATACTGTAACAATCATAGACGTCCAAGGGGGGGGGGGTAAAGGGGTGATTACCCCCCCCCCAAAAAAAAAAAAATTTTGGATTTTCAATTTTTACCCCCCCCCCCCAAATAAAAAAAATGCCTCTATGAAATAAAGATTACCCCCCCCAAATCAAAATCATAGACGTGCAAGAGGGGGGGGGGGCGGGGGGTAAAGGGGTGATTACCCCCCCCCCTCCAAATCAAAAAGCATGGACGCCCCTGGTAACAATATTGGTTTTTAATATTGGATATTAGGGTATATTATACCAGCTGCTACGCGCCTATCCTCAGAAGGCTCTGTATTAGAAAAAAAAGCTTAAAACCAGCCTAAAACTTGAATCGGAAAATAAATTGGCCTAAAACCATGACAGGGGCTTTGTTTAGTTTACCTTAAAAAGTTAACTTAATTGGTTCAGTAGTTATTTAGATCTTAAGCTTTAGACAAAAAAAAACCTTACTATTTTGCATAATAGGATTTGAAAAAATACCAAGGATTGATATTCGATTTTCTAGCAAACACATAACTTCCTTTACTATTTAACAACACATTTAGGTGAGATTTCAAAATTATACGCTAATTATAGAAATTTGTATTATAGTGGAAACACCAATTTAATTCCATGGAATTCGGAGTTTTCTTACAAGTATAACTTATAACCGATACAAATGTGCTTAGACTGCTTCGTATCAAAGCTATTCCTTAAATATTGTCCATCCAGAGGTGTGCGTTCAGGGGGGGGGGGGGGGGACCAATAGAGAGTGAAAAAAGAAAAGCCTCAATTTAAATTTTAAGGAGGGTGTTGACATCCCACTACTGCTTCAATCCAATTTCATCCCACAAAAATTCTTTTTAAAAATAATTGATATCTATAGGGATAAGTACATTGAAGAATATAGGATGTTTTTAGGGTAGCTTAACTTCTAATAGTTTCATGAGCTTACTAAATGTTACATAACTATCAGTGATCTAAAGGGATAAGCCAATGGCCAATAAATTGATGTACATCCAGTGAAGATACACAAAATTACCCCTTCTATAGACTACAATTATTGATTGAAACAATCGGACACAAAACTAAATTAACCAACTTATCAAAATTCAATAAAAGTCCCCAAGGTTGTTAAGCCAACAAATACGAAAACGTTATTATAAGACTTTTGGCACTAGTGTATTAACAGCCCAATGTTCCCTCCCTTACTGCATATCCGCAGGGGAAAGGGGACATTTGGCTGTTTATATTGCACAAGTCCACAAAGTTTATCATAACGCTTTCTTATTAATTGGCTTAACAACTTTGGAGACTTGAATTAAATTTGGATTAGTCGCTTCATTAGTTAAGTGTCCAAACGTTTCAACTTCGGGGACTTTTAATGATTTTTTGTTGGTTGATTCATTAGTTTAAGTGTCCAAACGTTTCAACCACTATTTGTAATCTAAGGGATAATTTTGTGTACCTTAATATGGGATGTTCATCAATTTATCGGCCATTGTCTTATCCCTTTAGATCCCTGCTGTATATGGCTAGTATCCTACTTTAAATGATAATCTTTAGTGACGAACAAACAAACAAAAAATACAATATTGTAGATGTGCTTAAGATAAATCTAAAAAACAAAACAAATTTTTCTCGTTATATTTATTCTGTTAAAACAATAAAGAATTATCAAATAAATGACTAGATTTATAATTTTAATAGTGTTAGCTTTATAAAATCAAAACTATTTTTAATTGCATTATATGTTACGACAAAAATTATACAAATATTTATTTTCATTAATCTAAAATTGTACTTCGATGTTTGATAAAATTAGTAAAAGAATTTATAAACTTTATTAATATAAGTTAGTATTTAAATTTAAACAATTAATTAATCACTTTTAAGACTACCTTTATACTTATTTGTAACTAATAATGGGATAAGGTATATAGAATCTAAAGAAAAAACTATTTTTGCCTATATATATTGAATAATATAATTCTTTAAATAGTTACAAATAGAAGAAGAAAAATCCACCAACAGCAATTTAACTTTTTGAAAAAATATTGAATATTGTAATAGTTATAGCTAACGCATCGTATCATAGACAACTTTCCGCGCAAAATAAAAAACTAAAAGTTATATGGTCAAAACCATTTTGTTAACACCAAGGGGCCGAAGGCCAGGGCTAAAACAACCAACTATTATTAATTTTATGATGTTTGTTTCCAAATTCGTGGAAAATTGACTGTAATACGATGATTACATGATTTTTCAGTATGGCTGATAACCTGTTCTAATCCAGAGGATATTAATCGGTTTTGAAGCCATACTTGAAAATAGTTTTTTTTCTGCAGATTCCATACCCCTTATTTGTGACTTTATGTAATTATGACAGATGAGTTTGAACTTGCATTGATGGATAACTCAGTAAGGCAGATGAAAAAAAATTTCTTTCTTAAAATGCTTTTCACCCTTCCGTAAACACACCCACTTTGAAAATGTTCCCCTTTTAGTAAAATTGGAAAAACCAAAATATCTTGAAATTTTAGTGAATCAATAGCCAAACAGCAATAAAAGCACCTAAAGTAAAGAAAGAACGTATCAGCTGCCAAACTGAAATTAAATAAAAATAACCAAAAAATTGATCTTAATCTACAAAACGCCCTGCAACATTTATGATTATGTAATATTTGCATAACATTTTACTGCTTAAAAAACATGAATAATAGTTATTTATTACATCATATTATAGACAACATTCCGCGGATATTAGAAGAAAAAAATCTCAGATCAAAACCAGTTTTGTTAGTTTCGAGGACCGAAGCCTTTGCTTACAAACTGGTGTTTAATTTATAATTTTTATTTTAATCTTCGTGGAAAATTGTTTTCAATACGACACCATATATGATTTATCAGTGTCGCTGAGAACCAGTTCTAATCCAGCGGATATCAATCGGTTTCAAAGCCATACTGAAAAAATATATTATTTTTCTTTTCTAGTTTTCTTTGCAACCAATAGACCCTAACAACAGAAACCAATAAAGAAATTAAAGTAAAATTTGTCTATATTTTTATTCAAGACACACGCCTAGAAATTATACAAAATCGGAGGGAGATTTATTCTGAAAAGAAAAAGGTATTTTGACTTATTTCTTATTTGTAAAAATTAATCATGCCTAGGCATTTATTCTACTGCTACTATTTGTGCCCCCCTCCCGATATAGCAGTAGTAGGTGTTATTTTAAAAGTATATTAGTCTATAGTTCTTGTTTAAATAATAAAATATCTAAACTACCTATCAGTATTGAAAATGATAAAGGAGGCACATACATTTTCTTAACACGAATTAATCCCGACTACGCTAACAAAATTAAGTTTGTTCATTCTATTTTTGTTAATCAGAATAACACTCCCCCTCCAAATTATCTAGCAAATAATTGGATCTTTGGTATTTGCTTCAAAATAAACTATAAACAGAAACCCACCCAAATTTTAACTAACAAAAGTAAATTCATTTAAAAATTTTATAAACAAGAAATAAAGCAGTTTTGCCACTTAAACTCGTATAATTTCTAAAGATGCTTTTTTATTTATCAAAATTGTTAATATTTTCTTTAAAAAAAACTCGCTATTTTTACTCTAAAATGGCACAAAGATTATTTAAATTCTATTAAAAGAGATCACTCTGAATATAATTTTAATTGAAATGGCAGTTTTAACTTTATATTTCACTATTTTTATATTATTTTCTATTAGTAATGATCAAATATAACATTTTCTCTCACAATGAATCTATAATCCTTTTTTCACTTGTTTTATTAAACAACATATAAATCACTTTAATTGTAGATTTCTATGCCAATGTCTTATATCTGAAATATTGTGCTGTAATCACCATTTTTTGTCACTAAGTATTAATATCAAAAGTAGGATTGGGTGCCTGAACCCGCACCTTCCTCGGGCGGATGGTGTCCATCCCCTCCGGCATTACTCCCAGAGACTCGCTGGAGGTTGAGGAGGTGCTGCTGTCTGAGTTGGCGTCCTCGACTGCTTCAAGCGCCTGACACAGCAGCAAATATTTGAATTTAATTTAACCCTTTAACAATTTAACCCTTTTCAGAGGGAAAAGGTTTCTATAAAAACTTATTCCAGGGGGGGAGGGGGGCTTACGCATTCATATTAAACAAAATAGACAAACCTATGTGAAAGATAGGTATGCATAATAAGGTTTGCTTTACAGCAATTGATTCAAAAGCTTTAAAAAAGTCATCCTTATATTTAAAACCTGCAAGGGATATCTCAACATTTCAGTAAACCACCCTTCCTGGTCACATCTTTCTTGAAGTGTAAATGGAAAACGAAAAATGTCTGGCCTATAAGAAGAAAACAAAAGTTTTAGACATTTAAAACAAGATTAAATCCTAAAATTTTCAAATTATACTAACGAGGGTTTTTTGAGAAAATTAGATTTGAAAATTAAGTTCAATTTTCATCCCCTAGGAGTTACCGCATAATCAAGACAAGAAAAGCAAAGCATACTTTTTAAACACTTTGAACAAGTTTGCTTTTATAAAGTTCTTCATAAAACCACTCTTGAAGGGAGTTAATTAATGGCCATTTTTATCAGTTGCTTTGCTAAGGTCACGGAAATTCAGCCTTAAATAAATCATATATAGAGAGGTTTTATGAAAGACTTCATAAAAGCAAAGTTGTTCAAAACTTTAAATAAACAATCTTTGCTTTTCTTGTCATGATTATGCTTTAACTCCTAGGGGATAAAAATTGAACTTGAAATTTTCAAATATAATTTTCTCAAAAAAAAACCTCGTCAGAATATTTTAAAAATTTCAGGAATTAATCTTGATATAAATGTCTAAAACTTTTGTTTTCTTCTTATAGGGCAGACATGTTTTGTTTTCCATTTACACTTCAAGACAGATGTGTAGTCCAAAGCCTTTAGTTTGCACAAAAAAGGTAAATTTTTACATTGAATTAGTCCTAATGTGTTAACAATCCCAATTTAGGCGTGAAAACAATTTTTCTTATTTAATATTTTTAAGCATTTGTTGCCTGAGTAAGTAAATTATCAGCTGCTAATCTTTCATATTCCCGAGTGCTTTGATACAAACAGTTTAAAAATTTGAACACCTAAAATGAATTGGATAATTAATTAACAAGAATGGCAACGACAAAAACCGATAAAATACCCGTTTCGCCAAAAATATTCTTTGATAACCAGCATTTTGGCAGCCATGATCAATTTTGATTTAGTCATATAACAGCTGAGTTCTTTATTTTAGGGAAGCTTCACATAGGCCATGTATTTTTATAGGCTAATTTATTTTCAGACACAAGCCTCGGTATGATTATAGGCTATTTTTCTGCCCATCCCTTTCCCATCAAATTGACACTAAAAATCAAACGTATGACTTCATACAAATGATTGATTATCCATCTCTTTTTTAGGGGTTTTCTTTCCCACTTCTCCTTTCATCTCCCTCATTTTTATGACATCACTTGTCCGATTTTTGAGTGATTTCTTTATTTACATCAAATTCAAAGCTCCAAGGTGCTAGGGGCGCCGCCGCTACTTTCAAAGGAAACCTGCAGACATCATGTCAGCCACAAACACCTTTTATAAAGCTATGTAAGCGACTTAAATCATTGAAATCAACAATAGCATGCCAATTTTTAAGTGATTATAATTTTGGAACAAGTCCGTTAATTACTTGAATAACAAAATATTTTTTACCTGAATTTCTCCCATCATGGGATCAACAGATTTATCTACAGCTTCCAGAACCAACTTTCCAAGTGCTGATTGACTGATTTTCTTAAAAAAAGATAAATATAATCTAACATCATCCAAAGTCCAAGTTCTAACATGCCAATATTTAAGAAAATAGCTAACTGTGACGTACGGAAGGTCACAAAGGCCCTAATCATAGAGAAGCTTAGGTTTTTTAATGTTGGTAATAATATAGGTTTCAATGTCAGGCAAAAAGCTCAATGTTTGAGTTACTATTATATGAAAATAGTAATCCTTGTTTTGATTAAAATAAGAATATGTGTTTTTATGAAGTTTTTCTCTTTTTATTTACGTATAAATAAATATCCACCGACTTTGTACGTGTTCTTTAATTTCCCCTTAAAACAAATAAATACATTTAATGAAAGATTAACATCCAATCGATATATTATAACTTGGATATTGCATCAGATTTTCATCTACTCGCAGCTGGCTAAAATAAAAAAAAACCTCATCCATCCCATTATCCAGTCCCTTCCCCCCTTACTGGATGAAAGAACTTACCAATAAATAAGGTTCATATTAGCAACATAAATTTACAACAAAATTTCCTCTGTAATTATATCCACGTATATCTTATATCCAATAAACATCCAATGGTGTGCCTTTACTTCTGCAAACTGTATTACATTATCAAATGACCAGCCCTTACAATCACTTATAATCACAATTGCAAAAACTGTCCTCTAACCATTGCTAACTCTTATTAACATTTTCATTAGGTGGGGGTGTGGGGGGTTAGAGGGATAAAACTCACTTTTTGGGTGTGAAATGACCCAAAAAATTTCAATGAGTAATAAACTAAGGGCCTCGAATAATGATGCCAATCTATTTTTGAAATATTTGTGAGGGACAATCACCCCCAACCCTCTATTTTGTATGTCTTTGACAAGGAATAGTTGATAATATGTGGAAGTGATAGAATAACACAATCAACAAGTGTTTATCAGACGGATACAAGGATAGAAAAATTAAAAATAACGAAATATATTTAAATATAATGGCAATAGAATACGTGGATATATTGACAAAGAAAAAATTCTGTCGTCAATTTAGGTTGCTTTGCTATTATGGACCTCATTTATTGTTCTTTTCGTTCATCCAGTAGGAGGGGATGGGGTAAAGAGGGTGGATCGATTTTAACCAATTTAAGGTAGCACTTTATAATAGTACTAGCGGCTACGCCCCTAGAGGCCTCTAGTGGCACTTTAAATGTTGTTGTTTGTTAAAGTTAATTTTTTATGTACGATACCACCTTATTTGACGTTGAAGTCTCCTCTAAATTTGAATTTTTTTTGATTTTTTTGTCATTTCTCTTGGGAGGGTGGTGGTACCCTCCCCCAAAATAGTTATAAACCTTCCCGGGACTTATGAGAAGCTGCCTTGTTAAGGAGAACCCGATCGGTTCAGCGGTTAGCGAGATCCTTCGGTACAGACACACAGACAGACACATAGACATCCGGTTACTTTAGTATAAGGATATGAAAATCTGGTGAAAAATCCAATTACTATTGTTTACTTTTCTGTTGATTAATTTAATAACTGAAAAGTTTTGACACTGCTATTTTAATTGAATGGAAATAACCAAATCTAATGCAAGTTTGTAAAGTTAGTAATACAACTAATAAGAGAACGTGTTTATAAAACTTTGGGTACCAATATAATTTACAATCTGCTGTCCCATCCCTGCTTTTAAATACTTAAACTGAACAATTAGACAGGTATTGGGTGTAAATCATGTAACTTACCATTTTAATATACAACTTAAGATGTATGTTTATACTTTTCTACTTTAAAAAGTTACTGCACAATAAGAAAATGAAATTTAGATAAAATTAGGATATGTAAAAATAGATATATTGGTTGATATATGGTGCGTTTCGTCGTATTTTCACAGTAGCTTTTCCCTTATTTCTAGTCCCTGCGGGGCCAATTGCCTAACTCTGCGGGGCAATCACCTAAGTTTTAACCCAATCGAACCTCACTTAAAATAAATAACCTATCAAAAGCTTCTGTGAAAATACGACGAAACACCCCTTAAAAGGACTCTCCACAGAAAAATCAACTTTGGATTTTTGAAAATCTAACCTGAAATTATTATTCTCTGTTCAATTTTAAGCATTTTTTGTTTTTGTGGCATCGCGATCGAAGCCCTTTGAAATTTTTTACCTCCTTTAAGTGAATCCTCCCGCCATTCAATTTGTGCTGCTTTAGTGATTTTTAGCTTCTATGTTGCCGCATTCATCGCCCTTCTCCGCCGCTACTCCGCTATTCATTGCTGTACGTCGCGGTTCAATACATGCTCCCCTCTCCCTTGTTCAGAAATTAAATGGAGGCTGGGGGTGTTGTGTATAGCCACGTACGCAATGTATAGCGGAGTAGCGGCGGAGAAGGGCGATGAATGCGGCAACTGCGGCAAAAGATAGTTATATTTGGCGGAGGCGAACACAAACTGGAGGCGGCGGATTGTCCAGTCAAGGAAGAGGATAAATCGTAGAGCGGCCGGTTGCAATGGAGCAAATGTTCTTTAGCGGCAAACATATATTGAGTGGAGGAAAGTGTAGTATATATTGTTATAGCCACAGTTATGGAATCTCAACGACAGAGATTTTTTTATCCAATCTTGACAAGTGAGGTATTTTTGGAAAGAGGAATATATATAGAAAACGCCTATGAAAATTAGAAAATCCGCAGAAATCATATTTGCAAGTTATTTGCAAAAATCTGCAATGCTAATTTGCAAAATTAATTTCATGCCTTAAATGACTTATTTAGAAAAAATCTTTTTATGAAATGTGTTTATTTATAAGATTAGAACATACTTAGGGCAAAAAAAATTTTTTTAGTGTTACTTTTTTCACCTTACATATGAAAAAAGCAGTTTCTCACATTTTATGATAAAAAAAGGTATAGGAACAAAAAATATGATTTTTCTTGATGTAAACACAATAATTGGCATAAAATCTAACATCCTAAATGTAAAAATCAGATATAGAATCCTTTTTAGAGCAAAGTATGAAAATCTGAAGAAAATAGTTCTTTTTGCTTTTGATATACATATCAGATAAATGTAAATAAAATTAGTGATCAAAAACTATAAAACATGTTATAAGTTTTTTCAACACTGTCATTGATTAAATTGCACTTTTAGGTTTAAGAATTACCGAAGTAGTGCATAAAAGCTCTTTTTATGATGTAATTAAACAAAATAAATGCCAAAAAAACCAACTACAAAATGGTCTACTGCATTATAAAAAACGCCTAATTGTTGATTTGAATTTATTTTGTTTAATAACTTAATAAAAAGAGTTTTTATGTGCTACTTTGGTAATAAGTAAACCTAAAAGTGCATTTTAATCAATGATAGGATTGAAAAAGTTATAACTTGTTTTATAGTTTTTGATCACTAATTTTATATACATTTATCTGATATGTATATCAAAATCAAAAAGAACTATTTTCTTCAGATTTTCATACTTTGCAAAAATGTCTTGGTTACTTTTTGCACTATTTTTGCTCTAAAAAGGATTCTATATCTGATTTTTACATTTAGGATGATAGATTTTATGCCAATTATTGTGTTTACATCAAGAAAAAACATATTTTTTGTTCCTATACCTTTTTTTATCATAAAATGTGAGAAACTGCTTTTTTCATATATAAGGTGAAAAAAGTAACACTAAAGAAATTTTTTTGCCTTAATTATGTTCTAAACTTATAGATAAACACATTTCATAAAAAGATTTCTTTTTAAATAAGTCATTTAAGGCATGAAATTAATTTTGCAAATTAACATTGCAGATTTTTGCAAATAACTTGCAAATATGATTTCTGCGGATTTTCTAATTTTCATAGGCGTTTTCTATGTATATTCCTCTTTCCAAAAATACCTCACTTGTCAAGATTGGATAAAAATATCTTTGTCGTTGAGATTCCATAACTGTGTAGCGGCAGTACAAATAGGCGGCGGACAAAATTTTCAAAGGGCTTCGATCACGATGCCACAAAAACAAAAAATGCCTAAAATTGAACAGAGAATAATAGTTTCAGGTTAGATTTTCAAAAATCCAAAGTTGATTTTTCTGTGGAGAGTCCTTTTAAGAGACGTTGTCACGAAAGGGACTATTGAATAATGTTTAGTAGCCTTTTTAAAAATGACAGTGTTTCTATTACTTCTATGGGATATTTCAGACCATCCAAGTAGCTCATCTATTATTCTAATCACAGCAGTTTCCCTCAAATCGAGTTATACTATTCAAACTGCAATAAAAGATGATTGCTATGTAAAAATACCAAAACTTTATACTATGCTATTATTAGTATAATATTTTCTATTTTATAAGCATCCAAAGTTTATATTGTCCCTGTAATATTATGCTATTGTTAGTCAGTTTTCTGCATAGTAAAGGGAGTGGTCTTTTTACACACGGTGTTTTTACACCACCCGAAAATGACATACTATAGTATAAACTCACTCTACCTGTATGTCTGCTTTTCAAATATTTTAAATTTTCCTTTTTTCAGTGACGACTTTGCAGAAAAACTTAATGATTTTAAATTTGCTTTAAAAAATGAAAGTATTTTTCTACGTTTAGTCTTTGAAACTATTCTAAGGGTGTTTCAAAAGAGTAGAGCCCCTTGTAATTTTAATAAAGGTTTCATTCTGCTTTAAATGTATCGTCTTAAGTAGAAAAACTATTTTTTAGAAGCACCCTTTAAGCTATTCTTAGAACTCTTTGTCGGGGCCCTAAATATAACTTCAGTCACACATAACATTTATAGTGTTTATACAATACAGAAAATAGTTTAAATGTTAAATTGAGCAACTTTTGCAAAAAAATCAACAGTTCTGTTCATTAAGTTACTTGAAAGTACACATTTCAGTTTAGACTTACATACAATTATTTTTTTGAAGGGAGGCTACTGTTTAATTCAATGTCAACTACAGTAAAACTATTTTTCTTAGCTGCTATTCAAGAAAGAGGCCTCAAATTGTATTTTTATCACTATACTTTCAGCATTTAAATTTAAAAATTTCCTTAATTTTGTACGTCTTGCTTTGACTTATATTATATTTTCACAGGAAAAATTATATTTTTTAAGGCTGCTATTATAGATAGACAACTGATTTTTTCAGTGAAGATACTCCTAGCCAATCAGCTTCTACTCTGTTAATATGTCTGTATCTTTCCTTATGGTCTGTATCTTATCCATCTTTTACTTTGTTTGGTTCCCTTTACTAAAAGACGATTTCAAGAATAAAAAAATGACTCTAAAGATGCTCTAATGTTTCTACAAATGTTTATTTGTCTGGTATTTAAAAGGAGTGATTTGACGTAAAAAAGTCTTTAAAACGCACTTTGAGTCCCTCATAAAACCAAACAAAAAAAAACCTTAAAATGGTATTTTATGTTAGAATAATAACTTAAAATTATATCCATATCCAGTAACAAAAAAAAAGATTTGAATAAAATGAATGTCTTACCATGTTGTTTAATGTCTTGAGCATGCCAAGAACCTCTTTTACTTTGTCTTCTAACAATGATAACCTTAAAAAAATATGTGGAATTATTGCTTGAAAAAAGGTGATAAGATAGACAGACAGAAAGAAAGACAGAGAGAAAAAAAGACAGACAAATAGACAGATAGACAGCTAATTTGACAGACAAATTGGCCGACTGATTGACAGACAGATATACTGACAGGTATGCAGACAGATAGACAAACAGATAGACAAATAGATAGAAAAACAGATAGATAAACAAACTGTCAGATAGTCATACAATTTGACAGACAGATTGACAGATATACAGACACCTATATAGACAGATAAAGAGACAAATAAGCATACATAAAGACAGACATACAAACAGATATACAGACAGACAGACAGACATACAGACATACAGACATACAGACATACAGACAGACATACCGACATAGTATACAAATAGAAATACAAATAGACAAACAGACAATACAAAAGGATATACAGTCAGATAGATAGCCAATTAGACAAACAGATAGATAAGCAGATAGACAGACAAAAAGACAAATAGTAAGGCAGCATTCAACCATTGAACAAAAAGAGCATTAAAGAAAAGAAATAGTTTGAATAATGAAACATATATTTTACCTAAACCTTTCAGCCTCCAAGACCTGTAGGTCGGTAGTAATCTCTCCAAAATCATCCCTTCTCCTAGTAAGTTCTTCAATAAATGTACTTCTTTCGTTGTTCCATTCAGTCTCAGCCTGAAGACAAAATATGATAATCAGTTACTTGTATTAATTTTTGAAGATGTGATAATCTTAATAAAAAGCTTATTCTTTAATGTTTGCAAATGATGATATTTGAAATGGTTCAAGGTAGCCAGAATGCCCAACATTTTAAGGAGCCGAAAAAAAATAAAATGCTGTTTATAAGAGTGTTTGGACCCAAATCATATTGGAGTAAGTTTGCTGGAATCGGCTAAAAAGGTTTCTGAAAGAAATGATGATAAAAGGGATGAGAATATAAATTTACAAAATAATAAGCAATTAAATAGAGGAACCTTTTTTTTGTGTCTGTTAAAGAAAGAAATTGTAAACAAACTTATTACCTGGAGGAACTTTTTCTTCAGACTCTCAATCTCCTTCCTAAGTCTGGGTAGGACACTGCCCTCTGCCAGGTTGATCTCAGAGCTGCGGGTTGACTTGGAGGCCTCCAGGGAGGTTACCTCGGGGCTCTGCTGCTGGGTTGTGCTGTCAGGGCTACGCATCTAGGTAGAAAATGTATAAATAGATAGTATCTTTTAAAAAAATGCAAAACCATGAACTTTAAGTTAAAGATAAATAATAGAAAAACGTAGTTTCACTTTATGAAGATGGAGAAAACAAATATTCAAAGATAAATTTAAAACGAGAGTAGTCACAAACATTTAGATAGATAGATAAAAAACAGAAGTTAAGATAGATAAATAGAAGGTAGATATAGAATTTTGGTAGTAGAGTTAAACTTTTATCTGATAATGATCTGCAAGTCTTTAGAAATTAGAGTAATCAAAGAATGCCGTAAGATATATTTTGAAAATAAAAATGTATTTTATTATTGGGCATCAATATAATTATTTCCTTTTGTAGGAAAGGTTCTAGAGACATATAAAGTATATATAAAGTAGATTTAAGTTGGCCTAGTTGTCACATATTTAGGCTATCTTATAATATAAAGTAGTAAGCTTTTTTTGTCTGTAGCGAATGATCTCGCTAACTGCTTAACTGATATAATCCTTCTTTTATGTGAAGCTACGTATAGGTTTATGGAAGGTTTTAAAACTATTTTTGGGAATGGTAAATGTACCTTCCAAATAAAATTACACCCCCCCCCCCAAAAAAAAAAATAAAATCCTTTAAAAATTTTAAAAACTTAAATTAATATGAGGGTTTGTCGACTTTTCCCCTCCCACCTTATGTGCCCCGAGAGGCCTCAAGGGGCTTAGCCGCAAGTACCTTTACAAAGTAGGTGTAACTAGAGTTATATGTCTATATGTAACTTAGAATTGTTGTAAATTTTAGTTATCCTTTGAAAATAATCTTAATATACATAGTTTGTGTGTTAGTTTGTATATATTTGAAGGTATGATAGGTTAATCTCCAAATAGAAGAAAATCCCCACCTCCCTCAAATTCTTATACTTTGTCTATTTTTGTGTTTATACCAGCACACCTCAATGAGTTATAATAAAGTTAAAATGTATTATGTGTTTACTCTATCATCTTTACCTCAAATATCATTTCCACAAAGACATTATTATGAACTCTAAACGGAGAGATTAAGAACTCAGTTGAAAGATTATCTTTTCTTTCACTCCTTTTTTAACATCTTTTGTTACTTTTCTACTTTTGTGTGTTTATTAAGGAGATGATCAAACAAAAAATTGGTCATTTTGGCAAAACAAAATTTATATTTATATTTTATTTATATTCAAATAGACATTTTGAAGTTGATAGCTGATAATATTGTAATATTAAAGGTAAGGTTAATAGGACAATTCTATCAATTCAAAAGCTATTTATAGTTTAAATGATGTAAAGCAACTGATTGCAGAAAAGCTGTGCTTTTGAATTAAGATAGTTCGGGACAGGGAAAAATTACAAAAAAAAGGAGAAGAAAATTTAATCTAAACAAGCAAATAAAAACGAACAACCAACAAAGATAGAGTTGCAGCTTTAATTTAAAGATTTAAAGTTGCAGTGCTTTAAATGTCGAAGATTATGCTACACTAAATTTCTTCACGTTCCAGAATTTATTCAATAAAAAAAAGGAATCTTCGTGTAAGATATCAAACGATTAAAAATTCCAAATCAACAAGTTATCTGTAATAAGAAACATACTAAAATCGATAGAAGCTAAGACTTGAATTCAAGGGATTAAAATATGAAAACAAAAATAGGTTAGAACATATTCATATCCTAATACACCTCCCTCTTTTTGTATTCTGGGAGCAATGGATATAGAACATACGTGGATATTATGACAGCGGAAAAAATTGTCGTCAATTTAGGTTCCTATCATGGAAATCATATATAGATCAGTTCGTTCATTCAGTAGGAGGGGAGGGAATGGAGTAAGGGAGTGGATATGGGGATCATCTTTTTAGCCAGCCACAAGTTTCACTTTATTAGAGAATTGTGATGTAAGATCCAAATAATAATAAATCTATTGGTAGAGCAAATGTTTCTAATTAAGAGACACCACGATTTTACACTTTGTTAGCTGTCTTCATTTCATAGGGTGGTAGGGAAAGGAAAATGTCAAATAATTTATCTGCAATCCATTTTTTTATAAAAACAAACCACCAAAGGCAAAACTTTAGGCAAAAGGTGGGATCTAGAGGGACCTCTAAAAATCGTCCAAAGTGTCAGAAAAATAAATTTTTTATTATAAGAAGAAAAATGAGAATAGTTGTTCATCTGTTCTATCTAATGTTTTTAGTTAAAAATCACCTATTCCTAAACAAGGACTTCCAAGGTTTTTAAAAGCTAAGCTTTTCTATAATTAGGGTCGGTCCGTCCGTACGTCCGTCCGTACGTCCGTAACGGATAGCTTTTTCCGTTAATTTAGGCATGTTAGAATTGTCCTATCGATATCAAATTTTGCATGTTGATTCCTTTAGTAGTTAGGTACGATTTAGAAAGCGTAGCAACTCTATAATCATTACCAAAATGTCCGTACGTCCATTTTAAACATGTTGATTTTTTTACTTTTTTAACAACAAATTTTTATGTGATCAAATCATCGGATTGATCTGATTTTTGGTATATTGATTCCTGGGACAACAAAGTATAATGTAATAAGCGAAGCAACTCTATAATCAAGTCCTAAAAAAGTAAGTATGTCCATAAAAATTATCCTGTATCAAGCAGTTTTACAACAAATTTACTTACAATTTAGCTTTGACTCTTATAAATTCATATTATGATAATTAAGTTCTAACACTATACAAGTGTTAATGTCCGTTTGTTCTACCGTTTCAGTGCTTCGCTTTTATGGATGTTGTCATCCTTGTTTATTTGAGGTGGGGGGCTAAAAAAATCTGGATAGGGAGGTTAATTTGCATTTTTGGAGGTGGGGGCATGTAATATTTACTGTAGGGGAAGGGTATTTAAATCCAACAATTCAAACAGAGCTAGAGCTAACCTATCACATACTTGCAAAACAATCCTTCGCTTATTTTCATTGCAAAAATAACTAGATCAATAAAATCCACAAGCTTATGCATTTAGTTTGAATTTTAATCGGAAGATTAGGTTATTTACATTTTAAAAAATAATGAAAAAATATAATCAAAATCCAAAAAAGGTAAAATTTGCAAGAAAAAATAAATAAAAGAAACACAATTGTAAGAAGGAAAGAATAGGAGAAAAAACAAAACTAAAAAAACAAAGAAATAGAAGTTTGATTAATCACAAAAACTGATGCCTTTTTTTAAAAGAAAAAAAATATTACTATTCTTTCATGTAAAGAACGTTACACACCTTAGACATATAGCTATAAAATTGCCGTCAAAAATCAACTTAATATTTATAAAAACTAACCCCAAAAAATAACCATTCTTCTAGCCCTATTTGAATTGGTGGAAGAATTCAAGACTAAATTCCTTTTTTCATAAAGTCATACCAATGAGACTACAATAGGAACTTGCAGAGATGTTCCGTATCTATCAAAGTTGACGTTAAAATGCATATAATCAAGGAATGGTAAGATCTACGGACCCCTATACAACAAGACCTCACAGCAATCCAAATTTTCTTCTAAATACATAAAAAGGCAATTCCCAAACCCTATCTTTGTATTGGGGTGTTTACACAAAAAGTATAATACACTAAAAAAGCTAGTTGGCAAAAAAGACTTTTATAACAAACTTATTATCATGTAAATATAATATCTATGGGTTTTAAAAATTCTTCTGTAAAAGATGTAGGATGTGTTTGTGTGTTTGTCAATACCAAAGATTCTCTTTATTCAATTGACAGATTAAGTTCTCCCTTTCAGGTCCTGGGAAGTTTTTGAGAGGGGGTAGGTCAATCTCCCAAGAGAAATACCCAAATGAAATGTTTTTCTCCCTCCTACAAAAATAAGGTGATTCATTCCTCCTCAATTTAATTCTAAACAAAAAATTATTAATTCAAGATCTTGTTTGCCACAAAATATATTATCTATAGAACTTTTGGTCATTATAAAGAAGTTTTTGTATTGTAGGTAATGTCTCTCAATCTTTACTGTTTTGCATGCATATTTTTATCTTGGATCTGTATCTTGCAATTCACATTTCTAGTCTTCAATGCAAACTTGAAAAGCCAGGGACTAGTTTACTAAAAAAAAGAACTCATACACGTCCAAGGGTGGAGGAAAAGAGGCCTTTACCCCTTTATACCTGGGAATCCCTCATTTTACCCCCATCAAAATTTTAAAATTTCACAAGATTACCCCCCCCCCTCATACCTTTTTAACCTCTTATTTTACTCCCATAAAAATAAAAAGCTTAGACGTCCCTATGAAATATCCATTTTTGCTTTTAAATCAATCTTAGATATAAGGATCTCTATAGCAGTATGTCGAACAAATAATTGTAATGAAATGCGTTGAAATAAAGGGGGTCATTGCATACATCTAATAGACTTGCAATAATTCTAATAATTCTAATTAATGTCGACGGTAAAGTTAATTAAAAGTGATTTCTACTAGCATATTAATATTTTTGTTTTTTCAATTCTTTTATTCTGAATTCTTAACCCTATCCCTTAATGTTAAGTTGGACAGAAAAAGGCGAAGAAAAAAGATTTAGTAGATTTTTTACTCCATAAATAGAATTGTAGATTTTTTCTTCATCATTCCATATACAGAAAAAGCTTAACGTAACACTTTTGTTATAAACAGTCAAAATTTTGAGCAATGTTTTAAATTTGCCCATAATGTGTACGATATAAGTATAATTATTAGTTTGAGTTTTATGTATTTGCTCAAATATGCATATTAATTAGAACGTACAAGATCGATCATTAAATACATATATATTTGTGTAATTAAGATTTTCACAAGGAAAATCCGCAAAAATATAAAGATTAAAAGATCAAATCAAAATTTCAAGGTATTTTAAAAGTTTGTTATTTTTGATATATGTCAGGCAAGGAAGCAAGATTGTGTTAGGTTACATAAACACACACACAATTTCATATAAAAGTTAACTTTTGCATCAGTTAATAAAAGTTAATTATTTTTACTTTTGGTCTATATGGCTACTTTTTAAAAAATGTATCTTCATTTATCTTTTTTTTCCTTTCAAATCTATTAATCGCGCATTGGCTTTATGGCTATTCATCTAATGATTGATTTTGCGTTTATTTAAACTTATTATTTAGTCAATATCTTTCTACAATATTTTTATAAGTATATCTATAGACTTTTTTATCGTTTAACATTTCAGTAGCTATATATTCAAATGTTTCATTAATTTGGATAAAAAAAACACATGGATAGGTTGTTTGTGTGTCTAAAGTCTTGGGACCTATATTTCTATTTATACCTGAGGTGGAGATTGTGGAGAGGCAGAAAGCTTGGAGCCTGCACTGTGATGACCGCTGGATGGTGTGGTGGGTCGGGGTGACCGCTCACTCATAGCACTAGACGGGGTAATTGACCTACGAGGTGTTTACACATCACAGTAAAATTTACAGTGAAAATTGTAAATTTTTCAGCTACATTATATGAAGATGATCAGATTTTATTTGTACTTTGGTTATTTTTAATAGAGGTAATTAGTTCAAGTCTTGGTCTTAAAATGCAATACAACTATTGGAACATTTAAAATTGGTTATTTTGGTGTTGTTCATATCTTTATATTTTCATAAGGAGGAGGAATGGCATGGCCAATTAACAGGCACACTTTTAAGACAGAGTTTAGTTTTCTACTTTACCAAATGCATTAGGTGTTTGTAAGAATGGGGATACAACAAATTTACACTGTTGACAGGAAAATTGTAGGTACTTTTGGATAATGGAAAGAAAACGAAGCAGCGGGTTTAGTTGTATTTTCACAACATCTTTTCTTCTATTTCTAGCCCCTGCGGGGCTAATTTCCTAACCCTGCAGGGCAATCATTAACATTTACCTAACATGAAATAACCTATCAAAAGCTACTGCGAAAAAACGACGAAACCCGGTACTTCGTTTTCTTTCTCTTATCCAGATTTTGTACTCGTCTAAGACTCTAGTTTATTTGTAGGAACACCTCCCTGGAAGATTTGTCACGTGACCTGGAGGATGGAGGACGGGGTGGAAGGCCGTGGGAGTCTCTCGCGCCAAAACTATCATCATCAGAACCTAGACAAGGAAGGATAAAATAGTAACAAAAATTGCTTAGGCTACTCAGTTAAAAATAATCTAGATTATGTAAATTAACCTATTAATTTACTTCTAAATATCTGAATATTTTAATGGCAAGTAATCAAGTAATTGAAAATTGGTCTAAGGAAGGCTACTTATGTCCTTCATCTAACAAAATCTAACTTAAGGGAGGTGACTTATGTCCTTTGTCTGACAAATTCTTACATTAGGAAGGCTGCTTATGTCCTTCAAGTTGCAAAACTTAGCTATTCTGTCCTTCACATAGCAAAACCTCACAAAAAATAGCATTTCTGTCATTCACATAGCAAATTCTTGCAAAACATAGCATTTATGTCCTTCACATAGCAAATTCTTGCAAAACATAGCAAATTCTTGCAAAACATAGCATTTATGTCCTTCACATAGCAAATTCTTGCAAAACATAGCAAATTCTTGCAAAACATAGCATTTATGTCCTTCACATAGCAAATTCTTGCAAAACATAGCAAATTCTTGCAAAACATAGCATTTATGTCCTTCACATAGCAAATTCTTGCAAAACATAGCAAATTCTTGCAAAACATAGCATTTATGTCCTTCACATAGCAAATTCTTGCAAAACATAGCAAATTCTTGCAAAACATAGCAAATTCTTGCAAAACATAGCAAATTCTTGCAAAACATAGCATTTATGTCCTTCACATAGCAAATTCTTGCAAAACATAGCAAATTCTTGCAAAACATAGCAAATTCTTGCAAAACATAGCAAATTCTTGCAAAACATAGCATTTATGTCCTTCACATAGCAAATTCTTGTACTGTTTGAACTTCTATCTAACAGGATATGAGAACTTAATCAGAACACACATAACAAGAGTGTTTACATAGTACATTCAGATTAACAATTATTCAATTGGCCCCTTTCCAGTCCATCATATGACATGGGAAGGAGGTTGAGGAGCATTTTATGCAGCCTAAATTCCACTATGCTATGCCACTTTTCCTAAAAGGCGTCATAGCTGGCCTCTATCATATGACATGGGAGGTGGTGCCATGTAGGAAAAGTGGCATTGCATTCTTGGGAATTTAGACTGCATAAAATGCTCCTCAACCTCCTTCCCATGTCATATGATGGACTGAAAAGGGGCCAGCTATGACGCCTTTTAGGCCCTAGAATGCAATGCCACTTTTCCTACATGGCACCATAGCTGGCCTCTTTTGTGTCACAACCTCCCAGTTCTCATATCCTGTTAGATAGAAGTTCAAACAGTACATTTAACTCAGCATAAATTATCATAATTTATGCAGGGGTAAATTTTAAATAGGGGGGGGGAGGGGTAATAATAAAGAATTATCATAATTTATGCAGGGGTAAATTATAAAAAGGGGGGGGGAGGGGTAATAATAATGAATTATCATAATTTATGCAGAGTTAAATTATGTAAAACTCTTGTTATGTGTGTTCTGATTTAGTTCTGATCTCCTGGTAGAAAAAGGTCAGAAAAACCTATGTTTTGTGAGATTTTGCTATGTGAAGGACCAAAATGCTATGTTAAGGACATAAATGCTAAGTTTTGCAAGAATTTGCTATGTGAAGGACATAAATGCTATGTTTTGCAAGAATTTGCTATGTTTTGCAAGAATTTGCTATGTTTTGCAAGAATTTGCTATGTGAAGGACATAAATGCTATGTTTTGCAAGAATTTGCCATGTTTTGCAAGAATTTGCTATGTTTTGCAAGAATTTGCTATGTGAAGGACATAAATGCTATGTTTTGCAAGAATTTGCTATGTTTTGCAAGAATTTGCTATGTTTTGCAAGAATTTGCTATGTGAAGGACATAAATGCTATGTTTTGCAAGAATTTGCTATGTTTTGCAAGAATTTGCTATGTGAAGGACATAAATGCTATGTTTTGCAAGAATTTGCTATGTTTTGCAAGAATTTGCTATGTGAAGGACATAAATGCTATGTTTTGCAAGAATTTGCTATGATTTGCAAGAATTTGCTATGTTTTGCAAGAATTTGCTATGTGAAGGACATAAATGCTATGTTTTGCAAGAATTTGCTATGTGAAGGACAGATAAACTATTTTATGCAAGATTTTGCTATGTGAAGGACCAAAAAGCTAGGTTTTGTGTGGTGAAGGGAGGCTACTTATGTCCTTCATCTTGCAAAATCTTTGTTAAGGGAGACAAGTTATGCCCTTCATCTAACAAATTCTCACATAAGGGAAGCTACTTATGTCCTTCCTAGGAAGGTGACTTCTGTCCCAATTAAGGAATGACTTTGTTTTCTTTCCATGATCCAAAAAAAGTTATGCTAACTTTCTATTGCTTGAAAAATTTAGAACGGCCGGCTATAATTGCCATAGTTAAAACGAGGTCTATCTTTTGTGTATTGACTGATTTTTTACATAATTTATAGAAATAGATCATCCAAATTGTTAGCTTGTTATTGTGCATTGATTCTTATAAACACAATAATCCAAGTTATCCAAGTTGATATAATAAGCAAGTAAGAAATATTATCCAGCAATATAATTTAAATCTGATTATAATTAATATAATATCATTTCATGTTATTATGCAATTCTAGTAACATTATTGTGTAATAAAAATATAATACATAGTTATGATTCAATCATTTCGATGTTTTGCAACTCGATCATGTTAAAATTGCTATTTTGCATTATTTTTATAATAAGGATACATTCTGTATTTTCTCCTATAAAAAAGCAGTACTTAGATTTTAAAGTATATAAATAAAGACAAATTTGTTCAGAGCATCACAAAAATGTATGTCAAAAAAGTAAAAAATTTGCACATTTAAGATGGACGTACGGACTTACTGGTAACGATTATAGAGTTGCTACACTTTCTAAATCGTACCTAATCGTAACGGAAATAATTATATAAAATTTAAAATTTACAGGACATTTCTAACATGTCTAAATTAACAAAAAGAGCTATTTTTGACATATGGCCGTACTTACAAGCCCTTAGTATAGAAAAACAGCTTTTCTTTTGAATATAAAGAATTATATGTTCCCCGTTATTCTAAAATTGTGCAGATAAAGATTAAATTAGTGGACATTCTTTTATACCCACTTATTATGCAATTTTATAGTCTCAACACATAGATGGAGCAAAAAGTGTGTACATCTATCTTACTGTCAAAAAGTAAAAAAAATTGTAAATAATAATAATATCAAAGAAATTTTAATTTAGAAATTTTTTATATAGGCAAGAATATAGTTTTGTAAAATCTGCATTTTTTACCTTTTCGATCCACCAAGACTTAAGAAATGTATTTTTAGCAGACAAGAAATTTGCAACCATTGGATAAAACGTTTAAAAACTGAAATATTTTGAATTGACATACATAAATATTATTAAGTTCAGGCTGTAACATTAACATAACCATTACTTATTTAAAATTGCTTTCTGAATTTATAAAAATCTTTTTTGTTATTAAAAAGTGTCTTATGTCAAAAATTACTATGGAAGTTTTTTTGAAACATGTTATTTATATTACATCCATTGTCCAGACAAGATGCATCATCTTACTTGCAAGATAAAACATCTAGAATGGTTCTTAGAGCTTTTAAATTATATATTATCACAGTATATTTGAAGACTTTATTAGTTTTGTTTTGAAATGTAATATTACTGAGACATCACATCCTTAGAAACCTACCATTCAATTTACTTATAATCTGACCTAAGGGGAGGTAATAAATAATCTTAAGAAAAATACTTTTGCTTACAACTTTTCTGATAATTAAATAAACAATACTTAGATAAAATTTTATGTTTCAAAAATCCATTGCAAATAATTGTTATTACAATACAAACAAATTAAAAGGACTTCTAAAATTTGTTTTGATTTTAGTGAAGGTTGTATTATGTTTAGCTTCATATGTTGTATCATTTTCGATTATAGCACTTATGTAGGTGTTTTTAAATCAGTTTAACTTGTTTAACCTGTTCCACTATTTAACTTTTTTCTTCTTCTAAATAGCTCTCCTTATCTCTGACTTTATCTATCTATCTATCTAATTTATCATGACATTGAATTCAACTAGACTGCAAAATTGGTACAAAAATAAATGGTAGCGGTTTTGACCAGGGACTAAGTAGTCGGAATGATTTTAACCCACGGATGATTTTTAAAATGTGGGGAAGGGGGTTTAGCTGCTGCTACGATTTTTAAGCTAATGTATGCCAGCAAGATTCAGCGGATTTGATGCGGATGGAATAGCCTTGTTGTAACACCAATATTTCTTTTAAACAATTGTTTGAATATATTACATGAAATTTTATATAACAAATATCTCCTATTTTGTATAGAAAAGCTACAAAAGTAAATTGCTATTTTTTAATTTTTGAAAAGGTTTGTAGCACTCTGCAAAACTGTTTTATGCAATTATGATGGGTAAATACAGGGTGGGGCACATAAATCCGGACTTGTTTAAAACGGCCATAGCGTCAAAACTACTTGACCAATCAGGACGTTTAACCCCACTATAAAAACCTTAGGTAATGAACTTTCAGCACAAAAAAAATATTTGGACGATTAGGGACATATACTCCGAGCTGGCCACGAATATGTTCAACAAGGCAGATTCGAAATGCGCACGGTGGTTTAATCTTGATTCTCGACTAGGTCCCACTTAATCTGACCTCAGCCCATCTGTAGGTGAGGTACGGTTTCAAAACTTGCTGGAGATACTCTTAGTTACATAAGTAAGACACTAGAAAAGACTAGAGCTCTCTATCTGAAATTGCTTGGCCGTAGTACTCTAGCAAAGTGAAACGTGGCAGATTTTGAGATGTCAAAAACGTCAAAAATCGTGAAAAATTGTGAAAATTTCTCGGTTCTCGATTTCAGCGACCCGTATGGAACTTCAAAACTCATTTTAGACTATAGATTGTGTTGACAATCATAGCTGAATTGTCATGTAATTTCCAAAAAGGTAAAGAACGTCGTTCTAGCTCAACTGTGGTCCAAATAAGAGCCTCCGTGTCTAAGGGTAGCTTGAAAGTTGGGTTAATTTGGATCCTGCGGTTACTCACGATTCTAAGGAAATGTGGCCTCCCAGCAGCCTAATCTTAATTCAATGGACTTTTTTGCCTGGTGCTACTTTGAAGCATGCACCAATAGACGTGCCCATATCACAAAGACCTCCCTCATAGCCACTTTCAAGGAGAACTTCGACAGCTTAGAAAGGTACATTTTGACCTGGGCAGGCTGGCGGTTGAGGAGCCGGGTAGAGGCGGTGAATGAGACTGGCGGCCATTTTTTTGAATAATCTAATAGTCATACACCTATTCTGCCTTCCAGTTTTTAAAATTCAATAAAATCTTTAAAATTGACGATTTTATGTTCATTTGTTTAAAAATTTGAAAAAGTCCGGATTTATGTGCCTCACCCTGTATGTATATATGGAGAAAAAAGGAAGGAAGGAATGGGTGTTTCTTGTCCCTACTTTTTTTGCAACATTACTATGCAAAAATATTACTCTGTCTATTTGGGCGTCTAATGTATCTTTCTATCTTTTTATAAATGTTATGTTGTGAAATAAAGGGCAGTTATTATTATTTCAATGAAAATTTTGTAAGACAAAATGTATTGCACATATTTTCTCAGTCTGTCATTTTAATTTCGTAGGCACATTATAAAAAATTTAACATGCCTCAAAGTCTGAAATTTGTCTAATTCTGACTTTTATGTGTCTTGCATAAAAGCTGCTATTTTTGCAACACTACTTGTCTGTGTTGCTTTGTCCATTTAACTGTATATCTGACAATCTGTCTACTTATTTGTTTAAAAACTAATCTAACATAAACACTTTAATAATTCAACAAATAAAGGCTGCCTATCCCCCCCCCCTTATCGAAAAGAGACTAAACCTAACCATTATAATGCTGATAAATGCTAACCATAGGCCAAAGCTTTTTTTCAGGTACTGATTCTCTCCTATACTATTCAGGGAAGATCTAAATTGTAATTAGGATGCTTTGCAGGGGACTCCTTATGAAAAACAGCCCCAGAAAAAGAGGAATTATTGATACATTTTGTAAATCCTTCAAAATTTGAAAATTTATTAAAAGCATAAAAATTAGAAATAGAAATAGGAAAAGTTTTGGTAGAAATAGAAAACATAATAATTTATGTGTGAACATAGCTGCTTATTTTGCGCGATTACTATTCAAAACAAGGGACTCTTATTGCAGTTTATAACTCATGTTCCGCTGATTCAAGGATAAGGATAAATAAACTGAAGAAAAAATCAAAAGAAAAGTAAATAGAAAACTAATCTACCAGTTAAGCATGTCATAATTATTGTGTTAATGTCTGTCCAATCAAAAATCAAAAACTGCTATTAATAGACTTTTCAATGATTTTGAACATAATAATTAATTCCAAATTTTAAATTATTTTTCGTCTCCAATTTATTTCTAGAACTCATGTCCTTTTCCTGGGTAAAATGAATATTCAAATCTAAAAGAAGTATTATTACACAGTAGCTAGAACTACTTGATTCATCTTGTTTAGAAGTTTGGATATAAACTATTTTTCAGTAGCTGAATATTTCGATAACTACTTAACCGATTGAGTTTTTTATTTTATGGAAGCTCAACAAAGGTCCCAGGATAGTTTTAGGGTATATAATTTTATTGAGTTTTGGGATGGATTTAGGTCATTTTCCTGCTTTCCCTACTCTTCGAATACAGAGCTCCTAGATTCTATGAGAGCAGTCGCAACTTGCAAGTATTATTTATAAAAACGCAAGTCTCTTTAATTATTTTCTTAATTTTTAACTATACCTACAGTAACAGCAATTTTATAGATCATCGCAATTCCTAAATCGTCCTTGTTTAATATTTTATTTTCAACGATTGATCTTATCATGATATCAACACATTAAATGCAATGATCTTTTAACTTTTTGCATAAATTCTCACTATAAGTTCTTTTGAATTATAAAATTTTTCCTGAAATAAAATTTTCTTAATAAAATCAAGTTCATGAATGATTGTTTATGCATATAATTGTAAATTAAATTCTTCATTGTTTGTTAAAAAAGTAAATATTTTTGTCGGAATTTTTAAGTCTCTAAAAATGCCGACAGGAAATGCTTTCCTTTAGACTAACATAGTTTTCAAATCAAGAATCAAAATCAAGAAATCAAAGCTTTTCTATTTATAGGGTATGTTCATTCGTAGGTAAGTCAGTGTATCATAAACGATAGCTAAAATCACAAACTTGGAAATGTTATTATCATTCTATCAATTTTAAACTAGGTATACAAATTTCAAAATCATACGGTCTAATCAAAAAGCATAAGTTATAAATTATTTTTTAGGTAATATCCACTTAGAAATATTTTTTTAAATTTTGAAAATTTTTATAATAAATTTATAGGAAAGCTTGAACACAGTAAAAGTGTCTGACTGATTATGACGTAACAAAAAAAATTTGCCAATGAGAGGCCGTTATTGGCCAATGGTAAAATTTATAGTGGCCTCTCATTCGCTAATTTTTTTTTACGTCATAATCAGTCAGACACTTTTACTGTGTTCGAAAGCTTAAGTAAGGCTTCAAGAATGGTTTAGGTAATTTAATTTATGATATAAAGTATCAGGATGGTTTTAATCTATTTTTCTTTTGTCGTCCTCACCCTTTGAATGCAGTACCTCTAGAAACTAGTGACGATTTACTGTAAACTATCAATACTGACTTTTACCTTCTTCTTTAGACTTGTCTTGATCCTGATCACTATCTGTACTATCTGTAGAATACATACTACTATCTATAGTAGACAAGGGAATATCTTTACCTTGTTCTTTGTACTTGTCTTGATCCTGATCACTATCTGTACTATCTGTAGAATATAGACCACTATCTATAGTAGACAAGGGAATATCTTTACCTTGTTCTTTAGACTTGTCTTGATCCTGATGACTATCTGTACTATCAGTAGAATATAGACCACTATCTATAGTAGACAAGGGACTATCTTTACCTTGTTCTTTAGACTTGTCTTGATCCTGATGACTATCTGTACTATCTGTAGAATATAGACCACTATCTATAGTAGACAAGGAACTATCTTTACCTTGTTCTTTAGACTTGTCTTGATCCTGATCACTATCTGTACTATCTGTAGAATATAGACCACTATCTGTAGTAGACAAGGGATCTTTATCTTGTTCTTTAGACTTGTCTTGATCCTGATCACTATCTGTACTATCTGTAGAATATAGACCACTATCTATAGTAGATAAGGGACTATCTTTACCTTGTTCTTTAGACTTGTCTTGATCCTGATCACTATCTGTACTATCTGTAGAATATAGACCACTATCTATAGTAGACAAGGGTCTATCTTTACCTTGTTCTTTAGACTTGTCTTGATCCTGATCACTATCTGTACTATCTGTAAAATATAGACCAGTATCTGTAGTAGACAAGGGATCTTTACCTTGTTCTTTAGACTTGTCTTGATCCTGATCACTATCTGTACTATCTGTAGAATATAGACCACTATCTGTAGTAGACAAGGGATCTTTATCTTGTTCTTTAGACTTGTCTTGGTCCTGATCACTATCTGTACTATCTGTAGAATATAGACCACTATCTATAGTAGACAAGGGACTATCTTTACCTTGTTCTTTAGACTTGTCTTGATCCTGATCACTATCTGTACTATCTGTGGAATACAGACCACTATCTATAGTAGACAAGGGACTATCTTTACCTTGTTCTTTAGACTTGTCTTGATCCTGATCACTATCTGTACTATCTGTAGAATATAGACCACTATCTGTAGTAGACAAGGGATCTTTATCTTGTTCTTTAGACTTGTCTTGGTCCTGATCACTATCTGTACTATCTGTAGAATATAGACCACTATCTATAGTAGACAAGGGACTATCTTTACCTTGTTCTTTAGACTTGTCTTGATCCTGATCACTATCTGTACTATCTGTGGAATACAGACCACTATCTATAGTAGACAAGGGATCTTTACCTTGTTCTTTAGACTTGTCTTGATCCTGATCACTATCTGTACTATCTGTAGAATATAGACCACTGTCTATAGTAGACAAAGGACGCACTCCACTTCCTCCAATAAGAACTCCAGCCTATCAATTAAGCACTCTTTGACTTTTAGATTAATTTTATCAAGAAAAGTTTCACTATAAAGGTGTCATTTAATATAATTAAGATTCTTTGAATCATCACTTTGAAATATTAAAGAATCTAAAAGATTGAAGTAAAAGTGTTTTTGTGGGTTTTTGAATATTAGCCAATAGCGTCGGAAATATTAACAAAGCCAAGTCACTACAAACGCACAGAAAGCAATTTGCAAGCTAACGAAAAACGTTCCCATCCTGGAACCAGGTAGTTGTCTGGGTTATACATCTATACTTTTACATTTATTTCTAGAAGAATAAAATTCATAGTCATTAAAAAATAAATGAATAAGGTCTTAATAAAACTACAATAAATCAATGTTGTGTGTAATCAAAGTGTGTTCCTTGAGGTCAGACTTTCTGGAAGCCACCCTTCGCTCCAGCTCTTGTACTTTCTGCTGTAGGACAGGCACCTAAAATATTTCTAGATTTATATAATTATTCTAGGTTAAATATTATAACAAATTTAGCTACTTTTTAAAAGTTAGAATTAAGTAAAAGTGCAGTTTTTGTCAGGATTGGGGCATTGGGCTGTTTATTATACTGGTCTCCAAAGTCATATAATAACGTTTTTATATTTGTTTGCTTAAAAACCTTTTATTGAATTTTGATTGGTGGTTCATTGGTTGATTGTCCAAACGTTTTAACCACTAATTGTAATCTGCAAAAGGGATAAGTTTGTGTATCATCATTGAGGATGTACATCAATTTATGAGCCATTGTCTTATCCTTTTAGATCCTTGAGTTTTTGTTCATTTTGTAATTAAATAAAAATATGATAGGATCTTACTTTTTTTTGATATTTTTTAACCTGTCTATACCTTCTCATAATTATGAACAGAATTGTGAAGTCATTCAAGACACAGAAATCAAGATTTATAAATAGAATAAAACCTTTACCTTGCGGGATTCAATCTCTAGATGGTGAACCTTGTTGAGTGAGGAAATAAGAACCTCTTTTGTTGATTGTAACTCACACAATAAACTTCGCCTGAAAAAAAAATATAATTCATAAAAATAGTCTAAAACTTTATCCTAAATTTATCTACCAAAAGCTATCTGACACAAATATTTATTATCAGTAAACAGTTTATATCTATCTAAAGGTTGATATTTTTTCTTCCATTGCCTAACCATAGACAAAAAGTATTAATTAATTAAAATTTAATAGTGCAATTAAGATAAAAATAGTTTATCAGAAGAGTATAACTTACCTTATGAAGATATGAACATATAATAAAAAAAAAGAGCAAAGAAAAAAATAATAAAATCAAAAAATTGAATATATTATTAACTCAAACCATTTTTTCCTTATTGTGTAACCTTTCCGCTGGTCTAAAGTGCATAGTAATAATCTTTAATGTAAGTTAATCCTTGCTAATCCCATATTGAATAACAACCTCAATTTTTAAAACAGCAATCAGTGTGCTATAGCACTTGGGTTCTCGGGTCCTTTTCATTCAATAGTTTAGAAGTCTTTCTCAATTTGTCACTCTGTTATCAAGACAGTATAAGTTTGTGTTTTATATTATTTTGTATTAGTTTAATTACTATTCAATTCACATTTTAAAGCAATACAATGTATATGTCATATCAATTTCTCAAATATGTTTTTAAACGTCCTTGTTTCTCCTACTACATTACATAATATGTACTTGGGTATAAGTATATATTCAAAATTTATTTCCTTAATTTAAATTTACTATAATGTTACATATTGGTTGCTACGTCCCCTGGCATCTAAGGGGTCTGTATTCGAAGGGGCAGAGGGAGGCTAAATAAATAGCATAAAACCATCCCAAAACTTTAATCAAAAATTTAAAAATAACCTAAAACCATCACAAGATCTAAGTGAAGCTCATCTATAATAGAAGCTGATATTCGGCTCAATAGTTGGATCTGAAGCTTCATTAAAAATAATGTTATGCAAAGTTGAAAAAATATTAATATAACATATATCAACATCATAAACAAAATATAATTAAGTAGAACTTATTTTTTAAAGTAAATTCTGAGCGTATAAATCTAGAATTATTCCTGTATGACTTATCTCAAATTGAATCTACTTTTACTCTGATTGTTTAGCCATGTTTTACAACTTAAATAGGCAATTTCAATAATAGTAAGTCAATAGTCTAATAATTTATGCATGCATATATTCAATATTAGCTTATAAAAAGAGCAATTTCAATTATGAAAATGGGAAAATATGGAAGCTAGTAAAAGTGGCTGACTCAGATTATGACGTCAAAAAAAAATAATCAATAAAAGGCCAGTATACACTGTAATTGACCAATGGTAAAATTTATAGTGGCCTCTTATTGGTTAATTTTTTTGACGTCATAATCTGAGTCAGCCACTTTTACTAGTTTTGAAAATATGTCCATGAAACGGATCATGTTTTTTTTTGGATAGGTTATTTTAGGTTAGGTAAATGTTAATTTTGCCCCGCAGGGACTAGAAATAGGAAAAAAGCTACTGTGAAATACGTCAAAACACGCTACTTCGTTTTCTTTCCACGATCCATAGAAACTTATGATACATTATATCAAACAATTGGAATGAAATGGTAGGGAGTATATGTAAAAAATTTCTAATAGGTATTGATCGCATCATATTATAGACAACTTTCCGCGAATAGTAAAACGATAAATTATAATATAAATTAAATATTAGTTTTGTTAGCCGAAATCCCGGGCTAACAAAACTGGTATTACTTAAAATTTCTTCAGTTTGTATTCCTATCTCAATCGTATGTTTAATGTGTAAATTTTTAGAATAAATTATAATAAGAATTATCTAATCATTCATATTAAAATTCGCATGGGTGTAAAACACACCTTTTGAAAATATTTTACCAAGACAGGAATTTGAAATATCAAAACTAATTGAATATTTTATATTTTTGTCTAAAAACTTTGGGTACTAGGTAGTATAAAATCCTTATTTTGTTGTAAAAAGCTTTGATGTCCAAACCTTTCTACCAATTGTTAAAATCTACAGAATGGGTATTTTTTCAGTATTGATTGGATATTTAAACCAATTTATCGTCTATTGTCTTATCCCTTAAGATCCATAACTTAACAATATCATATTTTCTATAAATCTTATCCTTTTCCCAAAAATGTAATGTAATCAATGAATGATTTAAAAATCATAATCAAAGCGGTATTTTTATTCAAACAAATTTCTCCACTAGAAAGGTTGGATATTTTACAAGATATTTCAAAGATTTACATTTTCGATTATGGCTTTGAAACCGATTAATACCCGCTGGATTAGAACCGGTTCTTAGCCATACTAAAAAATCATGTGTAGCATCGTATTACAGACAATTTTCCACTGATAATAAAACAAATCACAGAATTAATACCAGTTTTGTTAGACCTGACCCTACACAGGGCTACCCAAACTGGTTTTAATCTTATTTCTTTTTACATCATTATCCCCAGAAAGCTGTCAATAATACAAAGCGATTAAAACCTATTAATTTATTTGTAAAAGAAATATATATAAAATAAAAATGACTTTTGGGGGAGCTTTTTATTCGTAAAGTTACAAGGGTCACAGAAACATTTAAAAATGACAATATATTTGCAATTTAAGTTCAAAGCATATGTATGTATTTTCACTTAGTGTTAAAAGCTTAAATTCGTTAACGCTAACTTTTTTTTGTTAAGTTTAGCTATTTGTGAGTCTAGGTGTGCCTTTAGAAATCTATCTATCATCATGTTTTAGTTGATGTTATTACAATGTTATTATAATATTTTTTTTGACAAAACCCCTTAATAACGAGCACAATTTACTCCATATTTGGCCCGTCGGTCATTCTTCAAAAGAATTATTAAAATATAATGGTTTCTTGATTTTCTATTTCTTTTATCATTTTCTTTTCTCTCTTCCTTTTTCGTTTTTATGACCTGTGAACAGCTGCTCTATAACTCTTCAATAATACAGTCAATTTAAGTCCAATAAACAAGATTATATAAACTATAAACCTACTTTTTTTCTTGAAAAAAAAATAAACAGCGGTATTAAAGGGACACCGCCCCTATGCTAGGTGTTATATGTATGTAAATGAGTTTGCAAGTCAGAAATCTTTGAGGACTTGTATTCAGACAAACAAATGTTACAACATTACAGATTAATATTTAATTTGCAGTTCAAACAAACCAATATATATTATGTACTTTAGGAGAGAACAAGGCAAATTAAGATTATTTGGAAGAAAATAATTTTTTTTCTCAAATAGAATAGGGCAGTTAAAGATTAAATGTATAACACTAGTAGCTCTTTATAAAAAAAATAGGTAATATTCTCAACAACAAAATTAAAACCTCCCTGGTCCTATAAGAAGCTTTTCTATAAAGGAGAACCATATCAGTCCAGATATTTTTAAGATATTAAGGTACACACAGACAGACAAGTATACTGTTAGTTTTTTATAAGGAAATTTCTAGAATAGTTATTCCTATCATTTTCAACTGTTATGTTGGTTGGTAATAGATAAAAATCTCCTAAAAAATTGTTTGAATTTTGTCTGGTTATCATAATGCTTTATCACTAGAATTCATGAATATAGCAGCTGCGCCTACACCTTATAGGTGATTTCACTTGAATTGTATTTAAACTTGCGGCTGCGCTCCAAGCATCTAGGAACTCTGTTTTCTTGGGAGTAGGGAAAGTAAGAAAATAGCCTACAATCAACCTTAGATATATAAAACGAATAGCCTAAAACCATCTATGGACCTATTAGAAGCTTTTATAAAATGGAAAACTTACTCGGTCAAAAACTTAAGCTACAGACAAAAAATAGAATGATATAAAAATGTAAAGTAGAATAAAATTAAAATCGTGGGGGGTAAAAATGATGGCTTTTAAATTAAAATCTAATTGCTCTAAAAAGCCAACCCTCTTCTTATCTGTTAGTTTTATCTGCAATAATGGTCGTAATGCATTTTAATTCTTAATTTATCATAATCCCACCCTCAACAGTTTGTGTCTACGCCCTCTCGACAATTAGAATAGGGTACAGGATTAGAAAAAGGCAAAGTTAATATTGAGAAATCGATATATTATTACTCGGATGTTGCACCAGATTTTTATGTACTCTAATAAAGTTATATTCGCAGCTGGCTGAAATAAAGATTTTCCCCATTCACCTCCGTTACCTCATTCCCTTCTCACCTACTGGATGAACGAACTGACGAAAAAAGACCATATTAGCAACCTAAATTGACGACAAATTTTCATCTTTTAATGATTACGTATTTTATGTCCATTTAGGCAGATCAATATTTGCTAAGAATATTTTATAAATAATATGCAATTGAGAATGATTTCAAGTTATTGGTACTGTTTTATATTTTAAACAAAAACTAAAAACAAAGTTATGTTTGTGTTTTTTTTAACTCCGTCTAAAATTCCTGTTCCATTTTTTTGGAATATATCTCAATTTTTTTTTAAGGTCGATGATTAATTTCCATTTTTTGTATTTCATTTCTATTTTAATTTATCTATTTAAAAAAAGGGATTTTGGCCTTATCATTTTATGTAATTTAAATAATTGGCGGTTAGGAATACGTATACCGCTTTGCTTTCAATTTTCATGATTGTTTTGTTCCATTAAACTTGTCAAATGTTGCATTTCAAGTTCACGGATAAGGATACTTTATAGAAAAAAATAGCTTAAAAGGTAAAGGGACAAAGTGACTAAAAATCAGCTATATGACGTCATAAAAATGAGTGATTGTCCATCTCTTTTTCAAGGGTTTCCTTTTCCACTTCTCCTCTCATCTCCATCATTTTTATGACATCACATGATTTTTGAGTCACTTTGCCCCTCTACCTTGAAAGAAGAAAAATTTATTTTACATTCGCTTCAATTTATTAAAGTACATATATGAAAAACCTTTTCTAAATTAGTTATCTTTTTCATTAAAGGTTAAGGACAACCTTTCAACCCAAAACTTTGTCGTATACCTGTCCATATTATCTGGTATCTCGTGATACTGTGTGCATATTTATGTCAATATGAAGGTCAAAGTTTAACACATATGGGTTTTTACAATTTTTCAAAAACATGAAATCTAAAGTTCAGCGTCAGAGACAAATTATCCTGCAAAGTAAAGTAGGGATAAGACAATTGCCGATAAATTTTTACAACTGCTATGATTAAACACAAAATTATCCATTCTGTAGATTACAATTAGTAGTTGATACCTTTGGACTCTTAGCTTAATGAATAGCCAACGAATAAGAAAACGTTATTTTAAAACTTTAGGGACTAGTGTAATCTTTGGAGGTTTAGTTTTGACTTGGCATATTAAGTAAGTATCAAATAGATTGGCATAATTTTTAGTCAATTAAAAAAAATTTATTTGCTTTACTGATTACTTATTCCATCTCAACATGAATAAAAACAAAAGATTTTTAAAATTCTTTTTCCAATATGGCTTTGAAACCGATTACTGTCCGCTGTCTCCCTAGTATAAAGCATAAGAAAAAGATTAATTCTAAAAAGCATACTAGAGCCTTAGAAAGAACACAAGTAGTACAACGTCCACTTTATGCGCAACTTTGAATATACATAAAAACAAAGAACATGTCTTTTAGCAGAAATTTCAAGCTTTAGTATTTTTTTTCAAATCACAACCACTTTGGGTTAACTATACATATGTTTTGGGCCTTTAGCACCTTTTTTGAGCAATGGCATAACCCTAACTCTTGCTTGACGCACTTGATATAGCAGCATGAAGTAAAATTTTTTACGTTTCTGCAAAATTTTAGACATATAAAAATTTAATTATGCTATTATTTTGAATTTTTTGTTGGGGATAAATCTACATACCAAGCCCTAATGTATAATATCTCCGCACCAAACGACCCTAGCTAGTATGAATGTGTATAAATATGGCAAAATTTTAATTATTGGATATGAGGGCTTTTTATAGTGCTCTAAGAACCCCTTTTTTTGCTGTTATAACAATGGGTTTGTTGTGGTTGTATCACAATACAACAACAAAAATTAAGAAAACGGACAGCGAATTATAATGACATTAAATATCCTATGTAGAAAGTACTAACTTGTGTGTTAGAATATAAGTCCAGTTGGATCATTTAAACTGCTGGACCGATTGAAACAAATTTTTAATAAGCTAATTGTTGGTTCTTTGGAGGTTGTATTTGGTTAGGAGAGGCCAAGAGATACGGCTCCAAAAAATTAATAAAGGGTGTACATCCAACAAATTACAACACTCTTGGGATGAAGCAACTAGAAGCTATTGCGAAGCTTCCAAAGTTTTAACTACATAAAACTTACACAGGACATTTACTAACAGTCCAAATTGATTTTATATCATCTTCATTGATAACTATTTCAACCTACTTTTGCATTTATCAAAAAAGATACCAAAATAAGCAAAAATGGTAGTTTTTACTTATTACTTTTAAAACATTAGCTATTTTGCACTTGCGGTTTTCCAAAAGCTTTTTTTGTGGTTGTCCCATTTAAACAGGTTGGTATGTAGTTAGTTTGTGTGTGTGTGTGTGTATGGGTGTCTGTGTGTCTGTGTGTAACAATTATCAGTGTGTGTGTGTGTTGGTATGCCTAAACACCATACCATCATCTTATAAACAACCAGTATGCCAAAATATTTCGCGCATATTTTTCTGTTTTTTTTTGCAAATTATTTTTGCAATTTTTGACAATTTGATTTTTTCAGCAGATAAAGGACGGGCACAGAGTTAGTAGTAATAATATAATTTAAAAAAAACCTTTTATATAAATTAGGTAGTATGTCTATCTCTGTTCAGTGACATTAACATCTCTGTTCAGTGGTCGCGCTGTACAGGACAGCTTTGTATTTGTCTTTTTTACTGTTCGATGAAGGGATATTTGGAAAACCAAAATCCTAGAGGCTAAGGGCGAAGCATTAATTAATCAATAAATTAAAGAATCTTTAGATTGAAGTAATATGATAATTTTACCCCCTCTAAAATAAGAATTATACTCTAAAAATTGTATAATTTTATAAATTGTTATTTAACAAGGATGACAACATCCATAAAAGCGAAGCTCTGAAACGGTAGGACAAACGGACATTAACACTTGTATAATGTCAGAACTGAATAATCAGAATGCGATTGTTTAAGAGACAAAGCAAAATTGTAAGTAAATTTGTTGAAAAACTGCTTGATACAAGATAATGATTATGGACATACTTACATTTTTAGCACTTGATTATAGAGTTGCTTCGCTTATAATATTGTATTTTGTTGTCCCAGGAATCAGTATACCAAAAATCAGACCAATCGGATAATTAGGTCACATACAAATTTGTTGTTAAAAATGTAAAAAATCAACATGTTTATAATGGACGTACGGACATTCTGGTAATGATTATAGAGTTGCTACGCTTTCTAACTCGTACCTTACTGTTACAGGAATCACCATGCAAAATTTGAAATCGATAGGACAATTCTAACATGCCTAAATTAACGAAAAAAAGCTATTTAAAAAGTAAAAAAAATCAACTTGTTTAAAATGGACGTACGGACATTTTGGTAATGATTATAGAGTTGCTACGCTTTCTAAATCGTACCTAACTACTAAAGGAATCACCATGCAAAATTTAAAATCGATAGGACAATTCTAACATGTCTAAATTAACGAAAAAAGCTATCCGTGACGGACGGACGGACGTACGGACGGACGGACGTACGGACGGACGGACCGACCCTAATTATAGAAAAGCTTCGCTTTTAAAAACCCAACCTAACAATGACCTTGCAAGCCCAGTAGATAATCAGCACACTTACACACACACACACACACACACACACACACACACACACACACACACACACACACACACCCACACACACACACACACACACACACACACACATCTTCTTACTCATAAAGAAAAATGAGACATTTTGCAATTTGGATTTGCAACATTTAATTATCTTTTATGAAAGTCCATTTGCAATTTTGTAATTACAGATAATTTTGGTCATAGTGTCAGTAGCGCAACTTCTTTATAATTAAATTGATTTGGGAATACAAGTGAACACTTTAAAAAAAAAAACTTGTTGGCTTATATTAACCACGCAATAAATAACTTAAATAAGGCAAAAAGTATATATATTCTTTTTTATTACGGTAGAGGACTTTTAACAAACTTTTATTAAGTTGAATAATTTTTCAGTTTCCACACTTTTTCACCAACAATTTTAATATATATAGAAGGGTACTAACTACTGTTTAAATCTTAATTTAAAGAAAACATCAATTGTCTCATACCATGAAATAACAGATTTATCACTTTGCTCTTGTGCAATAGTAGGCTGAAATTGTTTTCAATTCAGGAATTATTCCAATATTAAATTTAAAGGTAAATTGTTTTTTTCTTCAGATTCCTAATTCTGTCCAAATATTTTTTTATCTAGGCTAAGTAAATCAATTAAAAATTTGAATTAAAGGACAGCTTAATCTTTTATTGTTTTATGGTTTAAAATTCTTTAATAAGTTACAGTAAATTTTAGTACTATAATAGCAAATAAGCTACTGTAACAAATCATCCATTAAGATGTTAGAAACCGCCTTTTTAATTTGTAACAACTGTAATTCTTAAAGATAAGGAAAGACATTTTAACATTAAACAATGGGTGGGGAGACTTTAAACGTGTTACTCATCACAGAGACAAGTTTTATGAAAAATTAATTGAATAGAGCTTCCCCTAAGGTGCCTTTCCGATTTATTTTTAAAATAAATTGTAAATAGGAGGGGTCTTTTTTTTCCTATGCCTGAAGTCTGCTGGGTTATCTAGTGCTCAATATAAAGTAGCCTGCCTAAAAGTAATAAACAAACAAACGAAAAACACACCCTCTAATTCATTTCAAAATAAGAGGATGAATTTCTTTGATCGACTAGGCACTTTGAAGGAAAACAACGAAGAAGTACAGAATACTGATGAGAAAAAACAGGGATTGTCAACCAATCAGTATATAAAACATTTTATAAGAATAATCAGAAAAATTCAGCCATTTTTATGTTTACAAAAGAACCAACCAAAAAAAATTTGTTTAGAATAATTAATTCTTCTTACTATTTTTCTTCAATACTTATCTCTATTAAAGCATGTAACGACTAAGCTGCTAACAAAATAATAGGTGTTTGAATAATTAGTGGTACAGCCACTATATGATTTACAACATTTTTATTCAATTTAGAACAATCTACCATTGTAATATACAGTTCTAGCCACTGCGGGCATAGGCGTCAAAGGGGGGGGGTAATGGGGCGTTTACCCCCCTCAAACGAATTTGGGGGTGCCGTAGGCACCTCAAAATTTTTTTCATTTTACCCCCCCCCATTTAAAATTTACCCCTACCTTGGGGGTGCCGTAGGCACCCCCAACCAATTAGTAGGGGGTATTTACCCCCCCCAAACAATTTTGGGGGGGTAAATACCCCCCCCAAAAATAAAAAAACTCTAACAAAAAAAATTTTTGCGCGCTTCGCGCGCATTTTTAATATTAAATTTTTAATAAAATTTAAATTACCCCCCCCAAACAATTTTACCCCAGGGGTAAATTTTGGGGGGGGTTAACAAATTTCACCCCTGCCAACAGATTTCAGGGGGGGTAATTATCCCCCCCCCCCAAAGCAAATTTTACCCCCGGGGTAAAAATTTTGGGGGGGGTAAAAAAAATTTGCGGCGCGCTTCGCGCGCCATTTTACCCCCCCCAAAACCGAATTACCCCCCCCCCTTAAAAAAAATTTACCCCCCCCCCCCAAAAAAAAAAGCTTGGACGCCCCTGACTGCGGGGACATTCATTAACGATATCTAAACTATCCTAAACTAAATAGAGCGTTCTTTGAAAAGTACCATACTCATTTTAAAAAAAGGGTACAACCAAACCATACTCTTTTCTATTAATATGATTTACTATAATACTTTTATAACCAAACTACCTATGGAAGTTTTCATACTTGATGTTAAAGTCACTAAATGCAAATACAAAGTGACATAAAGACAAACAATGACTCTGCTACCTGTTACAACATTGAACAATGGATATAAAATATACGTGGATATTATTCGGGTGAAAATTGTCATCAATTTAGGTTGCTAACATGAACCTCATTTTTTGATCAGTTCGTTCATACAGTGGGATGGGAGGAGATGGTAAAAAGGGAGTGGATGGGGCAACCGCTATTTTAGCCAGCTACAAGTGCTATTAGAGTACATGATAATCTGGGTTAAGATCAGAGTAATTATAAATCCATTGTTACAACAAACATGGTTACCTAATTTTTTAAATTAGATATTATCACAATTAAATTTTTATCTTTAATATTAATGTCTTATACTGTAAAACTAAAGTTAAAAATCTTTATAGAAACTTAAAGTTTAAAGAACATACATAGTCAATAAATGAAAGTTTATTTTTTAAACATAAAAATAGCTGTATGAAAGCATATTGTCCTCTCTTTTATTTCTTGTTAAATCTTGTTTAGCTCCGCTTCTTGTAGACATAATTGTCCTTGCTTCTTAATAAAATTCTTATCATAATTGATCAAATTGCTTAATGAAAAGTTCAAGTAGTCTAATCTAATGGACATAGAATGTACGTGGATATTATGACAGGGAAACTCATTTATTGGTCAGTTCGTTCATCCAGTAGAAGATATGGGGATGGGGTAAAGAGTTGGATGGGGGTGTTGTTATTATATCCCGTCTGAGTTTTACTTTATTATAGAACACGATAATCTGGTGTAACATCCAGGTAATAATAAGTCCATTCATAATTTAAATTTGGAATGTGTAAAATGTTGATCATTTGATGATGCCTATTAAATTTATCAATAAGAAATAACGAAGGCCATAGAAGTATCATAATTCAAATTCAAGTTAAAATAAGCTAGTAAAGCTTTCTAATATATTTGGTTTATACCATTTTTGAACTAAATTCGTATTGGTTGAACTTAAAATAGCCAAGATACAGTATAGAATTTGAGAGAATTTCTATTGATTTAAGTGATTAGACTACTAGTCTGGTTTAATTTAGAGAAAGTTGAGTTTTAGCATCTTATGGTAAGAAAACTATATATATGGAGATTGTGTTTTTCTATGTGCCAATATAAAGTCAGCCATGAGCAATTTTAAAAGATTTAAAATCAAATAGTCGAAGCGTATATTGACGAATCATTATATTAAAAATAGCATGTCGTTTTAATGTCCGTCACGTCCACTTTTTATTAAAGCCAAAACATATAACGTCGAAAATGAGTCGATTTCAAGGTATTGCAAAGAATAGTAAGTTAATCACTTACGTTCAGAGTGGTCTAATCAAATGCCAAACTCTGGTATGGGTAGGGAATGTTATTTATTACAGAAGGCAAATCTTCGTGCTTTAATCCATTAACTTTAGAGTAATCCCTAACAGGTTTATGTAGGGTAACTTTTATCAGAAGTACATCTTCTATATAATTAGAATATGTGTGTAATCATGAAGAACAATTTATAAGTGAAAAAAATATAAATTTGAGTAAAGTCACTCTATATTATTTCTATTATATGTGCAGAAATACAGTTATAAGCAACATAACAACAACGAGATGGCCAATAATTTTTTAACCCTTTATCTGTCTCTCTCTTTCTCGTTCTTTCACTCTCTCTCTCTTTCTCTCTCTCTCTCTCTTTCTCTGTGCGTAATTGTTACATAAGACATACGCGCGTACTTGAAGATACGCACAGACGTAGTGACGCATTGACGCACACTGAAACAGACTTATACAACTTTCTAGACATTGGTGTCATAATAGATTCCAGCTTCTAAATACACTGTAACAATCTAATAAAGAAATGGCCAAAACCCCAACATTGATAACTTTTTTTTGTCTTTAAATACCCATGCTAAAAATATAGATTCTTCTAATAGTAGAAGGTTTTAAAAGGACAAAATCAATAAACAGTTAATCTATACATTTAACTTTATGAAATTCATACCATGCAATAAATCTGTTTTGGAATTAGTATTTTTTGCAATCAAACTTTATTAAAATTTTTGCGCGGTTAATGAATACTTTAATCTCTGAGTAAAACTTATTTTCTTGTGTGCTTCTTATTAATAACCATTTATATTCGTGTTTCATATACTTTATATTCATTTTATGGCAACCTTTATAAACAAAAAAAATGTTGAAATGTTGTTGTTTAAATCAAAAGAATTGAAAATAGAACAGACGAAGATTTCTGTGCTTTCCCTTAATATACCTAGCAAGGACAGAACCCCATCTCCATATTTTTAAATAAATTTAAAAAAGTGAATATTTTCTAATGGGGGGGGGGGGGTTAACAATGTTGGCCTATATCTTCAGTGTCACAGCCCTGCGAGGCTACCAAATACCAAATATAACATAACCTTACTTTTATTGTTAAAGATATTAATGTGATAATAAGCGGGCGAAATAAACAATAAATAGTAGTACTAGTACAGTAACAATGTAAAATTATAATGAAATATTTATTAAATAAATCTCACATTGAAAGATATCAAAAAGTTTTAAGTAATATTCTTAACCCTTACAGATCGGGGTGTATTGACCCCCCCTCTAGTTTTTACAATGTCATTTTTTTTTAGGTAAGATAGAGAGTTGTGACTTCATGACTTTTTAAGTTAAGTAATTATACGTCGGCAAGAGTTGGTCTTATAAGGATATCTGGTCTGTGTCGGTCGTGGCGTCCGGTCAAAGTCGGTTAGGTGGCACCAAAATTAGAAAAAATTCTAAATAATTCTTAATTTCTTCATTAGGACTTTTGTGTATAAAATAGAGACCTAAAATTTTTTGGTGAATACTGGGATATCAATGAACATCAATGATATCATGGCGGTTTCCGTTATTTGCCGTTTTAATATTTAGCGGCTGGCCGCTGAAAAGCGGCTAAGGAGCGGTCTGACAGCTATGACTAGAAAAAGTAATTTTCTCTAACTATGCACATGAACCACCAGAAAAAAAAGTATGTCTCTAACTGTAACGGAGCCGAGATAGAGGGGGGGTCAATATGACCCCCCCCCCCCCTCGATCTATTAGGGTGGGAATTGGGGCCCGATCTGTAAGGGTTAATAGAGTTATTGTTGGACGAATGAACCTCAATTCCAGAGTTGCAGACTGCAGTGCTTCCAATAATAACATTCACTGGACCTTTTTTTTTTCTTCTAATTCTATGTATGCCTATTCATACTTTTAATTTTTAATGTGTTAGATTCTGTTATAAGCTTTGATGTGAGATGATCATGATTTAAATCTAATTTACAAAAGAAATTAATCAAAAATACACACATCTAATCCCCCCAGAAAATTAATTTGCGCCCATTTGCTAAAAGGTTGCGCATTTTTTGGCAGACAGGGCTTGAAAATGAGCTTTAAGGCTTGCCTCGTGGCAATATAATAAGATTTAATCTAGCGGTCTTTCAATGTGTGAATCAATTTTTTTTCATTTTCATTTTTAAGTATAGAAAAAAATTTAATTTACCCCGAATAAAAGCTACTCATCAAAGGGCAAACGGGTGAAATTCTTAGATAATAATATAAGGCAATAAAACAATAATAAAAACAAGACGCCTTGTTTTGCAACTACCGAACAGAACGCTTTAGGAGCCATTCTTGATTAAATAATAAATATAAGGATGAAAAATTACTTTATAATTTATAAAAATTATATTGAATAAACGTTTTAAAAATAAAGTCATTTAAAATTTGGTAGTATTGTATTGTACCTCCTAATTTGCATGCTGTTAAGTGACTCTACATGAATATCATAATTTTATCATATACACATTACTTTATACTAAAGGTTTCTCCCCTAGCTTATAACTTCAAGCATTGATTGCAGAGGCGTGCAGAAGGTGGGTGTAGCGGGGTGAATAAACCCTCTTGGCAAAAAAGTAAACCCCTTTACAACTTACATCCACTAAAAACAGCCAAGTGGTCTCAGGGTAAAAAAGTCACAGCCTCCTAAATTCAAGGGAGGCGTTAAAGAAATTTTTGTTTGCGCGCTTCGAGCGTCAGTTTACTAATTTAGACGCTTTTGGGATTTTTAAGTGGGTTGGTGGACACAAAAGGGGGGTGTATCCAACCCCCTGACACTAAAAATATACCCCTCTTGTCTGTAATACAAACATCTACAGCCCACAACCCTCGATCTTTTATTAAAGGGAGGTGTCAAAATCTTAAACCTGGCAAAACCCTCTGCACGCCACTGAATCATAGGCTAAGATTTTGATGATTTCCATATAACAATCCCTAATTCTCTTTTGTCCATGATTCTATCTTTTGCATCAAATAATATATAGTTATAATTGTTTGGCAAAGAACCATCATTAAACAATAATACATTAACAATCAATCATATTTTAAACATTTTCTACAATCACTTTCAATCTTGTTAAGGAGATTTGGTATAAAAATATCTTGATTTTTTTCATTCGCTTGTTGATTGGGAGATATATAAGTTTTACAATTTTCTTATTATCTGAATTTTATAAGAAATGTGTATAATTTTAGAGGATTTAATTTGTTTGTTTTCAAAATCATTGGAACAAAATTTTTAGTCGTTCTATAATTAATTGAATGTCTGCCAAAGTACTAGAATGTATGAAGGTATGTCTGTCTATATGAAATATTGCGTACTATTTTCCATCGTATTTTTTGCTAGAGTATCATAAAATATATTCAAATATATAAATTTCTTTGGAAATGGTCGAGAAATATATTAAGCTTTTCTATATTTGTGTAAATAATAAAGTTTTATTTGGGTTTTTTTCTATGTCTAAATGTTTTTACATCCAATTAAGAAAGTCCATGAAATATAAGTAAGCCACATAAAAATGAATGCTAAAATATTATCCATATTTTATTGCACAACGTTTTTAGGGTATGTTTTTACAATACTTAATATTTTTGAGTAAATCTAACAGCAAAGCTTTAAAATAGCCTTAAACCCTTTAAGAACAAAAAAAGAATTCCATAAGAACAAACTATTATTTTAAGTAGTAAGGTGTTTTTTTGGTTCATTCGTTAAGATCTTGGGCGCTGAGCAGATTGAGTTTTCCTTTATGTAAAAAAGCTTAATGTCCCGGAATGGTTTAAAGCTTATTTCTCACCTACAAAACCCTCTTAGATGCTAGAGACGCTTTAGACAAAAGAACTTCTAAACAGATTAAGTGAATTGGATAGAGTTTCATAACATAAATAATCTTCCAAATGAAACCAAGGGGTTAAAAAAAATATTTTAAATATTACAGATTATTTGAACACTATTTATAGGAGTCATATTTAATTGCTTTAGATAAAATCTTGCATAATTCTGCTATTAGTGTCTATACAAAATCACATAAGAAATTGGGAACATTAGAGAACACAAAGATTTAATTATGAAGATAAGTTGTTCAATATTAGCAAACCAAATTCGAAGTGCATTGCATATAGAGTTGTGTCTTAAACTTTTTAGCCAATTAAAATTAAGAGTTGTTACTACTATGTACACAATTTGTAAATACACTGACTTTTTAAAGCACATTCCTGTTCTACGATATTCCTTTTTTTAGCTTTTAAAAATAAAAGAACAATTATAACAAAGACAATTTGGCAGTCAAAATGGACAATGTTAGGTTAAAATTATCATTGAATTTTATAGTATAAATGTTTTATAACTACGTTTTACGTAAGGTCGTTCATGATATTGATTAAATTAGCGGTGCTTCAAAAACTTTTGTCTGAATTGTATAAACACCGAGGAAAGTAGCATTCATTAAATTGAGCAAAACAAACCTTGCAATAAATATTTGATTTTATCATAATGGCTTCATGTATATATTTATTCATAATTCTGGCTAACTATCTATCTATCTATTTTTGCATTAAATATTATTTACTAGCGGATACGCCTCCTAGAAGTCTCTAGGGGCAATTAATGTCGTAGGGAGAAAGCCGATTCCCCGCAATTACAATTTGAGTTTTTAAAAGAAAAATAAAAGAATTTTGTTTTGTTTTGTGGGTGCTCACCTTATATTGAGAGTATGAAGGTACCTTCCCTCAAAATAGTTTTTAAAAACCTCCCCAGGACCCATAAGAAGCTTCACTGTAAAGGAGAACCATCTAGATTAAGCGCTTAGTGAGATCCTTCGCTACAGACAAAAAAAGCTTACTACATTATATAAGAGGATTTATTTTTTTTATCTATATACCAATTCATGAATTGCGTAGCTTCTATGAATTAGCTATCTATCTGAGCAATTAATATTTCATTTTATCATAATGAATTTATGTTTCTATCTATAATATAATTATCTATCTAATAATTCTTTGTCTAATTTGTTAGCCTCGTCAAAATGAATTTCTCAATTAGTAAACTAAATTTTTACAGCTGCTTATAAAATTAAAATTAGATTTACGAGTTAAATAGATTATACTTCCTTTCCCTCTCTTTCTTTCATTCTCTTAGTTTCATTGGTGCTACTTTAATGTAACTTAAAGGAATCTCTTGAAAAGTCTATTCTTGTGTTTTGTGATTAATAGAGTAAAATGTCACGACTTTTATGCATCTGTAAGAATACAGGACTGTCCCTTAATTTATTTTTAACACTAAACCTGACCATATTTTTTGTTATATTCATGTGAAAAACATTTCTTTAACCCCCGAATCGTACTCTAACCTTGCCGGATCCTAATTTCAACAGGAAAATCCTTGTATCCTACCTATATCTAACCTAATCTAACATAAAATAAACTTTTTACAAATCAGTTACATGTAAAACTTCAAGTCAATATATGGTATTCTAATTAAAGGGTAGGTTGTCTGAGTGTTAAAACTATTTATTCTTATTGTAAGAACATCTTTATTAAGGCTAGTAGTTTAACAGTTTATTATTTTACCCAGCTTGAGATAATTTCAAATAATTAGGACAAGCCATTAATTATCGTTAAAGCAGCATCGTTCAATTCATTATGTACATAGCGGGGATTGATTTAATTAGGTAGAAAAAGTTCATCACAAACATTTAATTTACTAAAATTGATTGGTATTGCTTCCTAAGAGAATTATATTTTTCCTTCAAATTTTGTACCAGTCAAAAGTAACACAAATATGATTGCAACAAACTAATGAACTGTCATAATTAAATCGCAAAAAGCTGCCTAAGGATTATATATTCTTTTCCATTGGTCAGGGAGGGTTGGAAAATTGAATCGAAAATTTCTCTGGTACCCAAAGTTCTATCACCACATAATCTTCTACGTTTGCTCAAAACTTTTTTTAAACTTGTAGTGTCCCAACTTTTCAACCAAATATTTAAATCTACATAAGGGTTCTTTTTGTTTATCGCCAATGGGGATTTATACAAATCTAATGTCCGTTGACTTGTCACTTAAGATTTCTGCTAGTATTAGGTTTGGAAAGACAAATTTAATTTGACCATTAAAGTTTTGCTACTGATGAACAAAAGAACTAAGAATCAAAACTATTCTATGATTGTTGTTCTAACCTGTTTTGATTAAGCTGAACAGCGCGCATTTCAGCCATGCTGAGTTGGTCCTTCGTCTCTGTTAACATTGTCTGCATCTTATGGTACTCCTAGATAGATAGATACATAAATGGATGGAAAGATAGATAGAAAGATAGCTGGATAGATTAATAGATATAAGGAAATATGTAGATATGTAGCCAAATAGATAGCTGGATAGATGGGTGATGGTTAGATAAATAAAGAGACTGATAGACAGATAGAAAGACAGGTAACCTGTAAAGGAAGTATCTAGTTCTGATCTACTTTGTTCTAAAGCTTTCTGGGCACTTTCCAAACAGACACTAGCATACAGACAGACAAACATATAGATAGGTATACCTGTAGAGAAGTACCTAGTTCTGATCTACTTTTTTCTAAAGCTTCTGGTCACTTGCAAACAGACTTAGATACAGACAGATAAGACAAACAAACAGACATATAAATAGATAGGTATACCTAAAGACAAACAAACAGACATATAAATAGATAGGTATACCTGAAGGGAAGTATCTAGTTCTGATCTACTTTGTTCTAAGGCTTTCTGGGCACTTTCCAAACAGACTCGAGGACAGATAGATAAGACACACTAGCATACAGACAGACAGACAGACAAACAGATAGAAAGGTATACCTGTAGAAAAATATCTAATTCTGATATGCTTTGTTCCAAAGCTTTCTGAGCACTTTCCAAACAGACTTGAGGACAAATAGATATGAGAGACAAACAGACAGACAAACAGATAACTAGATATAAAGGTATACCTGTAAGGATGTATCTACGTTGTTCCAAAGCCTTTTAGGCACTTTCAAAACAGACTTAGAGACAGGCAAACAGACAGACAGACATTTAGATAGATGGATTTGTATACCTGAAGGGAAGTATCTAGTTCTGATCTACTTTGTTCTAAGGCTTTCTGGGCACTTTCCAAACTTTCCCTAAGATAAATAATTTTTTTAAACACATTTAAAATACAACTTTTTCCATGAAATACTACAAAAAAAATCCATAGATCAATGTTATGATGCTTAAAAAATACGTAAATCTAAAGATGTAAAATGGTAATCTTTGGTGGACTAAGCTAAGCAGTATATAATATAAATTGAGTGTTAAAGAAAGAGTTAAGCTGTTTTATATATCATATTACAATCTCATTTTTTTTGATATTCCTTCAAGTGAAACTGCAATAATACAACTATTTCAAGTATAAACCAAACTGTGATAATTCAATTTTAATAACTATAGGAACATATTGCAAAAATGTATAAAGTGTGAAAAGTAAAGGTGAGCAAAAAAGATTGCTTGATTTTTTTTATCAGGAAAAATGTGTCTTTAGTAATAACATATATGATATATGAAATTAAAATTAAACTCAAGGACAAAAGACAGTAAAATGAAGCTTGAACATTGAATTGCACCTGGACTAGATTGCATCTGATTTAATTTGAATGGGTTAAGTTAGTTAGGTCAGTTTAAAATAGTAGGATAAGTTATGTTATTATAGTAAGGGTAGGGGCTAAGTCTAACGAGCAGTTCGTTGGTGAACTTCAATGTAGATGGAGTTCTGAAGAAACCAATGCTTATCAACATGCAAACACAAAAAAAATAGAAAAAAACTGTTGAAATTAAAGGACGGGCCATTGAAAGGGCTATTCAGTTTTTTAGGAATGTTTTTGTGAAACTTTTTGTGGCTAGTTTTTTACCCTTGGACATGTAACTTAAGATTGTGTGATTTTAGCTATCTTTATTCTTTATCCATGTATCTTTATGTCCTTATTGTTTTCACTTTCCTTTTACAGAAGACAAGTGATATCTAGAATGGAAAAATTTACTAAATAAGAAAAATAACATAAGAAATATGTCAATAAGTTTAGCATTAAAATGTTTTTTTTTTATGTTATAAATCTTTTTAAATATTTTTAAATCTTATAATTCTTAAAATATAGAATTAAGTTTATCAAATGCATTGATTCGTTTGGGGAAGGTTCATACAGTTCAGACAAACATTTACCGATATCTTAATAAAAAAAACTACTTAAAAACTTTATAAGATAAGAAGTTAATACTTGTAAAATTAAAGATGTAGTAGCCCTTCATTTTCATTAATTAATTAAACCTTCATCTATTTTGTTTTTCAAGTTTTCTACAGATTACTTGTTCCACATCCTTGATACAATGATTCGCATACAAATAATCCTTTCGTTTCTTAAGACGCGAAGAATCTCTATAATACATATTAGGTTTACTCATAATTTTCTCTATTCGAGAAAAGGTAAGATACATCTTGAAGCCTTAAAATCTTGAAGTACTGTAATTTTAACATGTGGAGGGTGATATGTTATGTGTGATGTCATAAAATGTGTCTACATCCATCTCTTTTTTTATGATTCCTTTCCCACTTCTCCTCTCATTCTTCTTTTTTGACGTATTTTTATGACGTCACAAATTTATGACAAAAATTGTGCACGCTAACGATTTTAAATTATGTCTTTCCTTATATCTTATTTTATAACTACTCAGTTATGACAAAAACTGTTCTTGTTATTTAACATTTATGTATTTGAAACATTTATATGCTGTTTATAAACAACTTTTTTAGGTCTACCAAATTTGTCCAAAAAGCAATAAGCATTTTTTGCCCTTTGTATTTCAGTTCCCCTATTTATGTATGTTTTATTTCAATAACCTTTTACAAGTGATATTTTAAATCTACTTTTCCCCTTACTTATTGACTTTTTGTAATTATGTGTGTGTGCTTTAAGCATTTTTTTCTGAAAATATTTCTACAGCTAACTTATACAAATGTATTACTCCATATTATCATGTACTGTAATAAAATGAAGCATGTAGCTGGCTAAAATTACGACAATTTCCCTCTGTCATAATATCTACATCTTTCTAAATCTCTTCCTATACAACTAAATTCTTGAAATCTTAATGATTGACTAACAAATGTATAATATTAAAGAGTAGCTTCTCTACTAAAATTACATAAGCCAATATTTTAACAAATAATCAAGGGAAAATCTTCTAATTTTGGTTATAGTAAATTTACAATTGAATCATTCTATTTTGCAATATTTGATATTCCAAGTGCCTTGTCCTGACTCTTAAAGGAAGAAGCCACTTCAAATATCTTGATTTCAAAATTTTAAAAGAATTTTCCAACTTGGTATTCAAGCATTTCATCAAATCAAAAAGTGGCTTTTAAAAATAGGATGCATTATTAAATGACATATAAATTATGGAATAGTTTTGATGATTGGATGTCATTAAATATAGATACGCTATTTCATTCCTACAAACAAACATTTTTTGATCTTGTTTTTGTGACTTTTTGGATATTTTATAAAAATCTATTTTTGATCAATTTTGAACCAACACCAAAATTTTCTAATATTGAGTGCTTAACAGAAAATTGCTATTTATGGAATGTTTGCACAATCTAACATTTCACATGCTAGACATTTTTATTTGTGGGTTTTTTAACAATTTTACACATACATGTATTATGTGAAATATAGTAGTTGCGCTGTATATATTACTAGCGGCTGCGTCCCTATTATTAGGAGCTCTATATTTGAAGTTATATAGAAGCTAAAGTAGCCTAAAATGGCTTAAAACCATCCCAGAACAATTAAGAAACTTCACTGTAAAGAAGGGCCATATAGGTTCAGCGGTTAACGAGATTCTTCGCTACAGGCAAAAAAGCTTACAACTTTAAAGAATAGAAAAATATTTGCAACAAATGGTTTTAAAGGATTATTTTATGTTAATTTTAGATGTTTTTATGAGTTAACTTATTGCTAGAACTTTTTATATGAAGGTTTAAATATCAATCTAAAAAATAGATTTAAACCTGCTAGATCAAAAAGATCAATTCTAAAGAAGAAAATTTTGTGTCTAGATAGTTTTGAAATAGTACAGTGCAATACAAAATATATGTATGGTGACTTCCCTCCTTTGGACGAAGCAAATAACAAATATATTTTACTACGTTGGTTACCTTAAGGTTATAACATTCATTTGCTTTGAATGGTAATTATCAAAATATAAAAAAAAAAACATGTATGTTCATACTATGTTAACATTTTGTTCTTTGGTCAATAGTAATTGTTTGATTAGAATTTTCTCACCTAAGTTGTTGAATTTCTACTTGGGCTTTGTGAAGGGCCTTATGTGCTTCTTTCATACATTCCTGGATAAATAGAAATATGTTTAAATGAATTTTATATTTTTAGACAAGTAGCGACCCACAAAAAAAATATGGAAGGACAAACGGATAAAATGAGATCTTTGAAAAAATTTACAGGTGTCTTATTTAGCATGACCGAAAGACTGATGAACCAGAAAGTTGTATGCTTTTGCTCTTTGTGAGTGGTTTTCCCCATAGATTAACTGACACCCATTCTGTTGGACAGACGAACGGGCAGACAAAGTGAATTATAAAATGAGTTAATTTAATCTATCTAGAAAATATGTATTAATCAATAACCTTATCAACAGAAGAGTTAGAACCCACATCTCTGCCATTAGTATAAGCATAACTTGTTCCATGACCATTTAATCTAAAACTGGAGGCTCCTGGAGGGCTAGAGGACGTAGACCTTGCAGGAACTCTACCTCCATTTGCGGCTGAGTACCCAGGAGAACCAGGTAACAGTTTCCTGGCGGTTGTAGCCAGCTCCAAGTGGGCAGAGTCAAGCCGCCGCTGTGTGTTGGTTAGCGTGGATACTGTATTGTCTAGGCTTGTTGTAAATACTGCCAGCTCATCCTCCACACCTAAATAGTAATACAATTTAAATCTACCATTTTACTAAAATCCAAAGCACAAGTCTGTTAATTTTCAGCAGATGATAACCTAAAATGCCTCTTATCTTAATTTCAAATTAATGATACTATTCTTTAAAAAGTATAAACTGGCTTAATGTAAATACAGAGAAGCTTCACTACTAAAAATGAAAAACAAAATTATTTCATGAAAGATCAAGCAAGTTGCACGAATTTATGACTGTTAAAAAATGAGCTAATGCCCTTACAACCAAAAATTACAAGTTCACCATTACGATTCTTAACAAGCAATATAAAGTAACAAGGAAAATCTTTCAAATAATATATGCTAATAAAAATAATAGTCAATTAAATGTGAAATCCTTTAGAGGACAGAAAACCCACATAAAGAAGTATGTTATAGTTTCCATAGAAAAAGGATACATTCTTTTTAAAAAGATATCTTACTGGACAAACAACCATGTAGATATTTTTTAATATCTATCCATTCATATGGGAAGGTTGACAAAATTTGGTTTGTGGTACGTTGCAACATTTTTATGATTAATCATTTTTTCATGTCACAAGAGTTTTAAAAAGTATATCCACAAAACAATAAAAATTTTAAAAGAGCTAAAACATTATTATATATGACTATTGTAGTGACTTGATTTATGAATATTTTTGTTCAAATTAGTGTATAGAACCATTTTATGTTTCAAATCTTTGGATAATCTATTGAAAACTGAATAGTTTTCTATTGATTGATACCTGACGTTTTTCTTGAAGTGCTTACTGTGTTTGGTATAACATTTCACTTATTTTATTTGTAATTTATCTCATCATATATAGTAACAGAATGTTATTTCTGAAGTATTTAGGCCGAGATTCGTTCCCATCACCTTTGAAACTTTGATATATTATAAGCTTAAATATAAAAATCAACCCAATCACCCGAATAATAAATTTAGCTAATAGATGATTGTTATGAAGGAGCACCTTTTAAATGGTATAACGAAATAGGAGAAGGGTTCTATTTAAAAATTGCTAAGATTTTTAAAAACATGTTAATGCTTTTAATGCTATGATATTTAAGCATTCAATTCAAAATATGTTATTTTAATTTATTTATTTCTAAATTTTTCCATGCAATTTTGTACTCGATCCATAAAGAATTTAAAATTCTAGTTTTGGTTAAGACATCAATACATCATCCGAGAAAGGTTTCCATGAAAAACAGCAAATTTTTTGAGTCATCAAAAGATTACTTTTTAAAGATCAGTCAAGCCGTTTAAACGATCTCAAAAAGCATTTTTCATCTGTTCATTGTATATTTTTTTGAATGTATATTTTATGTTTTTTTTTACAACCCACTCTTTCATTGTACTATCTTTGTCTGGAGGTTCTTAATGAGCTCTGTAATAAATACAGCCCGTTTTTGGACGACTTCCCCCCCCCCCCCATCCTTTCTTATTTTCTTATGATTTCTTCAAGCAAGGAAAGCCCAAGATATTGCAGAAGCATTTTACCGTTCTTAGTACTAAATTGTCAACAATTGGTAATTTTTGTCTGTTTCACGAAAACACTGATTTGTAAGCTTTTAATGGACAAAAAATGTTGTCAACCTTTTAGAAACGTTGTTAGTTAGTTAGTTGACTCGCAAACATTTAAACTTAATAATATTAGACATATTATACGTGGGCGTTAGCAGAGATTTATATCTTTATTAATGGCTAATAAAACAAAGATTTTATACATATAAGGTTTGGTAGTACGTCTGTGATGGTTTTTTGCCAATAAAAATCAATTAAGTCCTTTTAATTATATGAGTAAGATATCTATTTATAAAAAAGGATTAAATAAGTTTTGCTTTCAAGGATAGCTTTTCTGGTGGGTTTTAGGCTATTTTCATTACAAGTAGACAAGAATATACGATCTTCGCTTTTATTGATTTAATCATTCTTGTTTAATTCATGTCTGCTGTAATAAATATTCTCAAAGGGTTCTTTAAGAATTATTACATTTCATAGCCCAAAAAAATGAATGTACTTTTTACTTGCACTGCACATCTACTCTATAATTGGTTATCACTAACATTCGACTTTTCCGTCAAAAATTATTAAAAAGTAGGGAGAGTTTAATTGCGCTAAGTAATCTAAATTCCTTTTTCCCACCCTATGATCTAACAGCAACCAATTTGAACATTTGTATGTGAAAGGGAGGAAGGGCTGTTTATTACACTAGTCCCCAAAGTTTTATAATAACATTTTCTTAATCGTTGGCTTAACAACTTTTTTTATTTTTATAGTATTTTGATTGGATAGTTCATTAGGTTGAGTGCCCAAACTTTTCAGCCACTAATTATGACGTACAGAAGGGGTAATTTTGTGTACTTTCATTAGGGATCTACATCAATTTATCGGCCATTGCCTTATCCCTTTAGTCACAGGCAAACAAGCAGACACAAACAGGCAGACATCTGATTACTATTGACATTTGAAATTGGGAAAGTAGCATTATTTTACATTTCTTTACAAATTAGTCAATACATACATACATATACATTCAGAACAAATTGTTTAAAAAACAAGGATAAATATGTTTATGATAATAACTTGGCGAAGCTTAAATAAAAAACTTAAAGAATATGAGAAAAGTTGCTTCACCCCTAGCTTCTAGGGAAGGGCGAGGACAGTCAGGAAAATAGCCTAAAACCAACCGAAGACATTTTTACAGCTTTTTGACAAGTAATTTTACAATATTTAGCTTTAGACAAAAATCCTTTGCTACTTTATATTATTGAATAAAATTAAAGAGCAAGAATTAGGTAAAAATAATATATTTTAAACCTCAGTTCAAAAACTATAAAGTCATGATTTGTATTTTGGATTTTACATGATGTTAGTGTAAATTTTTAATAGAGTATCTTCACTACTAATATGTAAACAAAATTTCATCAAGAAAATGGAACTTTGTGTTTGTTAAATAAACAACAAATTTTAGCAAAAGCATGTTATAAAAACACATTGAAATCTAGGACAAAACTGCCCATTAATGGCACAGACAAACATATTGTTTTTTAAGTATAAACCAAAAGAGTATTGTGTATCAAAAGATCTGGATCATGGAAAGAAAACGAAGTAGCGGGTTTCGTTGTTTTTTCGAAGTAGCTTTTCTAGGGGTGCTATAATGTTGTGGGACAATCAATAACAATTACCTAACCTATCAAAAGCTACTGTGAAAATACTCCGAAACCTGATACTTCATGATCCAAAAATCGGCTAGAAAGCTGTCAAACGACTAAATATTTCAAAGGGAAAATAACCTATCAAAAGATACTGTCAAAATACAACGAACCCGATTATTCGTTTCCTTTCTATGGTTCAAAAATCGGCTAGAAAGCTATCAATGAGTAGTCGACTAAATAAATCTAGGAAAATTAAACCGAAAATTTCATATTTGCCAGTGAATATGACGGGCAGACGTAAGGAACAATCATTTTTATAAAGTAGCTGCGCTGGTAAGAATCTATTTATTCTTGTATGTTATAAAAACATATAGAAAAGTCATATTTGTCTACACTAGTACATATATATACATACAACAGATGAACAACACTAGGTCCTAATACTCTGTCAATTTTTACATAATTTTTTGGAAGACAAAGAAAGTCCATCAAGAAATCAGCATGTGACGTAATAAAAATGAGGATTATCCATCTCTTTTTTACGGGTTTTCTTTCATACTCCTGCTCTCCTCATGCCTCATTTTTATGACGTCAGAATTTTTTTTGAGAGACTTTCTTCGTCTTCATTTTTTGTCCTTATTTGTCCCTTGTCCATATTATGACAGGGAAAAAATTGTCGTCAATTTAGATTGCTTTTTACCCTGTCATTTATTTGTCATTTCAATAATCCTGTAAGAGAGGCGGGAATATGGTAAACGGGGAGGGGATGGGTATGATCGTTATTTTAGCCCACTACATGCTTCACTTTATTAGATTACATAATAATCTGGTGTAGATCTAATTAATAATAAATCAATTATTCTTTGTCATTATGAAAGTGATCTTGGCTGACGTATCAAAGGCATGTCTAAACATACATCGACATGACGTTTTACTAATGGAAATATCATGACCACAGGCTTATTTTGATAAGAAAACAGCACAAAACGTAATCAGGAGTAATGAATAAATAAAATGATTAAATAATTAGTTCCAAGCATTAAACTTTGGTAAACACATTATAAGAAAATAGAAGATTTTGTTTGACTAAGCTTGGAGTCAATTTAGTACTTTATACAATAAAGTGAAAATATTTAAAATGATCTAGCAATGTTTATAGTTCATGATTTATATTTTTCTGTCTGTACATCTATCCATCTGTCTATTTTTAGGCTGTATGATTGTATTTTTGTTGTCTGTATGTCAATATTATTTCTCAGTTTCTCTGGTATGCTAAAATAACTATCCCCCCCATTCAACTCCTTTCCCACATTCCCTCTCCTTTTACTGTATGAATGATCGAACTGACCAATAAATTAGTTCCTTATAAGCAACCCAAATTGACGACAATTGTTTACCCTGTCATAATATCCACGAATAATATGCATCCATATGAAATGCTTTTTTAAAAATCTAAATTAATCTTCAATTTTATATAAACATGTTACTACCGATGAATGACAAGCAAGTAAATGACTTATTTTAAATGTTAAATGTTTAAATAGTATGTGGAAGCAAAAACTTATGAAAACTAAAAAGATTGTAGGTAAGGAAATGAAAATTACACCACTTGGCTAAAAGTGTTCATGGTTGACGTGTTATCCACATTCTACAACGACTATTATCTATGTCAACTGTAAGATTTCAACGAAAAGTAATCACTACTGACAATTTATCGAACTAGCTTGTCTTGTATATTGATATATACCTTCCCTAAAGTTTTGTTTTTCATGGCAGGGTAGGCAAATATTTAAGAAAACATTATAATAGTTATCTATCCCATCGTATTATAGACAGCTTTCCGCGGATATTAAAATGAAATACTAAATGATTAAAACAAGTTTTTTAAAGGGGCCGAAGGCGTAGGCAAGTAAAACAGGTTTGATTTTTATTCTATGTCATAAAAAGGGCTATACATAATTTTTCAGAATGGCTGAGAACCAGTTCTACCCTGCATACATATTAATCGATTTTGAAGTCATACTGGAAAAAATTTTACCTGGTGTACACGAAGATGAGAGTTGACTAGACATTGTGGGATACTCTGTTTCACTCATCATCTAGATATAGATAGATAGATAGATAGATAGATAGATAGATAGATAGATAGATAGATAGATAGATAGATAGATAGATAGATAGATAGATAAATAGATAGATAGATAGATAGATAGATAGATAGATAGATAGATAGATAGATAGATAGATAGATAGATAGATAGATAGATAGATAGATAGATAGATAGATAGATAGATAGATAGATAGATAGATAGATAGATAGATAGATAGATAGATAGATAGATAGATAGATAGATAGATAGATAGATAGATAGATAGATAGATAGATAGATAGATAGATAGATAGATAGATAGATAGATAGATAGATAGATAGATAGATAGATAGATAGATAGATAGATAGATAGATAGATAGATAGATAGATAGATAGATAGATAGATAGATAGATAGATAGATAGATAGATAGATAGATAGATAGATAGATAGATAGATAGATAGATAGATAGATAGATAGATAGATAGATAGATAGATAGATAGATAGATAGATAGATAGATAGATAGATAGATAGATAGATAGATAGATAGATAGATAGATAGATAGATAGATAGATAGATAGATAGATAGATAGATAGATAGATAGATAGATAGATAGATAGATAGATAGATAGATAGATAGATAGATAGATAGATAGATAGATAGATAGATAGATAGATAGATAGATAGATAGATAGATAGATAGATAGATAGATAGATAGATAGATAGATAGATAGATAGATAGATAGATAGATAGATAGATAGATAGATAGATAGATAGATAGATAGATAGATAGATAGATAGATAGATAGATAGATAGATAGATAGATAGATAGATAGATAGATAGATAGATAGATAGACAGATAGATAGATAGATAGATAGATAATAGATAGATAGATATATAGATAGATAGATAATAGATAGATAGATTGATAGTATAAACTGAAATAAAAAGTAGATAGAAAAACAGATTGATATGTAGATATATAGAAGGATATACCTTAAGCTCTTTAACAAGGTTTTCCAGCTGTATTTCAGATTCCTGGAGGCTGTATCCTGCCTGGCCTCTCCGTCCAGCTTCTGCCAGCCTCAGCTTCCGTAGGGATACCTGGACAGATAAAGGTTAGACAAATATGTAGATTAATGCGGGTTCATATCGGAATTAGACAAAGAGGGGATATGCAACAGATAAAATTAACCTTTAAAACATTTCTGACCGAAAAAGAATTTAAAAAAATTGAGTTTTAGAACGCGACCACTAAAAAACATATTTCATTACTTATGAATATGCAAAGACGACATTCAATTTTTTTTTTAATCAGAACTATAGCTTCATGGTGCTCCCTGGAAAGGCCTTGAGGAGCTGAATCAGGAACTTTTGTCCGTTTCAAAATATCTCGTTCCTAGCCTTAGAAATCACTAAAAAACCGCAATTTTTTCAGGTTTACTGAGAATTGTCTAATTTGTAGAGGTTTTTTAGATTTTCTCAGGCTAGGAACGAGATTTTTTGAAACGGTCAAAAGTTCCTGAATCTACTCCTCAATGCCTTTCCTGGGAGCACCATGAAGCCACAGTTCTGATTCAAAAAAAAAATTGACTCCCATTTACAAATAGCTATACAATTGAATGTCTGGTCGTCAGCGGTTTTAAGACTTAGGATAAATTTTAAATCATCCAGAGGTGTATTATACTCATACAAATCATTTGCCGTCCCGCTTTGGCCTCAGAAAAAAAATGTCCAAAATCGACCCACCCTAATGTAGATAAAGATTCAGGGGGTTATATCATAGAGATAGATCATTGACAATAACTCATCTTATTTAGGGATTGTCCGCAATAGTTATTTACATCCACATTGATGATACACAAAATAAACCATACTGTAGATTACAAATAGTGGTTGAAACGTTTGAACACTTAACTTAATTAACCAACCAATCAAAATTCAATAAAAAGAATAAGAAAACGCTATTATAGAATTTTTGGGACTAGTATAATAAACAGCCAAATATCCCTTCCCTCCATGACTTTTCCTCTATCCTATTTTTTTAAAAAGGGGTTTTAAAAAAATATTTAAAAAGTACAAGATGTGCAAAAGTAGCCAAGACAAATTACAAATAGTTGGTTCAAAAAAAGCCATTTCTGACATTTCAACTATTTCAATGTAACAATATTTGTTAAGTAAGATTACTTGCTAGTATTGAAGAAGCAATTTTCTAAGCAAAAAGGTTGAATAAGTGCTTAAATAAACAATGACTTACATTACAGAGAAACGGACCAGTAATTCTAAATAGTTTAAATTTTTTTTTTTAATCAATGGCATATTAATTAAATATAATGTGAACATGTAAAATATAATTTTATAATAACAAGTGAACAATCTTTATCCTAAAATATAATGTAGTAAAAGTTTTTTGTCTGCAGCTTAAGATCTTAAAAAGAAATTAACCGATTAGGTTCTCTATTTAGGGAGTTCTGTGGAGGTTTTAAGCTATTTTGTTTGTGGATGGTTTAACGATATTTTTTAAACACTCGAATACACGGCACCTAGACGCAAGGGGCCTAGCCGTTAGTTATGAAAAAAGAAACAAAAATATTAATCTAAACAAATAAAACTCTTCATATATTTTTTTTATAATTCTTGTCCATAGCAACTTAAAAAGGATATCCTCCTTGAAAGGAAGCTGAAAATTTGTAGAAAAATGGTGGCTAAATGACTACTATTTACAATTTTTAAATACCTCAATTAGGAAGTGAGTAACCCAAGATACAATAACTAATTATTTTTCAATATGTTGTGGCGGGTTTTTGCCAATCCTATATAAACTAATTGTGTTTTTATTACTATTGAAAAATTGAAACTATTAAATAGTGATGATAGACTATGTAAGTTTAATCTAAATGCCAGAAATTTGTAAACTGCAAAACTGGATAAATGGGTATAGAATATACGTGGATGTATCATATATTGGTCAACTTGTTCATCCAATAGGAGGGGAGGGGATGGGTTAATGGGAGTGGATGGGGGTATTGACTTTAGCTAGCTGCGAGTTTCACTTTATTAGGAAACATGAAAATCTGGTGTAACATCCAAATAATGATATATTCATTGCTATATAACATTTTTTTAGGCTAAAATCAAACTTCCTATAAAGAATAGAATTACATGTATAATACACAATTTAGTTAGTTGAACAGCCAATGTATTATCCCTGTATACTTGCAAAGAAAGACATTATTTACACCTTAAAAACAAAGCAAAACATTTAATTGAAAACTGAATAAAATTATGCACACAAATAATCTCGGGTCAAACTTTATATTTTTTATGTTTATACAATACAAACAACAATTTAAAGAAAAGTAGCGATATTTTCGCCATTAAATGGTATTTTATTTTTATAATTGGATTTTAAATTAATACGGGGGGGGGAGCAACTTCTCTTGTGAGGGTGGTTGTATCCCTCTAACCCCCTAAATTTATAAACCTTTCCAAAACATATGAGAAGCCACATTGTAAAAGAGAACCATAATGGTACAGTGGTTAGGGAGATCCTTTGATAAAGAGAGACACACAAACATCCTGTTAGTTATATAAATAAAAGGATAAGAATTTTAAAAAGGTATTACATTTTACTCTTGTAATATTGGTTATATTGTATAGACATCTTGCAAATATCTTGCATATTTTATTGCTGGACAAAGCAAAAAAATGCGCAAATGCAAATAGTAGAGTCATATTTCAAATTATAAAGCGTGTGAATTAGGCCGAGTAATGGGAATTTTACTTAAAAGCTGGAAAACAACGCGAATTACATGCATTTACTGCAGATTATAGATATTTTTAAAATATCAAAGCATAAATAAATTTAAGTAATGACACTTGTATGCAAATAAACCTTACCAGGCCTTTGGTAAAAGAAAAACTAATAAAGGTTTTGGCCATTAAACTTTTTTTCTGACTTATTGAGTAAATAATCCTTGACATAAAAAAATGTAAAAAGTTCAAAAGCATAATAAAAAGCAGTTCAAAGAAATAGAAGCATAAATCCTAACACAAAAAGGCCTAAATAATATAATGCAAAATCTAAATTGTTTGATATATTGCAAAAATTTGCTAATATTTTTATAAAAATAAAAAAATGAGTTGTTTAAAGTTTAAACAAATATACACAAAGGCACAAAGATTTGCATTCGATAAATAAAAAGTAGAACAAGACAAACTACTTTTTTCAAAATGATTTATTCATCTTATGTAAAAAATCAACTTAACAAGTAAATTTAATTTAAACAGAATATGGCTTCAAAACCGATTAGTATCCGTTGGACTAGAATCGGCTCTCAGCCAAATTGAACAATCATGTATAGCATCATAATAAAGACAATTTTCCACAAATACTAAAATAAAATCATAATATTAATACTAGTTTTGTTAGACCGGGTTTTCGGCCCCTCGAGGCTAATGGCTTTAAACTTATAATTTTTCATTTTAATATCCGCGGAAAGCTGTCTAAAATACAATAAGATAAATAGTTATTCCTCTTCCTTTTCTTTAAATAAAAAAAACTTTAACTAAAATGAGTACAAAAACATGTTTCCAGAAATGATCTTTCTAAATGGCAGACAAGTTATAGGAAATATTTTAGATTAGTTTTAGTATGAAATATGAAAATTATATAGTTTTGGATCTTTCCATTTTGTAAAATATGTCTCCCTTCAATAAGACATTGTTTTACTTGCAAAAACTGTGCAAAAAGTTCAGCTTTAGTAGTTGATAAGAAGTTAAGGCTTTTAAAGTGCCAATAAACACACATATTGCTAACCCTTGCTTTACATTTGTTTTTACTAAAACAAAACATCAATATGCATACAAAACTGAAAGTAGAGGGGTAATCAGGAATTTGACAAGAGGGTGAGGGATTTCTACCCTATTTATTATCCATAGAGGTGTTTTACGTAAAATACCTATGACACTTCTTGATATTTATATTTCTTCAAATTTTATTCTGTGATCAAAGGAGATTGTTTACAAACTTCAGGCTTAGAAGGGGTTAGTCAAAGAGAAAAAAAAACTTTGCCACCTGTGTAGATGACCTTGATTTCTTTTTAAATATTACCTAAAATGACAACACCTAAAAACCAGGCAGTAAAAAATTTGCAAAAGAGAGCAAAATCACTTTTTTCCAGTAACCTAGGATTAGTATTCTAAAAATATGATATATCGTGTATTTTCTATGGACAATTGCGGTATTTGATTTTTAGAATATTTATCTCTCGCCAGGAAAAAAAGTACAAAACAAGCTGCTAAAACACCCGTATTCCAAATGTTAATTTTCCCTAACACAAAAAGTATATTTTTCAAGAATTTAAGGATTTAAAATCAGAAATATTATTGTAAAGAATTATAAAAAAAGATTTTTAACACAGCAAAATAAATTTTTCTCCAAAATATCACGTAATTTGTAGCATATTAGCATTTTGTGGGGCTGACAATAAATCCTTAAATCTCTGCAAATATTTACCTTGAGTTTTGCCAATCTATCCTATAACAAAATAAATAAACATTTAATTTTCAGTAAGGGGACAAAGTCACTCAAAATCAGCCACGTGACGTCAAAAATAAAAGGGAGATGAGAGGAGAAGTGGGAAAGAAAACCCCCCTAAAAAAGATATGGATAATACCTCATTTTTATGACGTCATGTAGCTGATTTTTTAGTGACTTTGTCCACCTACAATTTTCATCTCCTCATATCATTCAAACATATCTACTATAAGAATAGCGTTACATGTTAATTTAAAAATCTAGAAATCTTTTCTTATCCATAAGGTCATCTACTATTGGTAGTGAACTTTTTAAAATCAAATTCATGTTTCTATATTTATATTTAACCCTTTTTGTCAATATATCTATCTATTTTGAAGGCAAACAAACATTGCATGGAGAAAATTTATGATCAATTCCTTAACCTTTATAAATTTATCTGTCAGTTTGTTCAGGGAAGGAGGGGACAATAGTTAAAAATCTAATCTAAACCCTTTTATAATCTTTTACAATTTTAAAGATTATAATGTGAGATTATTATAGACGTCTAAGGGTCCCTTAAAATTAAAAAAGAGTTTAGAATACTTCCTTCAAACCTTGATAACCCCTCATTTTACCCCCTATACATAAAAACTTGGACGTCTATGGAGATTATCTTTTTCTCCATTATCCTATCCCTGTATCCCTGTATAAGTTTGATATATCAGATATCAGACAGTGTTGGGGGAATTTTAAATTAATTGATAAGAATTATAGAGACACCATGCAAACTGTCCCAATTTTGTATAACTTTTGCGGAACAAGTTCCAGTTACGTCATACTTTCCTTTCCCGAAAAAGGGAAGTGGGGAAGAAAATCTCTTCAAAAGAGATGGGGAAAACCCCCTTTTCTCCCATTTCTTTTTTCTTCCCCCCTTCCCTTTTTTTTTTCTTTCCCCCTTCTCTTTTTCGGGAAAGGAAAGTATGACGTAACTGGAACTTGTTCCGCAAAAGTTATACAAAATTGGGACAGTTTGCATGGTGTCATTATAGACCAATCACATTCAGGTTTTTTTCAATAAAATAAATATGTAAGTCACAGAAACTCTAAAAGTTCATCTAACTTTAATTTTGGATGTCTTTAAACAGAATCAGTTTGTCAATTTTTTTTTCTTACTGTATGATAATTTACTATTTCGTATCAATATACTTATGTACAATTATGTAATAATATACTTTAATTCTAAAGTAGCTACAACTCTATTCTATTAAAACTCTATTATAATATCTTAACCTTGCCCTTATCAAGTTTCTATTTTGTATTCTTATTAAAAACTTTGCAAAAATCTAATTCAACATTTGATATTCAGATTAATTTAGACATTTAAAAGCTTTTTCTTCCTAGATTAACAAGGATGAAAACATTTACATGTTCTCATATGTTTCAGGATAAATTTAAACATTGTCATTTATGTATTTTTGGTTATTTATTTTAATAGGCCTATTTGCCTAAAAAATGATGATGACTATTTCTAAGCTTCTATAATTTTTTTACTTCTTTTAAAAACTAAAATATAAAGTGGTAGGTCGACTTCCTCCATTCATGTGCCACTAGAGGACTCTTGGGGCGTAGCCGCTGGTAAGAAAATAAAGATATCTATAAATTTTAATGTAATAATTAATCCTACTGAGATACCTAATAGTTGAAAAGAATTACTGTTTAAAAGTGTGTCAAACTATATTTTGAGCACATTTTTTGTGTAAAATTTTCACTGTTTTGCCTCACATGGATTAAAGGATATAAAAATAAATTGATGTATCTTATAATTTCTAGAGCAAGAAATTGTTTTTTTTGGTAGTTGGGGAATACTTTAAGATTATGTGAAATCTTTAGGTGAAAATTGTTATAATTGTCATGATCCTATCCTTTACTACTTTCCCTCATATGTTATCTCGTGTGTTTTGATATTTTATAGCTATAAATCAAGGCTATAATGTACTAAAATTCCTATAAAACTGCAAGAAAATAACATCTCTAAAATCCCAAAACAGCTAATACAAATTTGCGTTTTTATAAATGATTTTTAATATCTTAGCAATGAAAACATTTAAGATATTTCAAAGACATGATAATTTTTGCGTTTAGACTCTGACAAGGCATTTAATACTTAAATCAAAGGTTTCTTAGGCCAGATTCTTTAGGTGTACGTTCGTTTGGGGTTTAGTAATCTTAAGAATACGATATGTATAACTTAAGAAATCTAACATAATACATATAAAGGGAAAATATATTAAAGTATAAATGTATTTGCTTAATCAATGGAAAACCCAATACACATATTACATAAACAAAGTTAGAAGCATCAAAACAAACATACTAAATTATCAATATCAAACAGCTTCTTGAAGTTAACAAATTTTAATTTCTAAGTGCAATTATAATTTATTTTGTTTTTTAATGTTTTTTGTTTGTTTTTAAAATAGCTGAACAGGTTTGGGTTATGTTAGAAATAAAAAAAATGTAAGGTGTGACTAATAAGCCTAAAAATAAACTACAATTTAAAAGTTAATTGAGGTTATTTGTTAGAACCTATTATTAATTAATAATTAAAGTGATTTATAAAATTACAGTAACAGTAAGCTTACCTGTAAAGCTAAGTTCTGTGCATCTGAAAGTTGTAAAGAACTCCTCAAATCTTCAATTACTTCCCTATTTCGAGATTAATTTGTTAAACTTCTCTGTTAAGACATATTTTTTCAATCACAGGAAAAAATAAGCATGCTTTAACATTAAGCTTTAGAACTCGCTTACCGCTAAACCTAAATGGTTATCCTTTATAGTGTAACTACTTATTTTTAAGAAAGGTTTATAACTATTTTGGAGGAGATGACCTATAATACTAAAATAGTAAAGTTAGAATTAGACAGACACAAAATTTAATTTAATTTAAAGTTTAACAAATTTCCTTAATGAGTTGAGTTGCTGTAATTGATGTTGATTTTGTGCTTGCAGCACCTTTGCTTTACTATGAGAACTTTGGAACAATCTAACAAATTTTGTGTTCTTTTATAATGACTGTAAAACAACTGCTAATTTCTAGCATATTTGTATCAAACAAGGAAAATTAAATATATTTTTAATTACTTTGATCTTACACCAGAATATCATGTACTATAATAAAGTGAAACTTGTAGCTGGCTAAAATAACAATCTCCCCATCCATCCTATTTACCCCACCCCCTCCTTTTCTACTAGATGAATAAACTAACCAATAAGTTATGTACATTGTACGTGTTAGCAACATATTACTATATTCATTGAAAATTATGGCCGTCAATTTTTAGCGAAACAACATTATGCTGACTTTTTATCAGAAAAAAACAACAATGAACTGTAATATACTAAGAACACATGCCTAGTCTTTGGTGTTGGAACAGCCTGTGGCGGGCTCAACTCTTGGTAAATACTTTCCGGTAACGGCGGCGTTCTAGCCCCATCCCCGAATCGACCGTTAACAAAGACCCCGTTTCGTTGACTAGCTCCGTTAACTCTTGCATTGTGATACTCATTTGTCACGCCATTGTGGCCGTTTAGCATGTGTGAGCCGTTTGCATGGGCGTTGCCGTTAACAATATGCCCGTTGGTATCGCCGTTTGTTGTTGGCTGAGTTTGTGGGCGGCGGGACAGCCGTTCCAAGATGTGGTAGCGGCGCGAAGCGCGCGCAATTGACCGCATCAGTCGTCGAGATCGGCTTTCATCCGAGCTGAGACTGACTTCACCTAGTTTCATCACAGGGATAAAGGGATAGGTAAATGGATAACAAATTTAAAGATGATATTGTATATTATGAATTTTATTGATTTTCATTTGCACATCTCTTTTATGATATGGATTTATAAAAGTTGATTAAAATATCCCCTATATATCAAAGTATTTTGTGTATTTTACATAGAATTAGGTATTTTATTGACATTGAATTTAAAGATTTAAATTAAGTTTTAAAAATCTCTAAAATATAGATACTTTGATATAAAAAAAAACAGTTTTTTCTATTGCTGCTGTACTTGTGACCGTAATTGAATTCAATTATTTGTTCATTTACTTATGTTTTATCCCGTGCCTTGTTCTTGATAATGCAGAGAGCAGGTAGCCACTTCCTGACTCCCAGTGCATAATGAACTACTAGTAGTAGCACTGTTCTCAGCTTGGATAGCTTGATCTCTCAAACTTGCGAGAACATTGTCTTGTATATTAGCTGTTGGATACCTACAAAACAAAATACATTTTTAGAAGAAGAAGAAAATATTAAATTTGAACAGGGATAGGTAAATAGACTTCAAATTGGAGTGGATACAAAACCGCGACAGTTACAAAACCGCCCCATAACAAAACCGCGACAATAACAAAAGACCAACATTAAAAAAGTCTTAATGCTAGAAGGTCATAACCGCAAAGCTCGGCTCCCTGGCCTGCCTAGCCGCGGGCGCTCGGCCCCCTTGCCTATAACCTAACCTAACCTTACCTAAATATTGTAAAAAAAATATTAAAAATTTAATGTACATTAACTTATTTATAGTTTAGAATTTCGTGGATTTTACAAAAAGTGGTTAGTAGATTTTTTTTAAATTTTTAATATTTTTTTACAATATTTAGGTAAGGTTAGGTTAGGTTATAGGCAAGGGGGCCGAGCGCCCGCGGCTAGGCAGGCCAGGGGGCCGAGCTTTGCGGCCATGACCTTCTAGCATTAAGACTTTTTGAATGTTGAATTCTAAAAAATTTCTACATAGTTATATTTTTGTTATTGTCGCGGTTTTGTTACTGTCGCGGTTTTGTTATGGGGCGGTTTTGTAACTGTCGCGGTTTTGTATCCACTCCTTCAAATTTGCCTAGCCCTAAAACTCAGGGATATAAAGGGATAAGACAATATAAGTTAATTGATGTCCACCATAAATTAATATAAACAAAATTACCCCTTACTTAAAGTTTGTACAATCTAATTAAGATTTGATTCAAGTACCATGTATGATTTTGCAAACGAGTAAGAGATCAAACTTTCGACACCAATCTCCATCTACTTTATTAATGTACAAGTTATTTGCAGAATAACACAAATGTCTTTTAAGCATTTTAACAAGTAGAAAATATATGTAGAGGCTTTAGTTCATTTATCTTTAGTTTTTTATCTACTATTCAAAATACACAATGTAAGCCTTGCAAGTAAGTTTTAAAATCCGTTATAAGTATTAGAGCAGCAGTGCTTATTTACTGCAAACTTCATACTAATTACATTGTTGTAGAAAAGCTTCTCTATAAAAACCTCACCCGTATGTTTTAGCCCACTGTTCCAGGAGGCACTTTGCAAACTCATCCACATTAAGATGTTTCTTCCGACGTTTTTTAGCCGGCCATAGCTCCCAAAAAGGTCGGGGTCCTATGGTCCATAGAAAGCTCGTTGGGTTCTCCTAAAAATGGAAACATTAGATGAACAATGCAGAAAAAGATTTATATAACTAACTAAAGCTAGTTTTCATAATACGATGAAATCAAAATCAGATGTCCCAAGAAAAAAAGTTAATACTTTCATATTTTTCTGCCATTTACCTCTATGAATATATTATAATTATCTTTTCTTTGCCCCAAGAAGATAAAGGGGGGTTTCCCCAATATTTTTTTTGAGAGGGATGTCCTGACCTACCCCTTGGATAATGGTTTAAACCACTACAGGAACAGGTATATTCTCTGAAATATACAACTAATCAGTTCAGTTGTTTCAGATATCTCAGGCTTCAGAGAGACATAATGACAGACAGACGGGCAGACGGACGGACAGACAGATAGACAGACAGACAGAAGCGTAGGCATCATACTAATTTGTATTATATATTAACTATTTACCTTGACTAATGGTTTGGGACCATTATGTTTGTACTTCACATCTTTTAATTTGTCCAACCTAAAGAAATATCATTTATATTATTCAAACAAGACAAATTATGCACATGTGACATAGCGCAGCATTAACAAAAGAATAATAATATCACTAAGATGAGAATTTATAGAGTGTATACTGTATAATAAGTAAAAAATTTGCACAAAAAGTTACAGAAGAGTTAAATTGTATTGAAGTTTTAATTTATTTTTTAAATAAAAATTATATTTGCATAAATAAAGTTATAAGATTAAATATGCAAATTCAAAATACCCAAATTTAGTTTTATTATTTAGTAAATTTGTCTCCTATAAATATATGAAGTGATGTAATACGTTTTCTCGTATTCATTCGAATTCGGTGGATAGGAACCGGTTCTCATCCATACGAAAAAAAAATATGTTTAGCATCGTATTATATCCAGCTTTCTATGCGAGAAATAACTATTCCAGTATGGCTTTGAAACCGATTACAACCTGTACAGAAAATCATGTATAGCATCGTATTACATACAATTTTCCACGAAAATTAAAATATAAATCATAATATTAATACCAGTTTTGGTTTTAATTTCGTAATTTTCCATTTAAATATATGCGGAAAGCTGGCTATAATACGATGCAAGAAGTAACTCTTATCATACCTCAATGGGGAGCCAGGAGAGTTTGGCCTGGGTCTATAAGAGGCCAACCATTCTAGCCCACTATTCCGCTTGGAAGTTGGAGGGGTGGTACTCAAACCCAGCACCTCACACAGCAGCGTGAAATCTTCCCTCGTTACTGTGCCGGTGTATTTGTAGTCCAGCTGCCGAAATATTTCTCTAATATATTCATCTAAACCTAAAATAATAATGAACCTTTCATTTTTAGAAGGTGGGGACATGACAGTGACGATTAAATTAATCAACAGGCCTTTCTTCTCCGATATTTTCAAGCTTTCAAAGTCAGGCTTGAATAAACAAAAATTGAGAGAAAGATACAAAAGATATAGTAAAAACTAAAAAGCTAGGACGAAGCTAGCTCAGAAAGTCAGGCATGTAACGAAGAAAAAAAATATTAATAACAACAAACTGTACTTCTTTTTAACGGCCACACTTGAATTTATTTGTCCTGGTATTTTTATTAACTAATAAAATTTAAAATATTTACAATATACCAGCATTTATAAATATTTTACAGATGTAAATCAGTTTGCAAATCAAGGGCAAAATAATTTCAGGAAACTTGAAAATCCTTGAAATACTTAATGTAAGCCATATATCGGCCATTGTCTTATCCCTTTATATCCCTAATACTTTTGTAATTATGTACCCTAGTCATAGAGTAGCTAGGCTTTTAAAAATATAAAAACTTACCTTTTGATAAAACATTTCCAACGGCGGTAGATTTGCCAGAAAGGCTGCAGTGTTGGTTTCTAAAATGTCTTGCCAATGCTGATTTCAGCAGCCGGCCAGCCTCTGGGTTGGCGGTCGGCTGCCGCCGCAAAACAACAGTGTCCTGTGGCCACACATATTATTAAAATTTACTTGGTTATAACAGGATTTTAAGAGAGAAATAGAGGTAGACCAAACTACAATACTTTTGTGTAACTTTTGATTCCTGTGACGTCATAAAATGAGGAAGATGAGAGGAGAAGTGGGAAAGAAAACCCCTGAAAAAGAGATGGAGAATATGACGTTAAAAGTGGTGCAAAAGTAATGCAGTTTGGTCTTCTTGATAACTTCTAAATATTTGCAAGTACTTTTGAAAATCTTTTTCTATGGTTATATGTTTTCTGTATAATAATTTACTTTAATTTCAATTTAATTGATGTGCTTTTCTTAATTTACTTATTTTCTTATCAATTTAATCTTTAAAAGGGATTTAATCTAATGATTTAATTAAGTATGAATTTATGTTGCAAAAAGCCATAACTTGTTTATTTGTGATAAAAATTAGATAAATGCAATTAAAGATGTTTTAATTATAAATATTATCTTAATTTATGTATGTTTTTCTCAATAAACATTAGATGATTATATTTATTTTAGTTCTATCAAAACTGTTTAAATCATTCGAGTTATTTAAAACGTTTTTTTCTACAATCTTTTGCTTAATAAGTTTTATATACTTTTGTTTTTAAGATTTAAGTGCATTAATAACATAAAGAGACATTCATCAAGCAAAGTTTATATGAGTATTTCAAATATGCTAGAAATGAATATATTATTACTTGGATGCTACACGATTTTTTCAGATCTGATGAAGTGAAACTCGCATCAGGCTAAAATAACTATATCCCCTCTCCTACTGTACTGGCCAATAGATAAATGAGTTCCATGTTAGCAACCTAAATTGACGACAATTTTTACCCTGTCATAATATCCACGTATATTCTGTATCCAATATACTAGATAGCAACATTTTCAGTATTACAAAAACATATTATTGCAATAAACACTTCGTCATATGCTTGCAATTGCTTTTTTAAGGGTTTATACAAAAAGGGTAACTTTACGATATTGCCCTATTTAAAAAGCACATAGTTCTTTATCAAAAATTAGCAGCTATGCCCAGTAGAAGCCTCTAGTGGCACTTAAGGGGTATTTAATCTCCACTCATTTCAATTTGAGTTTTATAAAGAAAAAGTATTTTTTTGTAGGAGGGGGGCATTTTTTATTAGTAGGGAGAAGATACATTCCCATAAAATAATTAAAAACCTTCCCATGACCTATAAGACGCTTCACTGTAAAGGAGAACCATATCAGTTCATCGGTTAGCAAGATCCTTCATTACAGATTATTATCAAATCAACATAAATAACAACATTGCAACCTATCAGTCCCAATTTGCTTTACTCTACTCGAATTCCATATTAATGGATGAAGAATATACGTGGATATTATGACAGGGGAAGAACTGTCGTGACTTTAGCTTACTAACATGGAACTCGTTTATTTGTCAGTTCATTCATCCAGCAGGAGGGAAGGGGGGGGGGGTTAAAGTGTTTAAAAGAAGATATAAATGGAAAGGCAATAGCTCATAAATTGATGTACATTGTAAATGATAACACACAAATTCAACCCTTCTGAAGATTGCAATTAGTGGTGTAACGTTTGGACACTAAACTTAATAAAAGTTAAGCCAACGAATAAGAACCATTATTTTAAAACTTTGGGGACTAGTATAATAAACAGCCCAATGTCCCCCTCTCTCCTTGCTATACATAACATTTAAAATATACGGATGTGAAAACACACCACACAGAATTAATGTGTCATCAAATATTTTATTGGTGTAAAAACAAATCTTTTTCTGGCCGCAAAAAGTAAGGATTTAAGTAAACATGGGTATATTGATAATAAAAACATCTTTTTATGCTAATAATTTTAGGTAAAAAGCATAAGATTTAGTTGCAAAAGTCAGGAAGAGAGGGGACATTGGGCTGTTTATTACACTAGTCCCAAGTTTTATAATAACGTTTTTTAAATAACGTTTGGGTCTTTTGTTGATTTGTTGGTTTATTATAAGTTAGATGTCCAAACGTTTCAACCATTAATTGTGATATAAATAAGGAGTTATATTTTGAGGATATACATCACATTGTTTTAACCCTTTAGATCCCTGAGCAAAAGTAGCAAAGAAACAAGGACGTTTTTTTTATGAATGAGGCAATGACATTTAAGGACAAATTAGCCAATGATTACGATTAGGACTGAATTTTTGAATTAAATAAATTAGTAGCTGCACTACGAATAAATAATTGAGAAGTTTATGTAAGTCTAAAGTAAGCCTATCAAAATCTTTACTTATGCTTGACATCAATAAATTTAAGGCTAGCCTATACTAAGGAAACCCTTTTTTTTTAGAAGTCCATTAGACATCGTTTGTGATTCCCCTTAATATTATATGTATGTTCCTGGTTTCTAGGAGAAGAAGGAATACTCTCAGAGGAGAGACCAGAATTTCCAGACAAATCTGTAACCTGACTAAACCTTGGGCTAGGCTTGATGGGGCTGTTTGGGGCGGGAATAGACAAACCCAGCGGGCGTCGTATCTCATGATAATCTTTGGCATGCGGGGATAACTTAAGAGGTTCGATTGTAGCATTTTCTTTGTCCAACAAGGATGTACCACGCCCATGGTAGTGTTCTATCCTATCCTCGGGATAAATTCTAAATTGCTTCTTCACAGGTTTTGCATATATAGGTTGCTGTTCGTGTGCTGTAGGTGGGGTTGGTTGTCTGCTCGGCGTTGGAGGTGTGTTGTCACGTAGACTAACCACCAGTGGAGCTCTCTGTTGACGTGCTGATACAGGTTCTTTGTCATAATTTTGAATATTTAAAGCACTTTTGTTGTGAAGAGTCAGTAGATCTGATCTGCTGTGCAAATTAGCTGTATTGTCAGTAGTATCATTACCATTATCACTCCGCTTGCCACGACCTTTTTTAAACTGAAAAATTCGACTTTTCAGCGATCCCCTCCGCAAGTGTGCATCTGCATCCTTTTGCTGTCTGCGAACAACCTGTCCAGCGCTGTCCTGGCTGGAGCCAGAGTGACGCTGGTTCTGGGGACGGTATTTCCCCGATTTTTCAGGGGAACGTTTGCCGGATTTTGGTTGGTTGTTGTTGTTGATGGTAGTTTGGGTGGATCTATCCTCTTCTTGTCGTTTTCTCCTGATTTCAATTACAACATTTATTTAAACATATTTTTTTAATTCAATTAGAGAACTGTTTCGCCCCTTGCGTATGTCTTTTAATTGTGCTAAGCAACAAGATAATATTTTAATAATTCTGGCTATATTAATGAACAATTTGTGTGTAAAAACAAGACTATATGCAATCTTATTGGAAAATTATAACTCCAATCTTAAAGTATTGATATTATTATAAATGTTGTACTTTCCTGCTAGGAACAGAAGGAGGGATGGTATCAGTACTATTACTAACTCTTTGTGTGTGCGAATGGGGCGTTTGTCCATAATTAGGTATGGAGACCGCTCTTCTATGAGTACTACTAAAACTTAATTTTAATGCAATACACATAGACATTCTCATCGTCGGTTCGCTTATTTAGAATGCTTAACCCTCTATTCCCACAAGTATAATACGAATTTGGTTGAGCTGGTGGAAGCTCAACAAAAGACCCACGCGAAGTATTATGTTGCTTTAACCTAAGAATAAATGGTTGGTTTTGATATTCGATCAGAATCATATAAGTATATTAAGTATTAAGGAAGGAAAATGTTTTTATAAAGTGTATTTATATCACAAGTGCATAAGTTAAGTATGGAAATATTTACAGGATAAGTGTTAAAATTATAAGTAGAGTAGGACAGAAATGTGCCCTAAGTCCCAAGCAGTGAATTGTGCTAAGTGTTAGAGTTCTAACATAAGGCCTGAGCTCAATTCATGCTAAGTACTAAGGGGCCTAAATTTAAACTACAATGCATGCCAAACAACTAAGTCATTACCTTTTTAAAGCCAGAAAGAGAAGTTGATGGTAGGAGAGTTAGTAAATAACTGAATAAATTCAAGAGGTACATGCTATAACATTAGCTCTGGACCAGGATTTTAGTGTTTGTCTGTGCAATTAAATATCTGTGTGTTAATATGTGACGTAAATCAGGCATAGTTGTAGGCATACATATATGTACTGGATGTTTATATGATTACATTAACTATAAACATAATATCTTTAATAAACATATACTGTTAGCAAATCACATACAGATTACCATGAATAGGCTTTCGTTACCCATATATGGTGTCATATAGGTAGAAACAGGCCTATGAATGCATAAATTGATACAAATAATGCCTTGGGCCTAGCTAAAGTAATTGTGTCTTGCCCCTGAGTGCTACTAGTTAATTGCAGGGCACGTGTCAATCAAAGGTTCATAATATGATCTATATAGTGTTGATTTTATATCAAGCATAGATAGATAGTTGTGGATGCGAAGCATTTCTGTAAAAGTCTCATATGTACGTTCAAAGAATTTGAAAATTGAGGATCGCATCTCCATCTTTCATATACTCCATTATACCTAGATAGAAACAATACAGATTTATAGATAAAGATAGACAGTAAGATAGATAGAGATATTAATCAATTGGTATTTTGATAGATGAATAATTATTGTATGGATAGATATATAGGAACATATATAGACAGAGAGATATGTAGTGTAGATAGAAAGATATTAATAAAACTTTACCTTGATGTCTCCAGATGCCTGACAGGTACAGATGTTAATTCTGGATGTTCCTGGCTGCCCCTGCGCTGTGGATTACCAGCCAAGTAGATACCATCTTCCCCCTGTTAATTGTTGTTCACACAAATGTTTGAAAATTTGAAAATCAAAGCATAGCTTTTTCTATATTTTTATTTCAAAATTTGCTAGATCAAATAATACCAAATACCGTATGACAACCAATTCAATGAATGATTTTATTGATTGAAAGTACTAATGATGCCTGACAATAACGCCACCTGCTAATGGCAAATGCCATTTTTCTTACTGTTTGTTTAAACGTCGTATTATACTAATTAACATTTTAGTACATGACACTTTTAAGGCCATGAATCGAAGTCATTACCTATTTTGCAATTGAATGAAATTTGGTGAACATCCCTGAAATCTAACACTGCTATAAGCAGACCCCCTTCTCTCTTCGCCTGCATTGTTAATGGGCTGGTTGTCTGGCTGTTTAGACTTGTTAGAGCTGGTTGACGGGGTCGGGGAGTTGGTCTTGGATGAGGTTTGGTCCTTCGGGGGAGGATCTCCACCTTAAAAATGGATATATTGTTACTTGGATGTTACACCAGAGTTTCATGTCCTTTAATAAAGTGAAACTCGTAGCTGGCTAAATTAGATTTCCCCATTTCAACTTCTTCCAACACCATTCCAATGCTCACCTCCTACTATAAGAACGAACTGACCAATAAGTGTTAGAAACCTAAATTGATCTCAATTTTCCCTGTCATAATATCCACTTATATTCTATATCCATTACCGTAGAAGAGTAATTTTTCAATTTTCAAAAATTTTTAATTTAAAATTAGAGGATTTTTTTTCTAGTAGGATATCATTATGGACAATAAGATAGATACATAGATAGATAAATAGTTACCTATAGGTGGAGGATCCATGTGTAGAAACTATATCAGTATGGACGAATAGATAGATAGTTACCTATAGGTGGAGGATCCATGTGTAGAGACTAAATCAATATGGATGAGTAACCAGCTCCGAGCCTCTGATTTAAACATATCTGAAAATAAAAAGAATAATGTTAACAATATAGGAAAACTAGTTCGCAAGAAAATTATTTTTATCAAGCTTTTCCACCAGCCAAAACAACACTTCCAAAAAGAAACTGCAAAGTAGTGTTTAACAATAAATTAAAGTTTTGAATACTTAAGTTACAATACTTCTCCTTATACTAATATACTTATACTTATATGTCTAACTTTGGGTTCCTGTTTACATTAACTAAACATTCTACCAATACTTTTCTATGTATGAATGTAGTCATCCTTGTTCTAAACTATAATGACCCATGACTCATATGAAGAAAATGAATATCTGTAATAAGCAAAAACGTGATGAGGCTTAATAGGCAACATATTATAATTGCTTATGTTTGTGTTTTGAATTTGTTTTAACAACAAAGGTTCATACAGTACAGTAAAAAATATTTGAAGTATCTATATATAAATGTATCCTATTTCACATAAGGTTTGGCTACTAATTTAATTTGCCACTGTTGTATGTTATTTTAAAATTTTAATTATTTTTGCTAATATGTCTCTTAGGAGGGTAAAATATCCATCCCATGACCTATACAAAGCACCTCTAATAAGCCAAGAGGTTAGCGAAATCCTAACTCTCTTATTTAAAGAATTATATCAAATGAATTAGATTTAAAAAGAACACTCTCTAATAAGCAACACAAATTAGTAATGCCAAATCACGTTCAAAAACTGAACTCAAAAACAAATAAAAATATGGTATTGAGCAATTTTTAAAAAGTTTTAACAATTTCAATTGGATGCCGGATATTTTTCCTGAATTATAATTGAAAAATTAAAATATGGATAAATTGTAAAAGATGAATTGCACTTATTAAATCTTCCAAGTGTCTTTTCTTTTCAAACAAGGTTTTACAATTAGTCTTTATGTCATAAATTGTTGTTTTATATGAAAACTTGATAAAAAGTAATAATTTAGCAATTAAAGAAGCCATGACCTTCCCTAATAGAAAATATTTTTTTATAATCTGACCTTCAGATATCAATCAGTAATTAATTAATAATTATGGCAAAATGTGTTTTTATATTGATTTTATCATTTAGATAATATTTTGATTCTATATTTGATTTACTAATATTATTTTTTATAAAGAAAAAGTATTTTGATTTTTTGAGGGGGGATGTGGTTAATTGTTCTATAGGCAATGTATCTTTGAAGGGTTGTGTAGTAATCTCCCCCAAAATAATTATAAACCTGCCTGGAACCAATGAGAAGCTACACTGTAAAGGCGAACCATATATGTAGATATCCTGTTACTTTTATATGAAAATTATTCATTGTCAACATTTTATCTGCATTATCTTAATTTTGGAATCAAATAAAATTTAAAGCATCCTGCCCCCTAAAAGTTTTCCATTTGTTGTTTGCAAATCTATTCAATCAAAATTAAATTGAAATAAAATCAATTTTGTATTATTAGTGTTCATACCTTCAAACAAAAAAATATTAGCTTAAAGATTGAGATAGATCAATAGCTTTTCAAAATTAGCTTTAATATACATATCAAAACGTATAAAGTAATGTTTATAAGTCAAACTAACACAATTTAGATGCTAAATATAGCAGTGCTGCTACAGAAATACAAAATAGTGATGTATCAGCGAGTCATGAAATGGTTGTGTTACAACACATATTTTTGCTACTTGTTTCAATCTACATAAATTGTAGGAACAACTTATGATATTTCTGAGGTTTTAAGACAAGCCTATAAAATCATTTATAATTCAAACACCTATTCAAAATTTTAAAGATTTTCTATTGTTTCTACCTAAAAGATTTTTTTGATTTTTTCGAAGATTTTTCGTTTAATGTTTTCAAATTAAACTAAAGTGTACACACGATATCAAAAAGCAAATGACTTCTGTACTCTTTTTAGTATTGAGAAAAAAAATAAGGCTTGAATATACAAAAAAATATAAAAGTAGAAGTTAATTTTAGCGTATAAGGCTGGTGTTAAATGATATTTTACGTATAAAAAACACAGTAAAATTTAGTCTTCTATACATATGTTATCCTACTGTGGCAGAAAGAATTTGGACACCATTAAAAACGTATACACATGTAAATTATAAAAGGAATTCATTTTAAAAACCAATTTGTATGCAGAACCTGAATGTTTGTCAATCTAACACCAAAATCCAGGAAAAAGGGATAGATAACTTTATTAAATATATTTCACGTTAAATCTAGTTAAATAAAGGGTCTTTATGTAATGTTAAGAATTAACAAAAGTTGAATCTATCACATTTACAGATTAGAAGTCAACGCTGATTCATTATCGACATTTTATTAAAAGAACATGCTTTTTACTTAAAATCTTTACAGATAATGTGATTTTTCCCCTTATCACTTTAAACCCGATTAATATTCAATGGATTAGAACACGTTCTCAGCAATACTGAAAAATCATGTATAGCATTATATCATATCCAGTTTTGTACGAATACAAAAATGTACAATCAAAGATTAAAACCAGTTATTTTGCCAGTGCTTTCGGCATCTCGGGGATGCAAGAAATAACTATTATGATATTATACAAAAATTTACTACAAACCAAAGTTGAGTTGGTAATATAAGAAAAAAAATAAGTTTATTTTTAGTATTTCATTATCGTATTTCCCTATACTTTAATTTCTAACTTTTATTCATACTTTTTCTCCGTTTTAAAGTTTCCTTTTCCTTTAAGTGTATTCATTTTTTGTAGCGAATCTCCTCTAAAATTCTATGTTCGTTTGATAGCTATTGGAAACGGGTTTTACTCTTAATTGTTGACTAATGGACAACTACTCTATTAATCACTAGGCTCTATTAGTTTTGCAGTGGAATACGCTAAACTTTGTAAAAAAAAATTTCCTCGGCTATAATAAAAATAAATGCTTAAATTTTATGATGAGATTCATTGAGCATCTACTCTTACAACTTTTTTCGGCTGTATATTTGTAAAACATTTCATATACTCATAAAAAAAAGCGGAATATGATTGATATTGAAAAAATGCAGTTCAGGTTTTTACTTGGTCTTGTTATATCCTTTACTAGAAAAGTAAAGCTCTTTATTATGTGTAAGTTGCAGATCTTTATATTGCCTATACAATGACTTCACACAAGTGACCAATGATAGGCCAATACACAGGCTAAATTACTAATGACAGGCCAGTATACATTTTAATGGACCAATGGTAGGCCAATATGACGTCATAGGTACTTTAAAGGCTTCTCGTAAGTTATCTTTTTTTGCAATCAAAAATTTTAGATTACAACTTTAATATGGATATCCATTAAGAATTGCAAAAAGGATAATTAATGCCATCTGTAGCAGTAATAACAAAATATTAATCATACCAATTTCTAACATCTAGATATCCTTAATATAAATTGTTAAAAATCTACCGACAATAGATAAAAACAAGGATGATATTAAAGTATTTGTCATAGTAGCTCAGCTTACATAATTTGTTTATGATATACCTAAATAAATTACATACTTTTGTAGCGAAAAAATCCAATTGACAACCAACCGTATGATTATCAATAATTGTGCATTGTAAGGTAACACATTGGCCTTTTATATGGTCAAGGCATTCCATTTTCTCTTCTTAATTTTCATTCAACTGATTTTCGGAATTGAAAAAAAAACAATATGACATACTGATTATAAAACATGTTTGTAGAGAAGCTTTTGAAAAAATGAAATACTAGAACATCATAGGAGGTCCATTATTTATAACTAAGATAATGTCATAGAAAATAATTGCAAAATTTATATCATTTTCTTATCTATAATACAAAGTAGAACGATGCCTGTCTGTCCGTCTGTCTGTCCCTTAAGATCTCGGTAACCACTGAACCAATTGGATTTTACTCTTCAGGGAATATACCTACTGGTCCTGTGGTGGTTTTAAGCTATTTTCTTGGGGGGTGGGACACCTCCAACCCCCCCCCCCCCCACAAAAAAAAAACAAATATATCCCAATAAATTATTTTTTTAAATGGAAGCGGGAACATCGAATTTTTTTTTTTAATTACCTCTTGGGCAAAGCCCATAGAGGCTAGGGGCGAAGCCACTAGTATCAAATAATGTAATAGCAGATTTCGGCTTAATTAGAAAAACCTAGGGGTGGCCTGTTAGGTTAAAGTTATAGAGTTATTATAGAATAATATTTTGTTTTAAAAAGAAAAGTTGAAAAAAAAATTTGGAGGGATGGGTCATTTTTTTCTAGGGTCGACTTCTCTTAGGAGGATGGCAGTACCCTCCCTAAAATAAGATCTATGAAAAGGAGAGCCATATCAGTTCAATGGTTAGCGAAATCCTAATTCAGTAAACAAAGATACACATAATTCATCCACTGATGTATCATTCTACTATTAAAATTGGAGATAGATTAATTAATCACCTATTGACTTATTCCTGAATTGTGTAAAATTAATGATTATTATCATATGTTGTGTACAAATGTTAATAAGATGGTTCTAGCCTCAAGAAATATCAAATTTAATTAACTGACAAAACGAATATGGGGTCTAAAGTTAATTCGGATCTTACAGTTACAGCAGAGTTTTAGAACTATCCTAGACTGTGTCTGTGTTGCAAAATCCTATTACTTTAGAACCTAGGAAACCACCTTTAACAAGCTAAAGATAAATTTAGCATCTTTTAATAGGCAAATTTATAACGGACAATCACCTCAGCGATTAATCTTCCTAAAAATCTAATTTTCTCAAGAAGCAACATTCATAAAAGCAAAGCTCCAGAATCATACGGTATTACGAACATAACCATTTGTAAAAGCAGAATATTAATCTATAAATCTAAACCAAATTGTATATGAATAGTTCCCTAAATGTTTTGAGACAATTTAATTCTTAGATTTAAGTCTTTTATGGTTTTAGGCTAATTTTCTGGTTTCCCTAACCTTTCGAATACAGTCTAGATGCTAGGGTCGCAGATGCTAGTTTAATAAATTGGGACAGATATTAAATGCATTATTTAAATTTGTTTTGAAAGTAAACCTACCCCCAATATTTTAAAGACAAAATTTTGGATTTTTAATTATTTGAAGTTTTTATGAATGAGTTTCAGTGTAAAAAAAACGTTGACATTTATTCTGCGCGTGTCTTTCAATATTTTTAACATCAAAAGGATCTTAACAAGGGATAAAGATAAGAATAATGAAAAACAATGAAATGAAGGAGTTTTAGCAAAAAAAAATACTTTTTTTCTTTGCGCTTTTAACATTTTAGGGGGTGTATCCATCCCCTTCACACTAAAATAAAACCCCCTCCCCCAAAAAAACCACTCCCCTCTATAACTTCATCGAATTTTGTTTAAGGGGGGGGGGGGTGGTGTCAAAACCCTATGTGCACGCCACAGTTTAGGAATACGTATCCCCATCCCTGAAAGAGAACAGTGAATGTTTCTGCCTAGATTAAAAAGAGTGATATCCAAAAATTTAAATTCTCTGTGAAAAAAAAAAGATTTTAATCTGTTCGACTCATCAGTTACATTCTTTATTAAAATTAGAAAAAAATGCGCAAAATAGCTTCACAAAAAATGTTTTTTAATTGCTTTAATCATTTTACCATAAGTAACTTAGAACGTTCTTTATTGGTCATAATGTTGATGTATATAACTGCTAATTTAGCTCATATTTTATTAGCAATGCCCATTTTATTGTAAAAAATTGCGTCTTCGCCCCCAGAAACCTAAGGCTTTTTATTCAAAAGTAACGAGAAGATGCAGAAAGTAGATTAAAACCATCACAGAAAGTAAATCTAACAATCAAATAGCAAATAGTTATTCTTGGACCTGCTTGAAGCTTCTCTAAATTGGATAAATGAAATCTTAACAGACAACTTTATAAATTAGGATAAAAGTGCTTTAAACATATACCTCTTAAATAAATAAAAGAATTGGTAATATCCTCTTGGAAATATTATTTCAATTTTTAAAATTTTTATTAAAAGAAAATAAGCCATTAATCATTAAATTCTGATAACTATATATGGGGTAAAAATGCTTTCAAAAAAGTTCTCATAAAAAAACTCACTGTATAAGAGGTTAGTTTTTTTTGTAAATTGGTTTTGGGTACCACTTCAATTTATCGTCTATTATCTTATCCCAGGCTCTCAACGGAGTGTCAATTAAAAGGAATGTCACAATTTTAAGATAATCATAAGATTTTGTTATAAAACTGGAAATAAAAGGAAGTTTTATGTTTGTCCTTTTAAGGTATTTACAAGTTGACAGCAATTGCATAAAAATGTATTGCTGTAGTTTTTATACCTTTTTTTTAGACCATACGACGTTATTTTTGCAACTTTTATTAGATATATCGAAAAACTTATCATAGATTGGTTTTATTAAAACTATTTTTGCAATCAAAATGACCTTTTTTACCATAAGCAAGCTAACAACATTCATTAATATAAAGTAAACAAAATTTTTAGGAAAGCTTCAATTAAGTGCCGGAGTGGTTTTAAGCTATTTTTCTACATCCTTTCAATACATACCCCTAGATCCTAGGGGCGCAACCGCATGTGTAATGTTAAAAAATATAAATATTTTCAAATATTTCACATGGCTTTTGCCTCTAGAATAACTCTATTAGCCATGCAAAAAATTAGCAATTCAATGAGCAAAAAGCCAGCTACTTAAATGCATAGCAGGTGCCTTTAACCCCATTTTTCCATACTTAAAAACTCGCTACATTTTTGTGGGTAAAGTAAATGCATAAAGCATTTGATGTCAAAAATGCTTTTCATTTTTTCTTTTTTTTGGTAAAAGATAAAATATATCTTATAACTATGATTAATTTAGACTTTTCTATAATCTCTTAGAAACGCTGTATAACTGGGTATGGTCGTATGTCCGTTTGTCTTCAAATAGCTGCGATAATTTTGTGCAAAAATATTTAAATTTTGTTGATCAGTGATTGTTTTTATAATATTAAAAAATATACAACTAATATAAAAGTAAGTAATAATAATGGATTTATTATTACTTGGATCTTGCACCAGATTAACATGTAGTCTAATAAAAGAAACTTGTAGCTGGCTAAAATAACAATCTCATCATATTCCAACATAACCTCATCCCCTCCCCTCCTACTGAATGAATGAACTGACCAGTAAATAATGATCATGTAAGCAAATTCAATTGACGACAATTTTACGCTGTCATAATATTCACGTATTTAATATAAATCCAATGTAGTAATATATGTATGTAATATAATCCATAAAAAGTAGAGTGGTCAAAAGCATATCTCAGTAGGGTAGTAATTACATTCTAATGTAATATAACCCACAAACAGAGACTAGTATTGTAAAGTACAATAAAGTGATGCAATAAATGGATCATTTGGTATAGCTTTTTAAGCGAAGTACCTCTATAACCAAGTCTTAAAATGTAATTATTTTAAGATAGATATTTGATAAAATTATTAAATGTTGAACACTAAGCACTAAGCACCCAATGTTTGTTAATTATTTGTCAATTCATAGTTTTTATTTCAATTCAAACATAAACTGAAAAACTTTTATACGCCTATACTTCTATCTATTTTTTTACAAATATATTAAAAAGAGAATTTATCATATTTATGATTGACAGACAGCTATAACCTTTTATGGAATTGATTAGCTTGTTATTTAGTGATAGAACTCAGATTAAATATTAACCTTTACATAAATTTTGGAAGTTGATAAAAAATATGATGTTTTGGAAAGAATGTATTTTAAGTAGAGCAGCAATAGCAAATGAAGGCCTTTTAAATGAAGAAAGAAAATATGAATATTAAGGAAAAAACTAACAAAAACAAATCGTTTGGTTTCAATATTATCACAAAATTACTTGAATATTGGATTTAAAAAGTGAACATATTTCTATTTAAGATTTATTCAAATGGACAGTTCGCTTATAACATGATGAAGTGTAATAAAAAAGCTATAAAATCATATCTAGAGAGACGTTCCGTAATTGTAGAAAAACTTCTCTATTATAATTATGAAATATTTTTTTTTCAATTGGGAAAAATAAATCATTAATTATAATTGCATCACATAAAATGCATCAAAACAAGATAACATCATTTTTAATGCTAATAAATAAAAAAATGCTTAGTTTCAGTTTTTTCATCAGTTCAATTGCATAATTAAACATTAAAAGAATTTTTATATATTTTTCAACTTTTTGTCAACAATTCACAGAACAATGTAATTTTATTTGCAGTTTAGCTTTCAAACCGATTGATATCCAAAAGAATAGATCCGGTTTTCAGCCATACTGAAAATCACGTATCGCATTGCATTACAGACAGTTTTTCATTTTGATTTCACGGAAAGCTGTCTATAATACGTTGCGATAAATAACTATTAAACTTTAACTTTATAGTTTTATAGCGTCTGTTATACTTAAGTTGTCCAACATATCACAAATAATTTTTATGAAGTTATTTTAATTTTAATTTTTGAATAGCTTTTTTCTAGATATTCATATGTTGAAATAAACAACCAAAAATAATTACAACAATTTGGTACCGTTCCTCCCTTAAACAATAATAAAAGGATAGCGCACTTGAATATTTCTAAATTTTCTAGAAATATGATAGGATGTTCTTAGCTCAAATTAAAAGAATTTGGATTGAATGTTTCATATAGCTATTTAATGCTCAGTTTATTGATTTGATTTGAATACAGTCTATTGCGAGAAAAACAGGTGATTACCCCTCTCAATCTTTTCAACCCCTTATTTTTTTACCTTCAAAATTTCCCAAAATACATAAGAAAGAATACACTCCCTCAGTCCTTAAAAACTCCTTATTTCCCACCCACCTCTCCTAAAATAAAAAGCTTTGACGTCCTCCGGGTATACTATACACTCATCTATCTTTACATACCTATAATTAAAAACAAAATAAATCATTTAAATTCCAAATACCTTAGTTCCTGGTGTTGCACCCCTTGCAACGCCCAAAACAATGATGCTGCCTGTTTTTTTTTTACGGGATAGGAATCATCATTCTGAAATATAATTTCCAATATCGCTTCAAAACCGATTAATATCCCGTGGATTAGAATCGGTTCTCTGCAATACTGAAAATTATGTATAGCATCTTATTGTAGACAATTTTCCACGAATATCAATATTTTAATCATAAAATTAAAACCAGTTTTATTAGCCCGTGCCTTCGGCATCTTGGGTCTAAGAAAACTGGTTTTAATCTGCGGAAAGCTATGTATAATACAGTTAGGGAGTTGAATCCATTTTTATAGAAGCAGAAATATAATCTATGATTATGGTTTGGACCCTCTAAAACTGTAATCTACCTTTCCACTTTCCCCTCTCTTGGTGAAGATATCTTCAACGCCGATACGATTTTTGAATTGTAAGATTCCACTTTCCCCTCTCTTGGTGAAGATATCTTCAACGCCGATACGATTTTTGAAATTTAAGATTCCACTTTTGCCTCTCTTGGTGAAGATATCTTCAACAAGAGAGACCAAAGTGGAATCTTATATTTCAAAAATCGTATCAGCGTTAAAGATATCTTCACCAAGAGAGGGGAAAGTGGAAGGGTAGATTACAGTTTTAGAGGGTCCAAACCATAATCATAGATTATATTTCTGCTTCTATAAAAATGGATTCAACTCCCTAACTGTAATATGATGCAATAAATAACCTTTCATATATATGTTTGTATATACATTGTATATAAATACAGCAGAAGCTGTTTATAATAAGATCTCGAAAATGGGGTATTCCTGTCCAGTTTTTTGTTTAGGAATGAATAAATGATGACCTATCGGTCCATCATTTATTCCCTCGGGTAAGAAATATTCATTCCTAAACAAAAAACTGGACAGGAATATCATTCTCATTTAAACAAAAACTCATTTTTATGCTAGTAAAATGTGGTTTAATTTTGGTTTTTAAAATTCATTTATTTCCCTTGTATAATTTTTCTTTCTTTTAGTAATTAATAAAAATTATAAAATCTTCCAAAAAAAATTAAAAATCTTCTAAAATCATACCAGGGATATAAATGAGATACCAGGGAAATAAATGGGGTATTCCTGTGAATAAATGATGACCTATCGGTCCATCATTTATTCCCTCGGGTAAGAAATATTCATTCCCAAACAAAAAACTGGACAGGAATATCATTCTCATTTAAACAAAAAACTCATTTTTTATGCTAAAATGTGGTTTAATTTTGGTATTTAAATTTCATTTTTTCATTTTTCTTTCTTTTAGTAATTAATAAAAATTATAAAATCTTCCAAAAAAAATTAAAAATCTTCTAAAATCATACCAGGGATATAAATGAGATACCAGGGAAATAAATGAATATTTACATCCACTATTTAAGGGGTTGTTTATATGGGAATGATCTTTCTCTTAGGTCTACTGCCTGTTTATAGTAAATATCGATAATGACCTTTCTCTCAGGTCTACTGTCATCAGGGATGCTTTGAAATTGTCCTAGTCAGGTTTTGGGCTAATTTAAGGTATGTCAGTCCTAGATATAAGTATATCCCCAAAAAAAAAATTGTTTAAAAGAATTTCTGTACCTTTCCTTATTTTATCTATGAATATCCATGTTCTTGTTTCCTAAGTGAATAATACTAAATATAATAACAATACATTAACAAACTAAGTCAGGTATATATTCTATTGTGAAACTGGGAGTGAAAAAAATGTAGGAACAGCCCATGGTTAGACATGACCAATCAATCATATTACATGTCCGCTGCTTTTTAGATGGCCATACAGTACAACTTAAAATCTCAGAAACAGCCAAAGTAACCTTTTAAAAGATTATAAGATAAAAGAGGGTCTGGGACGGCTAAGCTTTTTATTTTAAAGGGGGTAAAATAAGGGTGTCAAAAGTTTGAATAGGATAACGTAATGTATTTTTCAAATGTTGATTTCAAAGTTTTGAGAGTGAAACAAAGATAAGGAGAAATTTGGGCTGTAATAATAATTTTCTATTTTAATAATGGGAAACATGTGCAGTGCAGTAATGAATGGACACCAATTTAAGAGCCAAATGGTTTAAGTTATGTTATTTGAATAAGACACAAGGCATCTTTGGCCAAAAAATACTACATATTTTTTATTAGTTTTTAGTATAAAAGCTTTTCTCGTATTCATTTGAATCCGGTGGATAGGAACCGGTTCTCATGAATACGAAAAAACTATGTCTAGCATCGTATTATGTCCAGTTTTCTACGAATATAGAAATGTACAATCATAAGATTAAAACCAGTTTTTTTAGCCGGTGCCTTCGGCACCACGGGGTTAAAAAAATCTTATAATTGTACATTCTATATCCGCGGAAAGCCGTTTATAATACGATACGAGAAATAACTATTCTTTAACCAGGTCCGTACGCCATACCGAACAAATGTCAGCCAATGTATTCATCCTATTATATAATGAAGTAAGCGTTTTTTGTCTGTCTCGAAGGATCTCGCTAACCGCTGAACCGATGTTGTTCTCCATTACAGTAAAGCTTCTTATAGGTCCTGGGAAGGTTTTAAACTATTTTTGGGGAGGGTGTCCTAACCCCCCTCCCCCCAAAAAGTTTTTTTACTCTTTTGAAACTCAAATTTAGAAGGGGATAAGGTCGACTTTTCCCCCTCCTACCTTAAGTGCCCCTAGAGGCTTCTAGGGGCGTAGCCGCTAGTTTAAAATAAAGCAGATTTTCTCTAGACATTCCACAGTATCTACGCATTTTCACTTTTTGCTTAGCAATTGTAATCTTTTTAGTAGCGAAACTACTCTATAATTCAATTTATCTGTCCGTCAGTCAGTCCGTAACGACATGGGGGAAATGGGATTTACTCAGCTCCTATAAAAAATAGAATGCTGACAACATTCCCATCATTAAAGAGCACAATTAACTATTAAACATCAATGGCAGTCGGACGGCTTTTTAGCAGGTTTTAGGCTATTTCTTTTAATTTTCACATTTTTTCCCATATCTTTGGTGTTTATGGTCCGATTTTCAAAACATTTTCAGTTTAAGATGTCAAAATTAAATTTCCCGTCGTTTGAAGAAAACAACTATGAAGGTCATACTGCCTTATTACAAGTTTTTGGCTAGTTTTGTATTTTTTACATTTTCCTCCATATCTTTGGTGTTTTTAGTCCGATTTTCAGTAAATTTCCCGTCGTTTGAAGAAAACAACAATGACGGTCAGTCCCATCCACGAATATTCGTGCTTCGCTAATTATGGATGTTGTCATCCGTGTTACTTACAATCAATCGTTTATATTTAATATATGGTCTTTAATTATCGAAATCCTGAAAATTTTAATTTAATTTTTTTAACTTTTTATAATATGAAACATAAACTTTTCGGAAGGCTTCAGATTTAGAAGTGTAATTAATCCTGTTATAGATATGAAATAGATAACAAAACAACAAGCAAAAATTAGTAGTTTATCGCGTTAGTTTTAATTTTCTATGACATAGAGAAGTTTTCTTAAAAAAATAGTTTTGTGTAAATGAGAATCATTAGAAATAACATGAACATTAAGAAAGCGTCCTTTTATTCTTTTATTTAATTAATTTCCTTTAAGTGTATTTTTTTTTAGAACAGGAATCCTTGCACTTGCTGACAGTTTGATTAATGCATATATAGGTCTTGATTTTGTAAGAACTAACACATAGATAGGCGCTTTAAATTATTAGACCAAAGATATAGATAGTTTAAAAGAGGTTTTTGTACGAGTAATGACATGTCAGGTACTTTTTAAAAAACAGAAAAAAGAGAAATAAAATAAACTGATACCCTGTTATATAATAGAACTTTGAGAACTTTGTACAATCGAACCAATTAGATTATTAATTTTAGAGAATCTTCATTTAGGTCCTGATGGATTTAGGCAGTTTTACTATTTTATTTAAGTTTTAGAAAGGTTTTAAGCTTTTTAACTACCACCATCTAATTTGCGCAAAAAGAAATTCACTAATATCATGTAATTTAAATAAAACATAATAATCTCTTGTATATTGATTATCATTCATAAAAACTCTAAAATTTTAACTCTAGTATTTGATAAAGTCTTAAGTTTGTGATCCAATCAGCACATAGACTAACATCCATCAATCCACTGTGGACAAGGATAAATATTATCAAAATTCTAATTTTAACTCTAGTATTTGATAAAGTCTTAAGTTTGTGATCCAATCAGCACATAGACTAACATCCATCAATCTACTGTAGACAAGGATAAATATTATCAAAAATTAAAGAAAATCGAACACAAAGTTGTATAATATATATCTATACCTAGTTCAAATGAATTACTAGTTATCTATCGCATCGTATTATAGACAGCTTTCAGCGGTTATCAAAATGAAAACTTATAAAATTTAAACCAGTTTTGTTTTGCACAAGGGGTCAAAGGTCAAAGCTGAAATTGTTTTTATGATTTTTATTTTAATACTCATGGAAAATTGTCTATAATACAATGATATACTTGATTTTTCAGTATGGCTGAGAAACGGTTATAATCCAGCATATAATAATCGTTTTTCAATCCATAGTGTATTTTCTTTTCTTTTAATCATACTATTATCTTTTAGGAAGAACATTCTCTGTCTTTATTATTCAAATGTGTATCTGTCTTTGTCTCACCTAATCCAGGGAGGGAGAGTTCAATGGCAGATAATTTTAATCTACATATCTTTAATTAATAATGTATATTGAATCAATACAGCATGTTTGTATTAAATCATTAAAACCTGATATTATTACAACCTTTCCCTTTGCTTTACTCTTCAGAACCCTTTTATAAATGCCTAAAATATGATTTAGGAGGAAGTTCAATTTATCTTCCATTGTACCACCACAGCTTATCAAATAACGTGGGTTTTAACAACTAAATTTGAATATTGTTTGTCATTTAAGTGATTCTAATGGGTTTGGATAAAACTCTTATAAACATAAATATTATAAATAAATGTATATTTTTTATTGGCTTATAATATATGTATATACAACAAGGATAAAAATATCAACAAAAGAGAAGCTTAACAAATAATACATTTAGAAAGTTTCGCTAAGGTAGAGAGATTGATTAAAAAGGCAATTTTTGGTTTTTGATCACAAAAAGTTAAGTTTACAATTAAATAAGAACAAAACCTTCTTAGAAATCAAGAATTGCAAAATAAATTTTTATTCCCCGATAATTAAGAAATTTTCTGTCAAAGAGAAACAAATATCCTTGTCTGAAAATTCAAAATATAATTATAGAGTAAGGACTTTTAGACTGATCAAATATTTTATTTAGTGAAAAAATAATAAGAGTAAAGTGATAAGTTAACTTTTTGGCTAGTATTTTTATGAAACCAGTTAAATTAAATTTTTAGATCAGTGGCGTGCACGACGATTCACCAGGGGGATGTAAAACTAATATGGGGTGAAAAATGGAAAGACAGGCCCAGCTAATTTGAATTTTAAGGTGGGCGTTGATACCCCACTACGATTTGAACACAGTAATAGTGTCTGACTGATTATGACGTAACAAAAAAAATAGCCAATGAGAGGCCGTTATTGACCAATGGTAAAATTTATAGTGGCCTCTCATTGGCTAATTTTTTTTGTTACGTCATAATCAGTCAGACACTATTACTGTGTTCCTACGATTCTATACCGAACGCCAATTTAAATTTAGACTTACATACATATGCATACTGAATAGGAATTTAATATGGTCTTTATTTGTCGCTGTATAGTTAATAGTAATGAAGCTATTGTGTAAAAAAGGGACTCTTTAAAATCAAATAGATTATAATCTAAATCTTTTATTCTGATAAATGTTTAATGAGTGCTCTAATGGCTAACTCCATTAATTAAGAAGTATGTCTTACATTACAAATTCCCTATGTAAACTTTACTCAAAGAAAGAGACAAACAATCTAAATTTAAATACAAAATCAGTTAGGCTGGCATGAAACCCATAAACAAAACATGTATAGCCTTACAAACCCCTAATACCGGGTTAAAAATAGTCTCAGCTATACATAAATTTTATACATTTAAAATTTTGTTCATACTTAGAACTTACAGCAAAAGTTAAAAGAAACATATGAAAATCTATATTAAAATTGGGGACTCCATCGGTATAGCGATTAGCGAGATCTCAATAAACAGACAAAAAAATACTATATTATAATTTAATGATTTTCTATAAAATATGTGCGTTTCCCAGATTTTCTTGTGTTCCGGCTAATCAGTAACATTCCCTAAAATTGACATTTTACTGATTAGTTACCAGTGTTTATTCATTTCATCTAAAATATTTTCTTTTTAGTGTCTTTTTATTCATGTTCTAAAGACATAAATTTGATTTTAATTTTGATTAGATCATTGACAGCTATCAATTTAAATTTTTTGGGGGGGTAATTTAATAATGTAAAAAGGTACCTATCTAAGAATGAAATACCATTAAATAATTTGCAGTCAAAATGCGCGTGAAGCGCGTCATAAATTTTTTTGTTAGGAATTATTTATTTTTGGGGGGTGGGTAATTACCCCCTCCTTAATGATTAAGGGAGCCTACGGCACCCCCATGGTGGGAGTAAACTTTAAATGGTGGGGGGGTAATCACTCCTTTACCCCCCCCCCTGGACGTCCTTGATTTTGACTAACCTAGCATTTTACAAACTTTTCAACCAATATTCTTAATCTTCATTAAGGGTTAATTTGTACATTATCATTGGGGATGTAGGTCAATTTATTGTTCATTGTCTTATCCCTTGAGATCCCTGGATTGTATAAACTCTTGTTTACTATGCTAAAAGGAGGATTTTAAATCCCTTGTTAGTTATACTAATTCTAATTTTAATCAGAGAAGCGCGTACACAGGAATTTGGAATGGGAGTATAAATATTCAAATTCTCCTTGTTATCATTCCCTTAATTCTTGAATGGTTAGGCTATAAAAATATTTATAAAATCCGATTAATATAATACTATTAATCCTTTTCGTCTCCAGGGGGTGTTGATTCCCCTTGAAGTTTTTGCAGGAAAAAAATTTAGTTATCGTGCCTTTTTTATAGGGAAAGGTTCTCGCTTAGTAGCCTAAAACCTACCAGGACAAATACTTCAAATATCGTGAAGCCGTTTTCGAGATCTTACTTGACTTACTACCTAATAAGGTTGAACAGATTGATTTATCTTTCATTTCCCTAGCCATGATTCTGTCCCTAATTCAAAGAAAAACATATATGTATATATTCGTTCTTGACCCTGATTCCGGATTTCACAACAAATAATAATTCCCCATAACAAGAAATTTTAACTACAAAATTGGGGAAATTTTATTAATCAGAGGCGTAGAAAGATGGATGTATGTTTTGACTTAATAATTAGTTGTTTAAAACAAGGAAGTCGTACATTCTAAAATGCATAGATATCAAAAAGTAGGAATTATTAGGAAAGAAAAAGTTTAAATTCAGGTAAAAATGAAAATATTGAAATGCTTATTTCATATTCATGACATTTCAATTTAAGTTTTATAGTAGCGAAGCTACTAATTAATTTAATTTGCCTGTCCTTCATTTCGTCAATCGGTCAGTCCGTAACGCTTTAGTTGATGTGATTTTCTCAGATGTTATTGAAGATAGATGTCTAATTATTTAGTGAAGGTTCCTATGACACATGCGCATCTAGCTTCTACATTGTTTTGTCCGTCTGCGTTGCGATCATGCTTAATATGACATAAAAGGTTCTTTGTTGTATATCTTTTTTCCTTTGTCATGAAAACTGAACATCTGCGCTCTAACAACTTTGTTCGTAAGTCCGCTAATAATGGATTTTGTCATCCTTGTTTTACATTTATATATAGATATACAGTGTGTTTTTTTTTTATGAGAACTTTTTTGAAAGCAATTTTACCCCACTTATAGTTATCAGAATTTAATGATTAATGGCTTTTTTTCTTCGTTTTTTAAGGGAAATTATGAAACAACAAAAAAAATTACAGTTTTTGTTGAAAAAGTACAGTAAAGTTGAAAATTAAAACTTAGGTGTCAACATCTAAAAATGGTTTTAGCGCATTTTTCTTATGTTCAAATATTCTACCTTTTGCAAGAATGGCTGCAAAACGCTTCAAAGTTGAGATATAGAGCTATAAATTTATACAGATACTATTGGGGACATGTACTAGAATAGGTCAAAGTTTGAAGGCCATATCTCAATCAGGGAGAAAGTACTGGCCCCCCAAAGTCGACTACTGAAAATCCAATTTTGAGCATAAGAAAAATGCGCTAAAACCATTTTTAGATGTTGTCACCTAAGTTTTTAATTTTCAACTTTACTGTACTTTTTCAACAAAAACTGTAATTTTTTTGGTTGTTTCATAATTTCCCTTAAAAAACGAAAATAAGCCATTAATCATTAAATTCTGATAACTATAAGTGGGGTAAAATTGCTTTCAAAAATGTTCTCATAAAAAAACACACTGTATATGTACATTTAAACTAAGTTTTTTTTTATTGCAAAAGCTACATTTTGATATATTACAGTTGTATATGTTTTGACAATCTAGTATTTATTAACTATGCACATTTTGTCAAGATTTTAGAGGATTTTTTTATTTTCTTGATTCAAATTATTCAAAGAAAGTAATAAAGATACTGAAAGAAAGTTAATTTGGAAGCTGTAAAATTTTTTGTGGGAGTAATACAAAAACTATTTTGTCCAATAAAAGCGAAGCTTTTTGAGCATTGATTCAACTTAGTAAATAAAATGTATGTTTTTAATAATTTATATGGGCTAAAATTAAAAATAGGATATAGAGATGTATCAAATAAATCAAGAAAAAATTTGCATGGATGGGGGGGGGGGCATTGGGCTGTTTATTACACTAGTCCCCCCCCCCCCCAAACGTCTTATTATAACGTTTTCTTATTCGGTGGCTTAACAATCTTGGGGACTTTTATTGGATTTTAATTGGTTGGTTTATTTAGTTGAGTGTCCATCGTTTCAACAACTAATTGTATTTTTTTGTATCATCATTGGGGATTTACATCAATTTAACGACCATTGTCTTATCCCCTTAGATCTCTGGTAAATTTGGGTAAAAATGGAACAAGTAGTAAAGAAGCGAGGGTACAGTGTTTTGCGCCAATCTTTCTGTACGTCCTGTTAGGTAGGTCCTGTTATAATCATTTATTTTCCAGAAAGACTAACCCTCTCTTTGCTTAAATGGATAAAAGAATTTAAAAGATTCTTAAATGCATATATTTAAAAGAATATTCATATTTTGTTTATGCAGTTTTGTCGCATAGATATGCAAAATGACTTTAATGTTGTTTGATTACATTAGATAAAAAAGATATGCTTTGGTATTAACAAGAACAGCTATGGTCCTAAAAAGCGCAGCAATAACAGAAAAAACAAAAATTGTGCGCAATCACTGCCGTATATTGTTTAAAAACTGTTTTACAACGTGATAAAAACAAAATAGGAAAACAAATAAAAAGGAGTGATAGTTTTCCTTTGATGATGAAAGTCAAGCTAGGGATAGGGTCTCAGTTCCATTGAAATATAGTAATTAAACAGATTGATTGATTTCTAATGATATATCCCTAAAATTGTACAAGTCATGATAAAATTTGATGTATTATTGATATTGTATAATGTTGCATAAAATCCTGATACTATTAGAGACCATTATTGCACGATTAAGCATATTGACAATATACTTATGGTTATTATGACGTAGCTTCTTTAAATTCATGTTAGCGTCTACGCTCCTAGAGGCATCTGGGAGTATTGGAGGGAAAGAGTTGGGGGAAAGTTGACCCTATTCTTTTAATCTTAGATTAAAAAAGAAAGTTGGTCTTTTTTTCTTAGGAGGGTGGAGATACCCTCCACAAAATTCTTCCCGGGCACTATAAGAAGCTTCACTGTAAAGGAGAACCATATCTGTTCAGCAGTTAGTAAGATCCTTCACTAAATACAGACAGACATCCTGTTATTATATGTAAAAATGAATAATTCATATTGTTTATTTCTAACGTGTTAGCTTTATTTGATAATAATAACAATCTTGAAATGGTGGTAGATTAATTTAACAATCATTCTTTATATAGTTTATTCATAGACTTATAACAAAGAGCCATGGGTTGTATAAAAATTGAAGATGGTGTTTTTACACAATGTTTTCTTATGCCCAGTGTCAAAAGGCATGTTATATGCCATATAGTTAAGCACCTCATATTTATATTTCATGGCGATACAAAATAACTCACGAAAAAAATTTTAAACAGCCACTAATAAATAATGTATCATTCCCTCAATTCTGTGTCAAAGGCTTAGTTAAAAGCCATACATTCTATGGTAAAACAACAGCAAAAACAGTTAAAATAGATAAATCAAGTGTCAAAAAGCAAGTAATATGTAACCTAGTTAAGCCACCACTAGTAATTAGGGTGCTACACAATCACAATTATAAAAAGCAGAAAAAGCTAATTTACAGGGAAATACCGTAATAAGTGATAAAAAATACATGGACGTCCAATCCCCCCCCCTCCCAAATAAAAAAAGCTTGGACGTCCTATATGATTATTAGCCCCCCCCGAATTTTTATTTTCAATTTTACCCCCCACCCCCCAAATAAAATTAATTTAATGCATTATTGATGTGATGTTGGAGGAAGTTTATGACTTTTTTTGTATCCCCACAAAATTGTGCATATAAAATTTATGATGGAGTAAAAGTGTTATAACATAAAATCACATGCACACATACGCATATGTACAAAGAATAATTCAATAAAAATGGTCTTACAAAAACCGAGAAAAAAAGTAGTCCTATATTTTAAAATATGACGTTCAGAAAGGGTCATTTTAATTATCCAATCTCAGCTTTTCTAAAAGCCACTAATTCTTAATTCATTATATTCTTTTTTGTTAATAATTACAGCAACAAAATTGTACAATGGCATCCAATCAAGATATCAATAGAATTATTTTTTTTATTACAGAAACGTTTGATGAAAAAAGTTTTTATAATGGTATACAAATGAAAAAGTACATGCTGAAAAAAATAAAAAAAAATAGAGAAAATCTATCATCACATCTTAAACAAACAAAAAAATATTTTATATTAGTTTTGCTATGTGTAATGAAAAAGTTAAACATTATTACTTGAACACCTAAAAGTTCGTGTGTCTCTTGTAAAATAATCCACCATTTTATTTTATTCTACCTTAACTAAACCATGATATAGTAAATATGATGGGTTGTCTGTTGGTCTGTCTGTTATACATGCATTTATGATATAATTAGAAAGTCTGGAGTTTTTATGTTTTATTTGCTAATTACCATCAATTATACATTGAAGTCGCCATCAAAATTTGTATGATTAAAGTGCTCAAATAACTCACCAAATGCATGCAAATACAAATTTTCAAATATTTTATTTCTTTTGAATCTTAAGGTTTTATTTTATCTTAAATGTGTATAGAATACGTGGATGCGTTGAAAGGGGAAAATTTGTCTGATCAGTTCGTTCATCCAGTAGGAGGGAAGGGGATCGGGTAAATGGGGTCGATGGAGGTTAGCATCATTTTAGCCAGCTGGGAGTATAACTTTATTAGAGTACATGAAAATCTGGTGCAACATCGATTCATTTTGATAAATTCACTTATTTAGGGGTATATAATGAATAAAAATATTGCTAGCTTGAATAATTTTATGCTAAATTACAATTCTATCCAAAAAAAACTATATTGCCCTAATTTTAGTGTGCAAAATAAAAAGCAAACAAAAAATGTCATAATTACTCAGATTTATCTCTTTTTTTTAGGTTTGTCTAGGATAAGGAAGCAAAATTATAGAAAAAAGATATTATAACAGAACAATGTAAACAACAGGACAATGATTTATAAATTGACCAACTCCTATTTAAGATTTTTGGAAGATTAAATTTATTGGGAGAAACCTTCAGGTAACCCCAAATATGATAAACAAAATAACCACTCCAGAGGATTAAATTATTTATAAGAAAATTTTGTTGTTTTGTCTTAGTTTTTAGTACAAAAAGTATTGAAGCTCACTAATGAGAGAATGTGTTTATTCTAAATTCTATGTCTGTTCTGTTTATTATTTTGTAAGACTTGGCTTTGTCTATGTCCAACTATTTCGTGACCCCTGCAAATAAAAATAGACCTAAAGAGAACCGACAAAGTTTTAGTACTTTCCTCCCTTAAAACAAGGATGCCAACGTTTTTAGATGCATAGGAATGGCATTAAAAGATTCATGTACAAAATTAGGATAGCGATTATCTAATAATAATATAAATAAGGTTTAATTTATACAATCATATAAGAGGACGGCAAGAAAATATGTAGAATAAGAAAAAAATGACAGTCATACTGACACCAAATTTACAGACAGACAGATAAACATATTTATAGAGATCACTGTTTTATTGGTCCATTGAGACTTACTAAAGACGAGAATATTTTTCTCTCTCAAAATAATACGTGGAAAACTATTTATATTTAATTTTAAAAAGTGTAAAAGATAAAAATTGAAAATTGAAGGTACATCAAATACTTATATAGTAACTTCACTCTTAAAACTTGCATTTCATGAAGTTGGTAATTGCTAGGCTAGTTATAATGAATTTTCCTTTGCCAAAAAAGATATAATAATTTATATTCCTCAAACTTTTTTCTACATTTGATTAATGTCCATCTGTCCATGCAGATCGCAAGAAATGTTTTAATTTTAAACACAAAATATCATTTTTAAATAATGATTATTGTCAATGGATTCATAGCATTTTAATTCTAATTTTACTCGTGATTTCAAGTAGTAGGGTTCTTTTTGTCTGAAGCTTAATAACTCGAGAATTGTTGGTCCGAATTGGTTGTTTATTTCAGGTAATATTTTTATATATCTTAAGGTGGATTTTAGCTATTTAGCTAAGTAACTAAAGTAAATAAAAAACAAAAAAAGTTATTTCAAAATCAACCCCTCCCCCCCCTTTAAGTGTCCCTAGAAACGTCTAGAGGCGTAGCCGCTAGTAAATTATATAGCAGATTTAAAGTTCCTTTGATTAAACGCGTGTGTTGGTTGAATTTAGTATAAATTTGGTAAATATACCATGCAATTCTTTCTGCCTAATATATACATAATTATACCAAATTCTACATTATATGTTGAAATAATGGAATTTAGTTAGATGGAGAGGGCATTTAAAGAGATTCAAACATATTTTTGATAACAATTAAAGTAAGTAAAAGTTAAAAATATATTTACGTTTGGCTTTAATAAAGAAGCTTTAAAGACATGTAAACAGGCCGTAGAATATAGGAAAATCGTAAAAAAAAAACTAATGAAACTATTTATTATCTATTTATTTACATCTGTTTATATATGTATATATATTTCTTAATAGACTATTCGTTTCGAAGAGGGTGTTATGATTCTCTCTTAATATTTTTTTATTAAAAATTTTAAGTTGACAGATCCTGCCGTTTATGTGATCTTATATCCAATTGGCAAATTGCATATTAATTACTAAATGAAAATGAAATGCTGTATCTTTCTTATTATATCCATTGAATGGTGTTGCCTATTATTAAACACATATGAATAAGGCAAAGCCATAAATGTATTTACAATGGTGTTTTAACAATTCCACCACTGCGTCTGTCTTAAGCCCAATATATAAAACAATAAATGTTATTAATCACAAATAAAAGGTTTAATAAATGATATGTTATTCAAAATTTATTCTAAATATTAAATTAGAAAATCCGCAAAAAAAGACAAAAATTTCGCGACATCAAAGGAACATAAGATTTTATTTATGATACACCTTAGAGTATTTAGTTACATTTATTAAGGAAATATTACCTTACTTGCTTGAATAGGGATCAATATATAAAAATAAATTATTTAGCATACATTACCCTTACCATTAATCCTTGCTAATAACTCAAAAATAAGTTTGAGATCTTTAAATTTCTTATTTTTTATATTGCTAAGTTATTTTTTAGAAATATAAATCTTTCCTTTCAACTAATTGTTTTTCAAAATGCATGCCTCGAGCCTCAAAAGCACACTTTAATATTAAGGCATGTGTAAGATTATAAGTAGCGCAGCTACGCTATAACTAGCAGTATCAGAATGTCCATCACTGTGTAAGTTATACCAATATGTTAATTGTTTATGAATACTATGGCTCTTTTTACATTGCAACAGATTACCGCGTTTGTAGACACTTTTTATAGACTAGTGCACAACACAAAACGCACAACACATACACATCTTCAGTCTTCTGTAGGTTAGATATTCCATATTTCATATTTATAAAAGTTGACTGTTCTTTGTAAGTTTCTGTTTGCGCCGCATGGACAAAATTGTCCATGTTATATAATACAAATAATATAACATGATACAATCTATATTGTACATAATAGATAATAAATATTATATAATGTTTTACAATGTGTGTATGATTGCCATTGTATTAGGTACTAGCGGCTACGCCCCTAGAGGCCTCTAGTGGCACTTTAAATGTTTTTTTAATATTTAAAATATGTCTATTGCGTTAGACGTTTATGTTTTGCGTTGAACTCAATTCTAAAATCGTGAATTTAAAAAAAATTAAATTTAAAAAAAAAATTTCTTGGGAGGGTGATGGTACCCTCCCCCAAAATAGTTAAAAACCTTTCCGGGACTTATGAGAAGCTACCCTGTTAAGGAGAATCCGATCGGTTCAGCGGTTAGCGAGATCCTTCGGTACAAACAGACAGACATCTTGTTACTTTATTATGAGGGTATAAGACAAAATGTTAAGGTATCGAAATGTTCATTCATTGATAGTTAAAGGGGTAATCCAAAAAATTACCCCCCCCCCCCCTAAAACTTTAGACTTCGCGCAATAGTTAAAAGCCTTTAGTTTTTACAAATCAGGTAAATTTGGGCTCATTTCCTGGCCAAAGTGTGGGTCTTAAAAATCATCTTTTTTATATTGTAACATCTATTGATCATTCTTAAATAACAGAGTTGAGTTGATATAAACGCTTCAGTAACTTATAACTCAATTCTGACCAAACAATAGGCGCATCAAGTGATCATTAATTGGCACTAAGTTTTGGAACATATATGCTTACATTCTTTGGATGTTATTTAGCTGTTCAAATTGTTAAATTTCACTTTTGATCATTTGTAAGAAACAACTGAGCACTGGTCATCTTAATTGTAGTGATAATTGAATTGATTGATGAAGGAAATTAATTAAGGAACAAAATGTACAAATAATTAGAAAGTAAGTATTGGTCATCTGTATATGAGATAACTAGTCCAGTGGTCATGTGATTGATGGATTGACAGATTGTAACTGAGTAGTGTCCATACGTTACGAAAAATATCTTTAAACTATCACATTTATCAATATTTAAAAAGGTGTAAAAATGTAACTTTAGGCATTCAATGTAACGAAATACTACATTGGCCTTAACGTTTTTCAAAGATTTGACATAATTAATAATTTTCTAATTAGCAAATTTTCAGTTGTTTTGTAATGCTACTCATTTAGGTTGACATGAGAAAGCTTTACAAAGGTCCATAGTTCACAGCAGGGGGCTAGAACTCGACATACCAGAGACCAGTTATAAAGAAGATAAGGATATGCCATGGAAAATGAATAGTAGAAAGGAATATACGAGTCAATTTTTGTCTCTGAGTTTAAAAATCTTCTAAGATTTAAAAAGTTTTTCTTACCTTTAAGACCTAATTAAAAGAAAGTCTACATTTTTTAATGGGGGGGGGGGGGGATGTAATTTTTGTGAGGATGGTTGCACCCTTCCTCAAAATAAAACTCAATAGGGCCTATGAAAAGCTACACTGTAAAGGAGAATCATATCGGTTCAATGGTTAGCGTGATTCTTTATTAACAAATGCTGGAAAAACATACCTGCAAAATTAAAATAATTTAATACATTCAAATATGATTTTATATTACAAAAACTTTTATGGGATAAAGCAATTACCTATTATGTTGCTAAAATTACTAAAATTATTCTTAATATGTAAGCTTAGAAGTAAGATAGATAAATTTAATAAATACGCACTTTAGGACGGACATTTTGAACATTATTGTCTTTACTCCTAATAATTTTAATCTCTAACAAACAAGAGAAATACAGCAGTACATAACTAGACGGATGGACTTACAAATCTAAGTTATAGAGCTGTATCAAAGAAAAATTATTTAAGAAGAACAATTTGCATCGCCCCTATTGACTATTATCTAAGGTATATGTAAGAGAAGGGGGGACTGGGGATTAAAAAAATTACCTAAAGAATTTAAATTAAAACTAGTTGCCTAAAACTCTCTCGGGATAATTTTGGTTAGAAAGATCTTAAACGACAAACAAGAAAAAGATGTGTAAAAGTATTCTGATTTTAAAAACTCTAAACCTTTTGTTAATCTTTTTCTCAAATGAATAAATTCTTTACTAAATTAAAGTAAGTAATAATTTAATTTAATTTAATTTAACTTCTGAACTGGTTGTCCTGAGTTCATTTTTCTTAAAGAAAATTTCTTTCTTTTTAACATCTAATATGAATGCTTTAAAGGTGATGATTTTGCTCAAATTTCGATGCTTATTTTAGCAGCTAAAGACAAGGCACTAAAAATTAGTAAAGAACCTATCAAGAACCTATCAAGATGGAATGAAAACAATTATTTTTCTCGAACATTGCTTTTAGCTTAATTTTGTTCAAAATTATTATATAAAGGTGGTATAGCAACATATCTTATTGAAAACTTTATTAATTTTGTTTTGAAATATAAAGACAACACAAAATATTTTAGTATTTGATTTTAAAACTGTCTCCAAATATAATTAGTTAATTTTTACAATATATTATAATATCTCTTGTTATTAACAATTTGTGTAAGACAACACAAAATATTTTAGTATTTGATTTTAAAACTGTCTCCAAATATAATTAGTTAATTTTTACAATATATTATAATATCTCTTGTTATTAACAATTTATGTGCTATTTTTTTTAAACTGTACATATATATTAATACTAAAGACTATGTGCTTTAATTATGAATAGTTTGTTCTTAAAGGAATAAATTATTAAATAAGAAACAGTAGCTGAGCTTGTAATAAAGCATCATTATAATAAAGGAGGGAATTAATTTATTAAAGATCAACACTGTAACAGATAAGAAACATTTACTTAAAAGGTTGAAAATAAATTGAAGTGAAAGTAAAACTTTTTGGTAGCAAAGCGACTCTATTACTCTACAAATAATTTTAAATGTCCGTCTATTTATTCGTCTGTATTGTTTTTTTAGGCATGACTTTCACGGCTGCAACAAAATGTTTTTATTTTGTTTTGTTTTTTAGTACTAAAACTAAGTATATTTTCTAATAAATAACGGGATATAATTAAACTTTCATTGAAAAGATTTGCTAATTTAAACCTGTATTTTAATCCCAACCCTTCTTTAATTTGTGTCAACCTTAGGTACAGATTCCTTGCTTAGACACCGGAAGGCTGTTTTGGCTTCTGCCCAACTGTGCTTTGTTGATTCAGGTTTCCGTCAAGTAATTCTATTAGAGTTAATATAGAGCTCCTGCTCAACTATTCTTTGTTGATTCAGGTTTCCGTCAAGTAATTCTATTAGAGTTGATATAGAGCCTTTGTCCAACAATTCTTTGTTGATTCAGGTTTCCGTCAAGTAATTCTATTTGAGTTAATATAGAGCTTCTGCCCAACTATGCTTTGTTGATTCAGGTTTCCGTCAAGTAATTCTAGTAGAGTTAATATAGAGCTTCTGCCCAACTGTGCTTTGTTGATTCAGGTTTCCGTCAAGCAATTCTATTAGAGTTAATATAGAGCTTCTGCCCAACTATGCTTTGTTGATTCAGGTTTCCGTCAAGTAATTCTAGTAGAGTTAATATAGACCTTCTGCCCAACTGTGCTTTGTTGATTCAGGTTTCCGTCAAGTAATTCTATTAGAGTTAATATAGACCTTCTGCCCAACTGTGCTTTGTTGATTCAGGTTTCCGTCAAGTAATTCTAGTAGAGTTAATATAGAGCTTCTGCCCAACTGTGCTTTGTTGATTCAGGTTTCCGTCAAGTAATTCTATAAGAGTTAATATAGAGCTTCTTCCCAACTGTGCTTTGTTGATTCAGGTTTCCGTCAAGTATTTCTATTAGAGTTAATATAGACCTTCTGCCCAACTGTGCTTTGTTGATTCAGGTTTCCGTCAAGTAATTCTAGTAGAGTTAATATAGAGCTTCTGCCCAACTGTGCTTTGTTGATTCAGGTTTCCGTCAAGTAATTCTATAAGAGTTAATATAGAGCTTCTTCCCAACTGTGCTTTGTTGATTCAGGTTTCCGTCAAGTATTTCTAATAGAGTTAATATAGACCTTCTGCCCAACTGTCCTTTGTTGATTCAGGTTTCCGTCAAGTAATTCTATTAGAGTTAATATAGACCTTCTGCCCAACTGTCCTTTGTTGATTCAGGTTTCCGTCAAGTAATTCTATTAGAGTTAATATAGACCTTCTGCCCAACTGTCCTTTGTTGATTCAGGTTTCCGTCAAGTATTTCTATTAGAGTTAATATAGACCTTCTGCCCAACTGTCCTTTGTTGATTCAGGTTTCCGTCAAGTAATTCTATTAGAGTTAATATAGACCTTCTGCCCAACTGTGCTTTGTTGATTCAGGTTTCCGTCAAGTAATTCTAGTAGAGTTAATATAGAGCTTCTGCCCAACTGTGCTTTGTTGATTCAGGTTTCCGTCAAGTAATTCTATTAGAGTTAATATAGAGCTTCTACCCAGCTGTGCTTTGTTGATTCATATTTCCGTCAAGTAATTCTATTAGAGTTAATATACAGCTTTGTCCAACTATTCTTTGTTGATTCAGGTTTCCGTCAAGTAATTCAATTAGAGTTAATATAGAGCTTCGGCCAAACTGTGCTTTATTGATTTTTGTCTAATAATTCTACTGTCAAACTGCTTTTTTTCATTCCGTCAAGTAGTTTTATTAGAGATTCTTCACATTGTTACTTCTTATTCTTTTATCAATCTATATATTAATCTAATTTGTAAAAAAAAATGTATCTATTACTCTATTAAGATTTATTCCACATGGTCTAATGTCACGATAACTAACTTGCAAGTCATATATTATAGAAACATACACACAGAGTCAAAATAAAGGTTTTGGGCTAAACAGCTCGTTTAGGGCTTTTAGTTCGATGTCATCGGTTTCTTAGAAATACTACATATAGTTATGTTGTTATTTCTTCCATCTGAACTAAAATTGTAAATCAAGTTTACCACTTCACATATAAATTCACATATGCTGTGCTTTAGAAAATCAAAAAACCTATTCTAACTAAACAAATAAACCTACATTGTCCTAAAAGTTAATTTTCAATCTGTAAAACGAAAGATACATTTATGGGGTAGCTAAAGATTGGATTTAAGATACGAATCCTTTTTTCATTGCAGCCAATGATGAGGGACTTGTATACTGAGCAAACACTATACTTAAAACTTAATAGCGTGCATATGGTTTTGCTAGGGGCGTTTAAATCTTTTAAGGAAAAGGAGATGGCAGTAATACAATTTTATGGTTTATGTCGACAATTTAGAACTAGTTAAAAGGAACAGAATAACATTATATTTGTCAACGATTGGCCTGCGGAAGGGGGGTGGGGAGGTTATAACTACCCCCAAAACAAGAAAAACTGCCTTCTACTTTTATTCAATCCTTCAAGGTTCAACGATTGAAATAGCATTAACATAACGTTCTTTCAGTAAAGATTAAATAACACTACATATCTTTCTAAGATATTTCAAAGTTGAAATTTTTACAGCATGTTTTTCCGTGTCTTTGAAGGCGAACGGTCTCGTATCACTTAGTATTGTTCTTTTCAAAGTTGTATTTTGGGTGATTTGCTTTACAATTCCTTAAAATGACTTTTAATGTATGATATTTTTTTTTAAATGTCAAGTATATTTATCCTTAGTTTATTTAAAAGTAACAGGATAACTTGCCTGTCTGTTTAATCTTGTTAACCGCTGAACCGATATGGTTCTCATTTACCATGTAGCCACTCATAGGTCACGGCAAGGTTAATAACCATTTCTTTGGAGGGTACCACCAACCTCCCAAGAGAAAAATTGCCTCTAGAAAAATAAGACCACCCCGGCCCCGCCCTACCACAAATGCCCATTGAGGCCAGGACGATGTCTGTCTATTTGTTTCTATACCTATTTGTCTTTCTATCTGTGTAAATATCTCATTGTCTCCAAATGAAATATCAATTTGTTAAAAATTGATAATTATAACAGCTTACCAAAATTAATTAGAAAGATAAAAATCTGTAATAATTTTCTTGTGCTAATCTTATGATGCTATTTCCTGTCTTTTAGTTCGGGTCCTAAAGTCCTTCACTTATAGTTGTGTAACAATAGAATATTAAGCTAGTAAAAGCGGCAGTACAAAATACCTTCCCCGTAATACTGTAATAAATTGAGGTTGGATAAATTGTCGTTTGTTTGTCTTCACTTCACTTAATGTTAGGTTAGGTTTTATTGTGTTATTGGGTACTGTATAGCCCTGAATGGTTAGGGTATAGCAGCTTTAGGCCCCGCAGGGCAAAGGAAAAAAAGTCTCTTGATTTTTTTTCAGTTTTCCATAATAAGGGGGGGGGGATTCAATGCTGGATAGCAAATCTTAGGGAAGGCTCCTTTAACCCATTTTACTGTCATATTTTCAAACTAAATAAAACTAGGAATCCCTATTTGTGTGGTCCTAATAGATAAATCATTTTCAATTATTTAAACAAATAAATACCAATATAAAATATATCATTACATATTTTATTCAACAATGCCTCCAATTAGGTACACTAAAATTTTATTTTATTGGAATGCTGCCTGCCGAGCCCTGTGATACATGTATAAATACGTTGTAATACATTCACTTTGATATCAATTTCAAACATTTGCTAATTTGAAAATAAATTTGTTTTGCTTTTAAATATAGCAAATCCAAAAATTTCTTTCTTTGTTGGGAGTTTATAAAGTAAAACAAGGCCAATAACGTTCATCGATGTACAGATGTCACAGAAAAAAAAACTGCGTTTTCTGGTTTTGGAAAACAACCAGAAATAGTTTGGAAAAAAATACATCAAATTTAAACTTTAAAACAGATTTCTTTAAAAATAATACGATTTTCGTATTGTTTAAATGCAGCTGTTCTATTTTTACAAAATGAACATCGTTCGCGCGCATATTTAATGTTCTTCCATTACTACAAATGAATTTTTTTCCAGATTTTTACAAAGTTAATCCTCTCGAATTTTATAATTTAATAAAACATCTTTTAGGATTGAACTAAAATAAGATTTTAAAAGCTAAATTGTGGAATCATTATAGATCCATTTGTTTTATATATTTCTTGTTCAAAAACTTAAATACTAATAAAGTGTACTGAGTTGGATCTTTAAATCATTTCAATGGTGCGCCAAATCGGTGTGAGCAAACTTTCCACCAATGAGAGCACAGCATTTTACGAAATGCCGCGCTGTGATTGGCTGAAATTCGGCGCACCCCAATTTGGCGCACCATTAAAATGATTTAAAGATCCAGCTCTGAATAATCAAAATTTGTTATTTTCAATGAACACAAGTAAACTGAGACCCACCCACGAGCACGCAAGGGAAACATCTGTTCGCGCGTTTATAAGGTTTCACGCTGACCGTCAAATATCACAAATAAATAAAGTTGACACATCAATAGGATGACATTTGGGACATATTTGATAGTATAATAGAAATAAAATAACATTATTTTCATAAGACAATAACGTTTTTCATGGATCTAAAGGGATAAGACAATGGCTAATAAATTAATGAACATCCCTAATGATGATGCACAAAATTACTCCTTCTGTAAATTAAAATTAGTGTTTAAAACGCGTGAACACTCAACCTAATAAAACAACCAATCAAAATTCACTAAAGGCCACAAATATGTTAGGCCAACAAATAAGAAAACTTTAATATAAAACTTTGTGGACTAGGATAATAAATAGGTTAGAGAGAATATGAATAAAATAAAAGTTGTAAGCTTGGGAGAAGAACGTAAACACAATGAAACATGCACATATATTCAACTATGTGCGTGCACAGGAATTTTATTTTTGAGGGTAGAAAAAAGAGGAAGGCATTTTTCGCCAATTTCTTAATTAAGGGGAGGGGGCGTAGACACCCCATCCAAATCACCTTATAATAGTATATAGAATTTATATAAATATTGAAAAAAAAATTCGTTGTAATAACATAAACAAAATTGAACTATTTTCAAACATTCTAATTTTCTCAAAATAAATTAGAAATTATCAAACAAATGCCGACTTTAATATAAAGTAAATCAATTAGGAAAGGAATATGATACCTCAAGAATAACTATTTTACATTTTAAACAATTCCTTTTAGATAGTGTATTATTAGAAGAGTAGCATACACAATAAAAATCTACCACCAAATTACCTCCCAATTTGTATAAAAACTAAAATTAAAGTGGCTGGTTTGTCTCCCCGCCCCTTCCCTCTCTCTTTTGAAGTATTAACAATTCAGAAATCCAATTGTATTTTTGCAATTTTGTTAACTGTGCTTAATTATTATCCGAATTAAATCATGCTTGGAATTTCAATTCTCGCATAAATGGACTTTATTGTCCTTGTTATTTAAACAATCTTTGTTAATAATGAATACTTATACGTTGAATAACCTTTTATAAAAAAAAACAAGGACAATTATGTATATGAGTAGCGAACCTATAATAAGATACTATTGTTTAGGATTGAAGATCAGTTAACATTAGCTCTATTATATAAAGTAGTAAGTAAGTTTTTTTGTGTGTAAAGCTTAAGATTTTAAAACTGCTGAACTGAATCAGTTCTTCTTTTTAGGGCAGCTTCACATGGGTCCCGGGATGGTTGAGGTCATTTTTCATAATTAAGCATTTATATGGTTTTAAACGATTTTTCTATATAATTCGTACCCCTTCAAATACAAAGCCCCTAAATACTAGGAGCGCAGCTGCTGGAAAATATAAAAATATTAAAATACTAAGCAAGCTTAAAGCCCTTTATTTACAAAAATTGATAAACAGACATACGAATATATAATTGTACAGTAGCTATGCTACTTCTAATAAAAAACTATAAACACTTGAAAGAATAATAAAATTTGTCAAATAAAGAAAATACTCAAATTACAATTATTTACATTGTTATTTTACTAATGCTGTAAAAGTGGTACCTAAACCGATTGGTATAGGCAGAATTTATAAATTTGTATGATATTTAAAGTAGCACCGCTACTCCTTATTTATGGTATTTTCAAACATAAAGCAATCTAAGTAAGTTATTGGCGGACTTTAAAAAATAATAGCTAAGGATATGTTAGATTTTTATTGATGCCAAAATTCCAATGTTTACTTTTTTATACTTTAATTCCCTTTTCCCCATCAAAATTAAAATTAGATTATAACTGCTGCGCTATTTAATGGACATACTTGTTCTAGCTCAGTACTTAAGATTAAAGTTTCTCTCATAAACACTTCAAATGCATTTTTGAATAACAAACCTAGTAAATACTATTTGTTTATCAATTTTTACCCTTTGTTTGAGATAGGTAGCGCAGAAATAACAATACAGGATTCCTGATGAAAATATAACATTATAGTATTATACAGTAATATAAGTAATATTCTTTCTAAAAAATCCCGAAAACTTTAAAGAGTAAAAGCAAGACTTTAGCAGTTGCACCAATCACTGAATTCTTTCTTTGTACAAGACATTGTTTTAATCAATCCATGCTTTTTTCTATATTTTTAAAAGCGAAGCTTTTCTATAATTAGGGTCGGTCCTTCCCTCCGTCCGTCCGTAACGGATAGCTTTTTTCGTTAATTTAGACATGTTAGAATTGTCCTATCTATTTCAAACTTTGCATGGTGATTCCTTTAGAAGTTAGGTACGATTTAGAAAGCGTAGCAACTCTATAATCATTACCAGAATGTCCGTTCGTTCAATTTAAACATGTCGATTTTTTTACTTTTTTAACAACAAATTTTCATGTGATCTAATCATCCAATTGGTCTGATTTTTGGTATGTTGATTCCTGGGACAATAAAGTATAATGTTATAAGCGAAGCAACTCTATAATCAAGTCCTAAAAATGTAAGTAAGTTCATAAACATTTCCTGTATCTAGCAGTTTAACAACAAATTTACTTACAATTTTGGTTCGACTCTTATACATTTATATTTTGATTATTCAGTTCTGACACTATACAAATGTTAATGTCCGTTTGTCCTACCGTTTCAGTGCTTCGCTTTTATGGATGTTGTCATCCTTGTTTTTTGTGTATTTTAGATAAAGAATGCCGTTTTAAACTGCTAAAAATACCCGTAATCATTTAATCTGATATGTTTAATTATAACAGGACCATTCTATCCCTATATAATGAGACATGCAAATTTATATGTCTTAGACAATAGAGTTAACATAGATAAACTTTAAATGTTTTTTTATTTCTCTAAAGTTTATTTTGTATCTTTTTATATATCTATAATACAAAGTAGAACGATGTCTGTCTGTCTGTCTGTATGTCTGTCTGTCTGTCTGTCTGTCTGTCTGTCTGTCTGTCTGTCTGTCTGTCTGTCTGTCTGTCTGTCTGTCTGTCTGTCTGTCTGTCTGTCTGTCTGTCTGTCTGTCTGTCTGTCTGTCCGTCTGTCCGTACGTCCGTCTGTCCCTTAAGATATCGGTAACCACTAAACCGATTGGATTCTAGTCATCAGGGTATATTCCTATTGGTCCTGTGGGGGTTTTAAGCTATTTTCTTGGGGAGTGGGACACCCCCAACCCCCCTAAAAATGAAAAAATCCCCCCTCCAATTTTTTTCTTTTTTTCTATTATTTGAAATTAGTGGTGGAGTGGGGGCTTCTCACCAGGTACTTAATTTTTTTTCATTAATTACCTGTTGGGGCAAAGCCCCTAGAGGCTAGGGGCATTACTCTAAATGCACTATGTCTATTATTTTGAGACTTGTTAATAACAAGATTGCACTGAAGCAATCAATTTAAATTTTACACACACGTACCCATTTAGGACTGGTTACTTTAAGGTCTAAAATTAGGTATTAAACTGTCCGTATATTTTTAGTGACTGGAAAATAGGACTCATTAAATTTTACTTCTTGTATTTTTATTTTAAAAAAAGGAAGGGGGGGTAGAGTTTGATCAATCTACTCTAAATTTTGCAAGAGATAAAAAAAAGTTTAAGAAAAGCATACCTAATTCGTTCTGATATTTGCACGATCTTAATTGACAATTACACTGGCAAATTAAGATCAAAGTGTCTTTACATCTAGTTAGTTTGGTTTAATTATTATTTCTTTGATTTCCTTGTTCCTATTTACACTTAAGCTCATTTATTTTCAAACCTAAGAGTATTAGGTGCATGGTTGTAGAATGCTTTGTAGTTGACCTTTTCAATGGATTTCATGCATATTTTTAAACTAAGTGTCTACACTGAAAAATCTATTTTTAGCATCAAAGCTAATCTATAATTCGAAATGTTCGTCTGTCCGATAAAATCGTGAATTTCTTGGCTTTTATTCAGGACAGATAACTAATTTTAAATATTTGATTTATTTGATGAACATTTACTTTATTTGATTCGTCGGTTTGTCTGTAATGCTCTAGGAAAATACAACCTTCATAGAAAAATTATTTTCTCGCGTTACATAATAAATCTATGTAGTAATGTTAATTTAAAAAAAAAAAATTTTAAAGATAATCTTATTTAAATTATTCATATAAATGCAAATCTATAAAGTAGCTTTCATACTTTAGTAGATTACTCTTTAAAAACAAGGATAACAACATCTATGAAAGCGAAGCTTAACAAACATAAAAAGGAGCAGAAAACTTTTACAAAGTTAACTTCTTTGTTTATTTGTGAAGCTATCCAAATAAAAATGTTTTAAAAGATCGTAAGGGACACATTGTGCCTCATAGCCAAAGAATGCGTCATTTAACCAGATGGCCAACCATAGAAAAGATTCACAATCTCAAAAATCCTCCATAAAAACGGGTTTATCTATGTTAAACTTTTATTACAAGTATGGAAGGTATATAACACCCCTTTAATCTGTGTGCTTGCTTTATGACATTAATTTTAGGATTTAAAACCTATAATTTAAGAAATAGTTTCCAGAAATAGAAATACATGCAAAAGGAAGGTGATAATGCCCCTAAAAACAATTTTTGTTCTTCATTTTATTGTACTACTGGTGGATTCGCCCCTAGCCTCTAGGTAAGTTGTCCCATGAATGGAGAAAGCAATAACATGATGATATGCCTTGCAGCTGTTTCTTTAAAAAAATGGTTGGGGGTGTTCTTTTTTTCGGTTGATGAGTCAAACTGTAACAAAATAGCTCCAAACCACTGCAGGAAGAGTAGAGCCCAATCATTTTAGCGGTTGTTAAAAGCTTAGGCTTTAGACTGACAGATAGGTAGACGGATGTACGGACAACATGAGTCAAAGAGTGGATACATTGTGCATCAAAGTGGTTTATTTATTATTCAAGAGGTGACAAAGAATTTTTAGACGGCGCGTAAAAAAAGGTTTGCTTAAGATTTGTTGTGCATTTTTTGAGTTCATTCAATGTTGTTGATATTTCTAATTTTCCTAACAGCGGAACTTCTCTAGGACATGTCATTACATCCTATTGACCACTCGTTATGACCGGTTATGTGATTTGATGTACACTTTCTAATTCATTGGTAGATTTTATAGATTTGCTTTAGAAGATTTTCTTTGAGTTTCTTTTCAAGATCTTTAGTTGTTTTTGAAGCGTTGTTGTAGCAATTTTTATGCATTGCAAGCAGTTTTCATTTTATACATTTTATAGACTTTGTAAATGCTATTCATAGACAAATAAAAATAAGATATAGATAAAGATTCTTAAATCTAAGAAAAATAAAAATTAGAAATTCCTCAATTTAGGTTTTATGTGCTCTAATCATTTGGATAGATAAACTTCAGAAAATACATTTAAACCTGCGCAACAGCATTAATGCAACAATTTGCTGTTTTTAGATTTTTAAAGGACAAACTTACTCCTACTGGACTTGCTAATAAACGAGAAATCTTATAATTTCTTTAGTTTGAATTTATAATAATGAAATTTGAAAGACGTATTGATCTCATCATCACTAGATAAAAGTTTTATCAGCAGATTTATTGATAATTTTTGCATTAATTTATCGAACAAGTATGCATAGTTTTAAATATCTCTAAAGAGCAATTTGTAAGGTTCGAGACATTCCTATAATATAAAGCAAAAAGGTTTATTTGTTTGTCCGTTAAGATCTCACTTTTAATTCAACAGATTGAGTATTCCATTTTAAGGAGGCTTTACACAGATAGTGTAAGGCTATTTTATCTTTAATTTTAAGTCTTTGGGACCGGGAATGTTATTTGTACAATTGTATGTACTTCTGTCTTTCAGTCAGCATTCTCTTTTGAGTAAAAATTAGCCTTTTTCAAACTACCATATATAAAAAGTAATCTATTTACTTTAAAAAAAAAAAACATTATTAAACAAATTAGACAAGATTTAAAATGACTTGAACAATTTAAATTGAATCTGACACAAAAATTGCCATAATTTTTGTCCAATTTCAAGCAAATTATCATATTTATTATTTTTAGCCCTCTGTCTATAAAGTTCTTTAAGTAAACTCTTCCATTTTACTTTACATGCAATAGCTACACATATAATAAGTCCATAAGTAGAGCAGTAATAAATAGATCTAATTTAAAATCAAAGGTAATTGGTCAATATCAGTTGCATGCACAGGGTTTTGTCAAAGGGGGTTGAACCTTGAGAGGTTGAAGAAAGAAAAGTCAGGATGGGCTACCTATATAAATTTTAAGAGGCCGGGGGAGAGGGGAGGTTCACAACTCAACAACCCGCCTATGTTCATAAAAAAGTGGTGTGTAGGGGGTGGCAAAATCTCCCTTAAAATTGAAATTGGGATATAATGTCCTTCCCTAATCCTCCCCTCCATAAAGAATCAATGTGCACGCGACTGCTTGTGTATATATTATTTCAAAATAAGAACTCCATTAAATCGATATACCCTAACTTAATGATAGATATTTTAATCAAATTATATCATTTTTAAAAGATTTGGAAACTAATAAAAACACTTGTTTAAAAATTTCATTAACCTCTACTTCTATGCTTAAACACAAATTATCATCAAATGAAATTTCCCTTCTTAAACAGAATAATATCATTACAGTTGCAAATATTTTTGACCACAGAATAATTGGAGATAGAATTATCATACTTCCTACTCTACATACTAAAATAACCAATAACCCTGCATGTTCTACTCTAGTTAATAAATTAAATGTTTTGAAATCTATTGCATCCCACTTTCCAGTAGTCACCAGAAAAGAGTTTATAAATTTAGGAAAACCCCTCATTAACATAAACAATTTTAATCCACAAATATATTATTTCTAAATCCACCAATAAACGAGAGCCAAACGGATATACACTGGTCTAGAAGAAGCTGCGCTACTTAAAATCTAATAAATCGTGTTGATCCCTTTTTGAATGACACATCAAATTATTTTAGAAACAAAACCTTTAATTATGGTAGTTCAGTTTTGTCATAATTGTTTACTGGGAAATTTTTTAGATGCGAAGCATCTCTATAAGCGAACACGCTACATGTCCTCACTCATTTATTTATCCTATAATATTAAGTAGTATAGTATTTTGTCTGAAGCTAATTATCTCAGAAATTGCTGGTCCAAATGGGTTATACAGGTTTTTGACTGAATTTGGTTTATTTTTTTTACCTTCTTTACCATACCCTAAAGTCTACTGGCGAATCGACTAGTTATATAATAAAGTTACTTATTTCGTCACTCAGATTGATAAAGACGATTTTCATCCTTTTTATCTTACAAATCACCCTAACATTTAGTGTATCGTTTTTAAATCCTTTCAAATTTGTCATTTTATTCTTTTTCGCATCTATAACCGTTTGGGGTCTTGTATTGGTTACAAAAATATCCATAATATTGTTCAGATTTTAACCTACGGATGGTTTTAGGCTAATTCCCCTTAGAACATAAAAACCTTTAGATTTAAGCTGTTACCAGTAGCTGGTAATAAAAAATGTTAAATTTCATGTAAGCAGAAATTAGATAAAATTCATAATTACATCTACATTACATTCAGTTTAAAGAAATGCAGAAATATTTTGACTAAATAATATTTATTTTAGATTTCTTTTTTAACTACTTAGTTTTTAAAAAAATAACAGTATAGTGACGCATTGTGGAACAAACTTTCGACTATATACGAACTGTAGAAAAAGTATACCAATAGAATGAAAAGCCACTGTTCCATTATGTGCACTTTTATTTCATTTAGTCCAAAAAAGGCATTTAGTATGACTATTTACTATTATTTACGCACCTGCTTATGGCTCGAGTCCCCGCTGTTTTCTCACATTTAGAACATTCACTAAATATATATTTAAATTTAAACCTATATGTATATTTATAATTTATATGGGTTTGCTTTGCCAAGCTAATTTATCACTCTATACATAAGTAAAGCTTTAGAAGCACAATTTTCAAGATTTTAATGGATTTTTTTATTCAAATTTGTCCCATTTTTGGGAGCCCATTTATCACTAAGGCTTTAATATCTATACATTTGTATGGCTGTCTTTTTTTAACTTTCAAGAAATATTTAAAGGGAACGTAACGTGCACGCGCGTTAGCTCGTAACTAACTTTGTGGCTGTCACTGCGCTACTAAAGCTCAAAATACTACGCGAAAAGGGGGGGCGAGAGAGAGAGAGAGATAGAGAGAGAGAGTGAGGGAGATAAAGAGCGATATTCTATTACACCACTGTAGTAGTCATTCACTCCCCCTCTCCATTCTCGCGCCCTCTCTCTCCTTTCTCTATCTCTCTCTCTCTCTCTCTCTCTCTCTCTCTCTCTCTCTCTCTCTCTCTCTCTCTCTCTCTCTCTCTCTCTCTCTCTCTCTCTCTCTCTCTCTCTCTCTCTCTCTCTCTCTCTCCTTAGCTCTCTTTTTCCTCTCGCCCATTCGCTCTGTTTAATAGTTTATTGCACGCAAATACACATACGCAGATTTACGCAGTGTGCAGGTAAACCAGCCAAATAAAAATGTAAATTATTAGAAATTTGTATAATAAAATAATCGTTATTTCAGTTCATAGTTCATTTATTTTTAAAAATATTAACATTAAAGACATAAACTATCCTATTTGTTGGAGGATTTTAAAAATAATTAAACAATAGTTCCTAGTATAAACATGAAAATTGTATTATTCAGTATATTTAACTTTATCTTCTTTCCCTTTCCATTAATTTATCAAATTTGGGACACACAGAAAACTGTCCCGAATTTGTATTAATTTTGAGGAACAAGACTCCAGTGACGTCATATTTTTCTTTCCCAAAAAAGGGAAGGGGGAAGGAAAAAAAAGGGAGGGGGGGAAGAAAAAAGAGATGGGAGAAAAGGGGGTTTTCCCCATCTCTTTTGAAGAGATTTTCTTCCCCCCTTCCCTTTTTCGGGAAAGAAAAATATGACGTCACTGGAGTTTTGTTCCTCAAAATTAATACAAATTCGGGACAGTTTTCTGTGTGTCAAATTTGGTATTGATGTTCTGATTTTAAATTTCAGATAAATTTTCCAATAATGCTATTTTTCCATGTTGGCTGAAATATAGAAACTTTTATACGCTCCCGTTTCCTTTAATAATCCCCATCCCTTTCCTTTGAGATTTGCGCCCTTTTTTATGGGAGAGGGACAAATATTTTGAAAAATGAAGGTTTAGGTCAACAATTCAAACAAGAATTATATTGCTCTAAAGAAGTGCAACACTTTTTCGGCTGAAACATGCACTTTTGGGCTAGTAAGTTATTATTAACCTTGCCCAACTTAATCCAAACTGTGACAGCTATTACAAATACTTTAACCTCAACAATAAATAGAGGGTGAGGACTGATACCCCCCCCCCCTCAATATATTTTAAAAATAAGGGAGGGAGGTTAACAGTGCTTTGTGTTAAAGCGCCGACAATCTGAATAATATCAATTATTTATATGGATATATGTCTGTGTTGAAACGTGCCCTAACCTTTTATTATACAAATTCCCCATTACTTTTAATAATCATAAAGAACTTTGGGGTATGGGGGTAAAGATGTTCTTACAAATCAATAAAAAATGTTCAAAATCTGCACAGCAAGAAAACATTTATAACTTTCAACCAAAGAATTAAGAATACACAGTAATACAATGCTATTGGGCAAATAAAATGCAATAAAACTGTCTTTGCTGTTAAGTTATGTTTTTTCAATAAAAGGAAAAAAACTTAGTAGAGACTTTATTTTTACAAAGTTAATGCCAATAAAATGATAAAAATTTCCAAATGCTGGACAAATAATAAAAGTTTGCTCAAATGCCCCACCCTGGACAAATGCTTTGCACGCCTTTAATCAAAGCGGTACTGAAAATTGGTTGATTTTGAATGGACACCCAAAAAAAGTGTTAGAAGAAGGGATTTACGCTCAAGTGTTTACCTCAATAAATGATTTGAAATCATCAAATATTTTAACATTTACATTTGAATCTTTGTCCTCTTTGAAAATACAATTTTGGGAAAGAAATACTAAGCAAAAAGGTTTCGTAACTAAAAATGATAAAAAGTTCCTCTGTTGGACAAATATTAAATTTTAGTAGACAAGTAGATGTATTTAGATGTAGATTAATTTTTCATTAGTATTAATTGCCCGCAGTTTCCCTCAAAGACCTAGCTAAGCAGAAAACCCACCTCCCCTTTTTTTTAAATAAACTTAATATACGGGTAGGTAAGAGGAATATTTTTTGTTTGTCTATTTTTTACTTTAGGTGAGGTTATGTTAGATTTAAATGGTTACAGATTAGTTAGAGCACCGCACGCAGGGATTATGCATAGGGGAGAAAATTTTCTAGCTACTTTGAGTGAAATTGCCTTTTATATGTATTTTTAAAGGCAAGGTTGTCCAACTTTTTGTGTTTGTGTTTTCGCTACTTTTGTACAATCTAGTAGCGAAGTAGAAAAAGTAAAATATGGGTTGCAATCATTTTTATTGTTATGCTATAACAATTCTAATATTTACAATGTTTCATCGGTGACATGGATGCAAATATTATATATCTTAGTCAATTTTATCCATAATTTTTGCAAAACTTTTATTTTAAGGTATTATAATTCAATTAATTATGCTTTCAGACAAGGAGAAAAGATGCACATGGATAGTTTTATTTTTTCATTGTATGTATAAAAAAAATATATAGAATACATCTCCCTCACTGCTTGCTATCAACTCAAAAATCTTTTTTACATAATTTTTCTTTGTCAAAAATATTATACATAATGTCTCTTTTTGGTCACTTAGAAAATTTTACTTTTTTGTTGCGTAGCACATCTATTCATAGTTTAATTGTGCTTATTTTAACTTTTCACAAGCAAAGCTACCTTACATCGTACTCGTAATAGCAAGTCTGTTTTGTTTGCCTTTTCGTACTGTTTCTTTGAACCAATACATTTAGTCCATAGCTTATTTATTCGTTTTGATTTTTTAAAGCAACCCTTGAAACCCTTTCAAGCTACTTTCTACTTTAACTGCAAAATGATTTAAATTAAAATATAAAAAAGATCATGTATTGCAGAGATTGGTAGCGAAAACCACCTTTATCGCGAAGATAATTTTAATTCTTTGAAAAGGTTCATCCTTTTTTCAATAGAGGGGAAGCAAATTATGTATACAAATTTTAGTCCACCAATGACCAACTTGTCAAACGTTGATTATTAACAGTATTGCGATGAAAAAGTGGTTGATTTTTGGTTGATTGGTCCTTATGCCTTATTTCTAATAAGTTTCCGAGAAAGATTTGGGTGCTGCTTTTAAATCTGTCACTGTCCTTTCTCTCCAAAGGTTTGTTAAAATGCTGATAACCCAAACTTTGAAAACATTCATTTTACCCCCCTTAAAATCTTTAAAAAATACATTAGATTAACCCCTCAAACCTTCAAAACCCCTCATTTTTCCTCCCCAAAATAAAAAGCGTGTACGTCCACTTAACCGATGCTCACTAAATATTGCAAGAAGCTGTTGGCTGTTTGCCATAAATTTTCATTAAAATTAATTTGCGTGTCTCTAGTCGTCAAACTGTTGTATATCAAGCAACCCCAAAGTAAAATTTGCAATATTTGTCAACCAATATGAAAAATGAAAATAGGAAAAGTCCAAACAAGGTTTCAGAATGAAATTGGACAGAAGGAGAGGAAATGTTGTTCCAAAAACCTATTTGTGTTGCTTCTTTTTTGTTAGTTTCTAATGCTTAAAATAAAGACCCCCATGGGATTACTTCTAATAGAATAAGCCCCAGCAAAAGGTTAATTGGTTGTATGGACAATTCAATAGCTAAGTACTTGATATTACCATCATTGAATTTAAACCATTTTTAAAGTTGACTTTAAACACAACCACTTTTTGTTTCTGATATAGATATTCTTCTATTTTGTTTAGAAAATTTGTCTGTATCCAATTTTAATAAATGCTTTCTTTTTTTATGTTTTCCTACTTCATGGTTTTGTCATGCTGATATCTTATTAAAATTTTTGTTGTACAGCTACAATATATCTTTACTAGTTGCCTCGCCCTTAGTACCTAGGGAGGGTTGAGTTGTTCAAGAAGAAATTTATATAGCTTTCCGAAAAGTACAATTCATCCGGACCAGCAATTTCATAGATCTTTAGCTTCAGACAATAAAAAGCCTTAATTCTTTATATTACAGGATATTTATGAAAGAACCTATGGATTTTTTTTTTTTTTTTACAAATTTTGGCATATTTTCATTTTTATAACTCACATTGTTCTTCCACCTTAGGGGGGAGATGAGATCTACTTGCTGCTATTATATAAACAAGGCTGAATATTTTTCACGTTGAAATATATTAATGAATATTTAAGAAAAGAACATTTAACTGGCTAAAACAATAGGCAGACAGACAAATTTACAAACAAGAATGACAGCATTCATAAGAAGCAAAGCCCTTTCATACAAAACTATGGATAGTCTACTAGATGGATGAAGGAAAAGGCGAGTTATGAATAATAGCAGTAGTATAAATCAAATATTTTCTTGTAAAATAAAGCCTGTCATAGAATTGACGACTAATAAAAGTTTATAATATACTGGATTATTATTGGTATAGGAAATATTCCCAAAAATAGCAACTGTCTATTTTGAAAAGCAGCCGAGAAACGTTCATAAGGGCAGACCGACATACGAAATGACATATCGAATCACAGAGTAGCTTCGCTACTAATAAAAAGGCGAACAGTAGACATTACTACCATAGCAACCAAGTTTGCAAAAGTGCATCATTGTTATATTATTTGTTGGTTTTTAGGCCTTAAATAATACAAAAGCTCCATTTTTAATTTCACGGAAAAGTGGAGAGTTAGAAATACTTTCAAACTTTATTTCATTTTGGTGCTTTCTACCAAAGTGCCTAGCGAGCACAAAAACCATATTTCAATTGCAAATTGCAAATAAAAGGAGTTGGGTAGTTTTTTTTTTCTTTATGCCTAAGCATAAACCTTTCTGGGTTCTTAACCTATGGAGAGTGACCCATACCCCTGCAGGACACTCTGTAGTTGTACCCAATGTTGTCTAACCAAGTCAAAATACTTGTTTTCAATTTCAAAATAAGGGGAGGATGTAGATACCCATACTATATGGGCAATTTAAAGGAAACTGCCTTTATATCTTGAAAAAAAAACTACAATGCTTATTTCTAAATGCCTGATAAAATTCACAAACCCAAACTTAGATGTTATTTCCATATTGAGCAAATAATGTTGCCTTCCTAGAATCCTTATTATTGAGTAATCACAATAGAAATTCGACCAGATATAGCTACTGTTGTGTGGTGTTATTTAGAAATATTTCATAGCTTTAGGAATAATCTAATGTTCCTCTCTCCCCTTTCCTTTCGTTGTTTCTTCCTTTCCCTTTTTGTTTGTTAGTGTTGCTTATATATTGTTAAGGTTGTTAAGAATAACTGATGGTTACAACAATAATAAATCCTGTCATTAGTTGGTTGAATCCAGGAATCTTAAGGGATAAGACAATGGATGATGAATCAATGTACCCACCTAATGATGATGAACACAAATTTCCTAAGTTTGGACAAAGTCTTCAAAGTTTTTAAGCCAAGAAAAAAATATAAATTGCTTGTAAAACTTTGGGGATGCTAGTAAAATCTACAAATCAATGTCCCCTTCCTCCCTGAATGCTATCACATGTTTTTCCCCAATTGCTTCTATATTAAATTATCAGTGAGGGCAGTGGCGTGCGAAGCACTTTGTCTAGGGGGGGGCATTTTGAAGATTTTGTAAAATTTGGCCCCCCCCTAAACCAAAGTGCCCCGGGGGGGCACTTTGCTTTAGGGGGGGGCATTTTGATTATATATACTAATTTTAAATAAGGGCGTTTTAAGGGGTGGGATTATTTGATTATGGGCCTTCTAGTCCTTATCCCTTCTTCCCCATCCCTGCCCCCATCCCTATTTCCCGTTTATATCCCCTATCTCTTCTCCCCACCCTGCAATGACCAAAGGGAAGGGAGCTAGAAAGCATCTTCAAAAGAAAGTACAGAATATAATTTAACCACCCCCCCCCCCCCCCCCCACCACAAAACATTTTTTATGGGTGGAAGGGGATGTTATAAAATCTCGGCAGGAAGGATAAATAACCACATTAAAAAAAATTTGGGGGGGGGGGGAGGAGATAAAAACACTCATTTTGGAAATAATTTACCAAAAATTAACCTAATATGTAAAACTGATTTTAAATATTTCTTTATTGTATGACAACAAGGATGACAACATCTTTAAGTAGCAAAGCACAAAAAATCATTAATAAGAATACAGACAAGTAGATTTAAAGAGCATCTGTTGAAATAAATATATATTTTAGGTAGAAAAAGTCACAAATCCTTTTTCCTACATATTGTGTGATGACAGTCAAAGTAAATTACATACTGGATGCTCAAAACAGCGAGAAATTTTATTTTTTTTAATATTATAATCCATAAAAAAATTTATCATACCATAAAAACCAAAGATATGAAGAACTATGTAAAAAATAAAAAAAATTACTTGTCCTTTTATCTACAGATATGAAAATCTCTTAGAAATATGGAAAACTTCGGGGTATAGTCTCTTTTGTGGCAACGCCTCTTAAGGGGCATTTCATCGTATCTTCATAGTAGCTTTTAATAGGTTATTCTGGGTTAAGTTAGGTCAGGTGATTTCCCCACAGCGTTAGGCAATTGGCCCCACAGGAGCTATAAATAGGGGAAAAGCTACTGTGAAAATACGACGAAATGCACCTTAAGAGGCAATGTCACAAAAGGGACTATACCCGAAATTTAAAAGATACAAAAATAGCCAAAAACGTCCTGAAAAGCAGTCCGACATCCATGAATTTTTAATAGTTAATTATACTCCATAATGATGGGAATGTTAACATTAAGTTTTAGCCTTCTATCTTTAATTGCAGTTGAAAAAATCACATTTCCCCCTCAGCATTACGTACTGACAGCCATAGTGAATTATAGAGAAGCTTATAAGTTAGATCAACATATCCTACCCTCTTTAAATGGCACTTTAAAACTCTGTTAATTTTTCATTAAGTGGTGTTTCCAAGGATTTATAAGGGCGGTGCGTGAAGCGCACCTAAAAATATTTACTCCCCCTTTGAACTAAAACCAATTAAAGACAACAAGAGTGGCGTATTTTATCAAGTTAGGAATATAGAGTGTAGTTAGTTTTAAGGGTTTTTAATGAAAATTGCCATAAAAAAACATGTCTTTTTGTAAGGGTATGTAAACAAAAAAAATGATAAACTTATCCTGAAAATAATATGACATCATATATAGTTATTCATTTAGACAGAAAAACAGTGTTGAGAAAAAGGCTTATATAAATATCAATGCTGTTTCTTTTTTATATAAAATAACTTTTTGATTAAATATTTGTTGTTTACAAATATTTTTATAGAAATAAAAACAAAAATACAATGCATGTGATAAAAAGCAGAAACCATTTGAAAGTGCGTGAAGCGCTATTTTTTTTCTTCAAAGGAGGGGTTTTTGGGCTATTTATTACACTAATCCCAAATAATTCATATAAAATTTTCTTATTTGTTGGCTCAACAACTTTGGGGACTTTAATGGAATTTTGATTGGTTGATTAATTAAGTCGAGTTTCCATACATTTCATCCACTAATTGTAATCTATATAAGGGGTAATTTTGTGTATCATCATTGGGGATGTACAAAAGTTCTTTGGTAAAAAGTTTATATTATACCAAATAAAATACTTCCTATTACCTGGTTTGTTATGTTCAGTGAAATAAGATTATAAACTAATTTCTACACTAATTAAAAAAATTGGTAAGGTTAAATGAATAGTAACTGCGCGAAGCGCCAAAATTTTTTTTTTGAGTATTTCTTGATCTTTTTTTTGGAAACTGGGATAGTTTTGCTTTTTGTAGGGTAGGGGGCAAAAAGGGGCATTTTTGTTGACCAGGGGGGGGCAAAATGGGGCATTTTTCAACATTTAGGGGGGGGGCAGGGGGGGGCGGTGGCTAGGGGGGGGCAGGGGGGGGCGTTTTGGTCGCTAGGGGGGGGGGGAGATTGCCCCAAATGCCCCCTTCGGTTCGCACGCCACTGAGTGAGGGAATGGCTTGGCCGATAAACATATGTTAAACCCATAGTTCTTCCTAGCTTAGGATACGATTGAGCTATGTCTTAAAGAACTTGTTAAATCTATTTGAAAATCTATGTAGCTAAACAGTTCATGTTTTCATAATTTATAGATATAAATGGCCTTGTATATTCGTCACAAGCCTATGAAAGCCACAAGTAATAAATTCATTACTATCCAAAATTGGTAGTTTTACCATTTGTTTAAACTTTATTTCAAGTGCTCATTGTTTAAGAATACGAATGATTTTTGCAGAAAAAAATGTTTAAGGACATGGAAACATACACTTTTTAAAAAATTTTGTGTAAATGTTTAGGAAAAGGTAATAGGTGTCCATCGCTTCGTATTATGGACAGCTTTCCGCGGATATCAAAATGAAAAATTATATGATTAAATAAAACCAGTTTTGTTAGCCCCAAGAACCAATGAACCGAGCTAACAAAACTGGTATCAATTTTATGATTTTTATTTTAGTGTTAGTGGAAAACTATCTGTAATATGATGTTATACATGATTTTAGGGTTTGGTTGATAACCAGTTCTATTTCTGCGGATATCCATGGAGTTTGAAGCCACACTGGAAAGGTATTATCAAAATAAGAAAATTATCCCAGTCAAAATTGTTGGCATTATTTCAATATGCAATTTTAAATCTTTATGTCTAATATATATATCTATTTCATTAAAAGTGCTCTTGGCTGACAATAATAGTGACAATAATTACGATGACTATATTGCTTTCATAAAAGATGGTCATAATATTGATAGATTCTAATGACATTAACTACATAATCATATTGACATTACTACGACCAATTTTTCTACATGGATTTTCAAAGGAGTATTATTATTGCCTTAATGGTACTCTCTTGACATTTCTTATAAGTATATTTTTATGCATCTACATATATAGAATTGAATTTCGAAGCTTCGCTACTGCTTCGATGGTATTACACTTGTTTCACATCTCTCCTTTTATTCGAAATTAAAAGAATCCTGACGTATATTTGGTCAATTAAAAATAGTTGAATTTGAGATATTAAGCATTATTTTTTGAATTGCCACTGGGTATATCTTGACTTCATATGATACATTAGAGTTAAAAGTTCATGAAAAAAAAATTTATTTAGAGACTTTTCATAGATTAATTGGATTTATAGTATATTCTAATTACTTAAAACCAGGGATTTTAAGGTATAAGACAATGGACGATTAATTGATAATCAACCCCGATTGTATTAAACAAAATTATCAAATCAGTAAACTAATATTTTTGGCGTCAAATTCAGGTCTAATTGTACAAACTTTTAATGATTCTATGAAAGTCTTCATAAGCCATCGAATTAGAATACACATCTATGAATCTTTTGGACCAGTATAATTTGCAGACCTATTTAAGTCCCCTCCCTTCATGAAAAAACCCAACTTTGATTAGTCTACATCTCAACTATCCATTATAATCTGACCATATCCCCGTATTAGTTTCATTAATTCTTGGTTTGATTGATTAATCCTAGATATCACTGCATAATTTTCTTGAAACAAGGATAACAACATCTATAAAAGTGAAACGGTAGGATAAACGAACTTTAACACTTGTATATTGTCAGAACTGAATAATCAGAATAAAAATGAATAAGAGACAAAGCAAAATTGTTAGTAAATTTGTTGAAAAACTTCTTGGTACAGGATAATGTTTATAGACATAATTACATTTTAGGACTTGATTATAGAGTTGCTTTGCTTATGATATTCTACTTTGTTGTCCCAGGAATCAGAATACCAAAAATCAGAACAATCGGATAATTAGATCATAAAAAAAAATTTTGTTAAAAAGTTAAAATGAACATGTTTAAAATGGACGTATGGACATTCTGGTAATGATTATAGAGTTGCTACGCTTTCTAAATCGTACCTAACTACTACAGGAATCACCATGCAAAGTTTGAAATCGATAGGACAATTCTAACATGCCTAAATTAACAAAAAAAAGCTATCTGTCTTGGACGGACCGACCCTAATTATAGAAAATCTTCGCTTTTAAAAAGACTGCATTAAAGTAACTGCTTTTGTAGCAAAGCAAATATATATAAGATCAAGGTCCTTAAGTTATAAGACAATAGACGTACCCAAGTATGTTGAGAAAATAATAATTCTATAGTTAAACAAACTTTGGGTACCAGTGACATTTACAGTAACCCACTTCTTCAATATATGATATGTTTGTTGGTATCATCATCATCGCCATTTATCTCTTCTTTTTAGAGCATAGGCCACGCACAATGGTTCTCCATTTTTTTTTAAATTGGGCCTTAGTAGCGGCATCATTGAAAGATGATAGATTCTTCTCTTTCAGTTCATCCAGGAATTCCCTCCTCCAGGTTGTTTTTTAACTACCTGGTTTTCTCTTTCCCGTGAAGGGGTTCCAAGTCAAGGCTTGATGTTTGTTGGTATACGTTTATGTAAACCCTAACATAGGCCTTAAATGCATGGGTGGAGGTGATATGGACTGTAAATTCTACTGTACCACGTTATAAACACGTTATATCATTCGTAGTTAGACTTAAACCATTAAAAGCGGTGGTGTACACCTAACCAAAACAAGATATAAAGAAGAACTGCCTTCCAACTATTTACACACCCATAGTGTATCACTGTGCACGGCACTAAGATAATATAAAGATTTTAGTATATTAGATAATTTTTCATTAACCTATCTCTGCATATCTAAGCATAGTTCAACTTACATAATAAGGCTAGCTCCGATTTAGATCATAATTTCACCAAGCTAGAAAAATTAATTCTGCCCTTAAATGGTATTAGCATATAACATAGATACTATGGTAGTCTATATAGTAATAAATTATAACAAAAATATGCTTCTCTTACATGTATAATTTTCTTATATTAAAAGCTTGAGTCTGGTTTCAGAGAAAGAGGGGACATTGAGCTGTTTGTTACACTAGTCCCCAAAGTTTCATGATAACGTTTTTTATTTGTTAACCTAACAAATTAGTGAATTTTGATTGGTTAGTCCAATAAGTTTTCTTACGTTTCAACCACTAATTTTAATCTAATTTTGGTTATCATCATTAAGGATGTACATCAAGTTATCTGTCATTGTATTCTTATCCCTTTAGATCTCTGGTCTGGTCTAAACATCTTACAAATTACAAAATAACAAAACTCTAACTTTTAAATTCCTAGTAGCAAATGTATTCATTTGTCCATTTGTTTAATTTATTTCGCTTTCATGGATTTTGTTATCGTTGTGTTTTATAGCTTCAAACTTGCCTAATAATTGTGTTAAGTGTTGAAATAACCTGTCTGAGCACAATTACTTAAATTCTAATTTTCTTGGGGGTTAGAATTTTGTTTTAATTTATTCAAAAAAGGTTTGAAATATATTGAAAATGTAATGGAAAAAGATTATAAGATAAGGTAAAAAAAGTTAATGAAAATAATTATTTATCGCATCGTATTATTGACAGCTTTTGTGGATATTAAAATGAGAAATTAAAAACAGTTTTGTTAGACCCGATTGGCCGATTGGTATTATTTTTACGATTTTATTTAAAACTCGTGGAATTATGATTTATTTCAGTATGGATGAAAACCGGTTCTAATCCAGCGGATATTAATCAGTTTCGAAGCCATATTTGAAATAGATTTAAAGAATAAAAAAGAGATTGAGATAAAAAAATAAAGAGAGAGAGAGAATAAGCGCGAAATATTGTGAAAGAGATAAAAGCATATGAAAAGAAAAAATCAATTCTAACATCCTAAAATAAATTTAGATAAAATGATAAATCTTTTATTTAAGCTAATGAAATATCAATCCAAAAAGTTATGAAAAAATAATGAAATCAAAAATGCAAATAATCTGTAAAAGGAATTGTAATGCAACAGGGGGGAGTATAAAATATGGAATTAAAGATGCAGTTTGCTGACATCATAAATAGATGGATAAATGACATAATTTATAATAATAACAAGGATGATTTTGTCCAAGAAAATGAAATGTATGTTATCTTGTAAGGGCGAGGATACTATATGCTATTCATACATTACACATTAAACAAAAATAACTTTAAGGTACGATGTTTTTTTGCTGTCTAAACACTCGTGCCTTTGGTGAATGAATAGCTAATAATCAACCAACCCTTTGATTGCACGTCTTTTGTCATTTGAAAATGTACTTGGCAATGAGTTGCGCCTGTTTATGTGCTAAGGTATTCACCCTGATCTTATTTATTATAATATATTTTAATATAATGTAAACTTAACTTGTTAAATCTATTTAAAACCGATTGGCCTGTTTTAAGTGCATCTGTTTGCGAGTCGCTGTGTGCATTGTTAGGTGCATAGTTTTGAGATATTTTTTAGTAGCGAAGCTACTCTATAATTCAAAATGTCCGTCCGTCTGTCCGTCAGTTACGAAGTGGGGGAAGCGTGATTTTCTCGGCTCCTATTCAAGATAGACAGCTGAAATTTTTAGTGAAGATTCCTATGATATATGGCCATCTAATCTATACTTTGTTTTGTCCATCCGTCTGTTATTTGAAGTGCTAGATCGAATCCAAGATTTTCAAGTTTTTGTGATTTTCTCAACTCCTTTTCAAGATACAGGGCTGAAATTTTCAGGGATTGATTATTTTTATATTCTACATATTTTCAGGTTTTCGTGATTTTCTCGATTTCTATTTAGGATTGACGGCTGAAATTATTGGAGATAAAATATGCTCATGTTCTACATATTTCCATTAAGTTTCATTAAGATTTGTCTATTAATTGCGGTGCTAGATCGATTCCTAAATTTGTAAGTTTTTATGATTTTAAATGTTGCGTGAATTTAAAGGTTTCGTGATTTCCCTATTTTATCAAGTTTAATGCTTACTGTATGACACTGCTCTATAATAATTTTTTTTCCAACATCCAATCATAATATTTGAGCTTCGCTACTTATGGATGTTGTCATCCTTGTTATAGCTTTATTAATTATTATTTGGTAAGAATAAATTAATAATCATAAATCCTAAAACGTAAAAATTGCAGCTTTCCTATGCAGAAAATGCAACTATATTTACACCTTTAAACGTTTATGAGCAAAGATTTTCTATAAAAGACAAAGCTTATATCTAGAAACGTAGCCCATGCATAATTTACAAAACTGAACATAAAATAAGACAAAAATTATTTACATGTATCGTTGTCAAAATCTAAGAAAATGTGTGTAACTAGTCGGATTAAGGTTTTTGCAAATTCTTTAAAATCAAGGAGAAAATCTTTTCAATTGTTGGTATAATAATGTTTAATTGAAATATAAGAGAAGTTTAGCTCTCCTAAATCACAATAGTCCATTTGTTTACCTAACAGTATCATGTTATGTTAAGCATAAGTAAATTCAGAAATTTCCTTGAAATTGGATCCAAACTTTCAACTTGAGAATATATTAACCTTCAATTCAATATTATATTAAGCTACATGGGCAATATTTTCCATAAATAGCGCAGAAATAACACGATAACATCATCTTGATATTAGAATCTAATGACGAAGACCAAACAGCATAACTTTTGCACCACTTTTGACGTCATATTCTCCATCTCTTTTTTATGGGTTTTCTTTCCCACTTCTCCTCTCATCTTTCTCATTTTATGACGTCACAATCAAAGTGGCACAAAAGTTATGCAGTTTGGTCTTCGTCGAATCTATCTTTTTTAAATTTGAAGGTTTCTGCTAAAATTTAACTGATGAACGTTGATTTGTCGAGTAAACTGAATTATGTACTAGGCATAATAATGGAAATTTAATTTTGTTTACAATTAACGGCTGTAACGTTTTTTTTCTTTTGAATTAATGAAGAAAATTAAATTATGAGTTTAGATTAGACGACGAAGTTTTCTTATCCGTTGACTAAATTGTGTTTTGATTTGTTAGTTTTATTAAGATAAGTGTCCGAACGTTTCAACCTCTAATTGTTATCTACATAAGGGGTAATTTTGTGAATGATCATTATCAGGAATATAAATCAATTTTTTGGCCATTGTCTTTTCTCTGAATTTCTATATGACGTGTTCCTCTCCATAAATTAGATACAAAGATAGAAAGATACATAAATTACAAGTTAATATCTTGGTATAAAGGTTTAGATGCCAAGAAATTAATCAAAATTTGCATAATGAAGTAAAATCTATGCCCTATTGTATACAATATATGTATGTGTATGTGTGCCTGAAAGTGGGTGGATAACTAAAGACTTTACTATTTTTTTTATTTAGAAGATAATCAGTTATCTAATTGCCATTTCAATATGGCTTCTTACCGATTCATATCCGCTGGATTAGAACCCGTTCTCAACCATTCTAAAAAAACATGTCTAGCATCGTACTACAGACAATTTTCCACGAATATTAAGATAGAAAATGGTTCAAACCTTATATTTTTTATTTTAATATCCACGGAAAGTTGTCTATAATACGATGCGATAAATAAATATTATTCTAATGCCCATTTTTTTTTATAATTTGATCATAGAGAGATTTTCATAAATAAGGTCTTTATAGTTATTTTTTAGTGAATCACAAAGCATATTACATTTCAAAAAGCAACAAGAGTAGTTATACAAAAACAAGGATAAATCGCAAAAATAAAGTAAAACATTGCATATTGTTACAAATAGGCTTTTTAAAATATTGTTAGGTATGTTGGTAAATTGCCATTTTGTAGGACTCCTAATATAGATATAATAAGTGACGCTTGTATCACTATTCCTATAAGAATCGATTTTCAGAAATAAATATCAGTGAACAATTGTAATAATTTAAAATTGATATAATAAATTTACTCAGAAGTGTTTTCTAGTTATATCTGTTACATGAATATGTCCACATTTAATTAAGAAATACACTGATACAGTCCTAAAGACAAACAGAACACCCAAATCAAAACTAATATTTCCTATTCAAAATTTTTCCTCAGTGCGTACAAAACAATAAGTGGTGATTGTGTTCACCACATAATTAATATCTAATTTTCTTATGAGCCAAAGAAAAATTGCCTTTTTAATCAAAACATTACTGATTGTTCAATGTTTTATGTCTTATAGAAAGTTTTCTTTCTTTTAGAAAACAAAGCTTTTCTATAATTATGGTCATCCAGTCCGTTCGTAACTGATAGCTCTTTTCGTTAATTTAGGCAGGTTAGAATTTTCCTATCGATTTCAAACTTTGCATGATGATTCCTAAAACATTTAATACTATCAAGGAAGCGAAGAATCTCTATAATCGTTACCAGAAAGTCCGTAAGTTCTTTTAAAACATGCTGATTTTTTTACTTTCTTACAACAACTATTTGTATGTTACAATTATCCTCTTTATCTGATTTTTAAAATAATGAACAAAATCCCATATTCAAGTGAAGCATCTTAATTATTAAATCAGAAAAAAATACATTTTTTTCAGGCTCACAAACTAATGTTCTGCTTTATTATATTCTGGCACTTTACATGAGTTATTGTTCGTTTATCCTTCCTTCTGATTTTAAACCTTCACTTTTATGGATTTTGTCATCCTTTTAAATTAACAATGATATCCTTCTGTCTGTCTATCGGTAAGTGAAAATGAAAATAATGATACTAATTAAAATATAAATTTCTTAAGATTAATTTAAAAATTCAAATAATCTTAGCAACCATAGTTTATTCAAATCATAATTGGCAAGAACACATAAAATATTTTTAGTAATCTATTCAAAAATTTATTGATAAAAAGTTTAGCAAAAAACCTGCATGGATAATTTACAAAGAATAGAATATTTTTGGCACATCCAGCTTTTTCATTCAATATATTTCAAGAACGATTATATCCAATAGCAACCTGCGACCATGGTGGCTCAAGACGTAGCGCATCCGCTCGATGTCTGAGAGGTGATAGGTTCGAATCTTTGCCAGACACCGCGTCATAATTAAAGACGTAAATAATTGTTCCTACTGCTGCTATGTCAGGTGCGCGACTTAAACTTATAGTTGAGGGAATGCCTCTACCAATAAACAGGCGCAACTCATTATCATGCACAGTTAGGACTTTTCAGACATGAGGGTTGGTTTTTTGTTGGATGTTAATCAACCTATTATCCATCAGTGGGTGTTAGAGTATTGCATCCCATAACAAGCAGAGGATGCCCTTGGGTTCTCTAGATCATCACTTGAAATCAAAGGAGAATCCTGCACCATTTAGGTCTCATTTTCAGATATTTGGAAAGGATTTACCATATTTAGATTTAAACGAATTTTCTAGTTTTATATTTTTTATTTCCAAATCACTCCAAAAAGAAAATAAATAAGGTTTAATTTGAGTATTAGGCTTCACAACAGACAATTAAAATATGAATAAATATAAAATATTCCCTGTGCCCCCCTCCTGTGCTTAAATTACCCTTGTTGAATAGAGGCGCTTTGTAATTTTCTTTTTATGAGTTGCGCAAGGAAGAGAGACATATTATGAAGAATTTAAAATGAAATAGGACAAATTTAAGATTTTAAAAGGGAAATGCACATGAATTGTAAATTTTGTCTTTCTATTCTATCAATTAGCATTTTTATCATCAAGGAAAGAGGGGACATTGGGCTATGCTATTACACTAGCCCCCAAAACCCTTAAAATAATCTTATTCGATGGCTTAACAACCTTGGGAATTTGAGTTAAGTGTCTTAACTTTTCAACCACTATTTGTAATCTACATAATTGTAATTTTGTGTATCATAATTGGAGAAGTACATGAATTCATCGGCCAATGTCTTATCCCTTTACATATCTGCTTCATATCCTCATGAAATGTTTTTTCATTAAAAGTATTACATAAATTGCCTATCTATTTTTTGTCTTTGACTGTACTGTTCTACAGTTTGTTTATTAGAATATTTGTTTCTATCTTAGGGTGTTGTTTTTACTCGAAGTAGGACATAAACGACGCCCACATAATACACAGTCTAGCTGTCTTGTCATACAACTAAATTAGCTTTTTCTTTATAGTAGCGCAGCTGCTTTATTTTCCATCTGATGCGACCTCACATAATATTAGTGGATTTTAGCTACAACAAGAAGGGAAAAAGAAAACGAGAGAAAGAAATAAAAAGACAGTAAGATAAATAAATTGATGACATATGCACATTTGAACAGATAATTCTTCATAGCTATCTCTTTAGTGGAATTAGTTTAGTAGAGGGAAATGAATTGTTAACATAATAATAGAAAGACAAAAGGGCACTGGCAATTATAGTGTAGCCTTCCTACTAAGAATATTGTCTGTTCAAATTAATTTTCTAATTCTTCACAATATTAAAATCGCAAACAAATATTTGACTGTTTCCCAAGAACACCCCACACACTCCAAATTGCAAATGATTTAATTGTAAAGCTTAATTTCTTTAATAGCACAATATCAATTATTTTTACTACCTTTTTTTCTACGAATTTTAAGATAACATTGTTTTTTGTAAATTAACCCACATGTTTTTTTTCTTTCAAAGAATAGTTATTCATCGCCTCGTATTATAGACAGCTTTCCGCGGATATTGATAACTTATAAGATTAAAACCAGTTCAGTTATCCCCAAGGTAGGCCATTATGTTCGTGGAAAATTGTCTATAATAAGATGCTAATGTGATTTTTCAGTATTGCTGCGAACCGGTTCTTATACGGCGGATATCAATCGGTGTTAAAGCCATACTGGAAACCGTTTTACAAGCATCTTTAATTGGAGGACCAATAGAAATCTGTATATTTGAATTGAGAGATAAACATTAAGACATCCAAGTTTTAAGGACGATAAATACTTTTAAACCTATTACTTCATCCCAATATTCCTGGCAAATTTTTTGTTGCCGAATTTCAAAGTTAGTTGAGACGTTAATTAGATTATAAAATAGCTCTGGGTAATTGAACATTGAATTTTTTCCTTAAAGGGTTTCTCTTACATTACATCTTAGATGGTTTCTTAGTTATTTAATGTTATGATATCACACATTGCTATTATCCAAAAAATAGCATTTCCAGTATCACTTAATAATATCCGGTGGATTAGAACCTGTTCTCAGCCATTCTGAAAATTGTGTATAGCATAGTATTATATCCAGTTTACTTCGGCATCTCTTAATCTTTTAATCTTATAATAGTACATTTTTATATCCGCGGAAAGCTGTTTAAAATACAATAAATAATTATTCTGCTATTATGAAGGATCATAATTTTGAATCCTTTAAGAGATCAATTTAAAATCGAATAATGATTCCAAAAGACTTTAGTATTAAAGTTGTTTTACTGGATATTGACATTTTTGTTACCTAAACTATTAGAACGATGTTTGTTAGTCTGTCTGGATGCAGCTAAAGATTTCGCTAACTGATGTACCAATTAGGCTCTATTTTTCAGGAAACAAGATTTTTGGCTTTTCTTTAAGGGATGGGACACGCCTTTCAAGGAAAAAATACTCCGCCCTCCACAGAATAGAATTTTATGTTAGGGTGCTTACACTTATCTCAACTTAGGCCATAGCCTCTAGAGGCAATGGCGAAACTTTTGATACTGTGATATACTGCCATAAAATGTCTTTAAAAATCTTGTAAACTATAAATCACACCTACTCATATTCAAACATTTTAGGAGAAAATGTTTTAAATAAACAGGAGATAAACTATGAAATTAATGAAATTTCTTTTTAATTCAACAAACAATTTCATCAAAAGGAAATGCGATGTTTTTATTTAATTTTCTATTCTTTCTTTGACTTTTTAGGTTAATTTCAGATGTAAATTAGTAGCACGGCTATTCTAAAACTAAGGTCTTGTCTGTACTTTTGGACTACTAACGTTAATTAATAAACATAGTGCTTGCAAGATAAATGTATTATTATATGTAAAGATTCCTATATTAATGATGCACATTTGAATATGGAATATTTTTTAGCTGGTTTAGTTTTATTTTACTGCATGTATAAACTCAGTACATATTTACCTCAAATAATGTACACTAATATCACTGTAACTGCCTTTCATATGAGCGACTAGTGTTGCAGCCGCTATAAAAGTGTTGTTAACGTTATAATAGTGCTTCTTTTGAGATAAGAAACATAGTAAGAAAAGTGTTTAAATAAGTTATCATCTTAATTCAATGACAGCTTTTTGCATTGTACTCATGTTTTTATCTGTATTGTTAAGTCGATCTAATATATCTCTTAGCTAGAGTTTCTGTCCCTAGCATTTAGTAACAATTTATTCTATTACATAATGATATAGTTAGTTATGTAACTACATACCAAAGTTTATAGTATCTGTTCTTAGTATCTTGAATAGGAGCCGAGAAAATCACGCTTCTCCCTAGTTTCAGACGAACATACAGATGGACATTTCGAATCATAGAGTAGCTTCGTTACTAAAAATAAATATCACTAATGCTTTCAGACTAAAAAATGTCTTAATTAGAAATTGTCTCTGCATTAAGGAAAATGAAATTTAATCTGAGAAACATTACTATTTTAATATAATTTCACATGCAGTATATACTTTTTAAATGTCAGAATTATTACATTGTTTAACAATCGAAATCTAAAATACTTAAAATAGATATAAATGTTAAATATTGTGCTATTTGAAGGTGACAAATTGACTGGTAAAAATTTGAAAGCAAAATAATTTTTTATTAGAAAATATGTCTCTGTCCAAAAAATTGCGACTGCATTCTTATTTAATTAATCATTTTATTTGACAAAAGCTGGTTCTTTAAATTTTAATACTCCAAGGAAAATTATCTAAACAAGTAGCGCAGTAAAGACAATCTTTTTGAATTTTTGAAGAAAGTATATTACAATGAAAATGGTTATCTTTGCACAGTTAAAAAAATATTACATTTAATCTTTGTATAATAAAGACTTTTGAAGTCAATAAATGTTTTCATTGAGTAGATCAACCTTATCAAGTGCAACCAAAATACTCTGAAAAATTTGTATGTGATTTTGTAGCGTGAGCTTTTCTACTTTACTCATTCTTAAGTTGTGATGTTGTGGCGGACTTACAGAAAACTCTTGTTATTATGTAGCTGCGCTACTAAATTTTTTGTTGTGTTTCTTTTGTCTTGGGGAACTTAGAAGCCAATAGATGCAAGTTGTGTGCAATTATTTTTAATGATTTTCAATTTTAAATATGGATTGACATTAATCATCTAATTGCAAGGACATTTATTTTAAATCTCCAATGTTTCCAAATATATTTGAAAAGAAACTATTTACATTTATAAATTCAATTAAATTTTTCTTGTTAGTCCCTGACCTCCAAAGGGTTGGGTATAGTGGTGTTTGCCCCCCCCCCCTCTCTACACAAATTTTGGCACCCTGAATTTTTGAAAGCACAGTAGATCTCCGCCTAAACCTTTTAAACCCCTCACTTTAACCCCCCCCCCCCCCAAAAAAAAAGCTTGGACGTCCTTCATAAGTTCCTGTTGACATCTTTGAGCATCATCTATGTTTTCCTTCTGAGAAAATTAGGTTAATTAATGGCTATCTTTATACATTGTTACCATTGTTCATATTCAAGTTAATTTTCAAGATCAATTATACTAGAATACTTTTTTTATGATAATATAAGTACGAATTTTACATAAATATAGACAGGTTTCTTTTCTATTATAAGATATCTGACGATTCTCTTAATGCTAATCCAAAAAAGTCTAAATATATTTGTCTTTTTCACTATATCAATCCGAATCCATTACATGCAGATATTTTGTTTAATGATATCCAATGAATTTTTGGCATTATTCATTTTGTCAATTAAGATAATTTAATATACAATGTGTAGCATTACAGTCTCTTAGTTAATTAATATGATTATAAGAAACTCAGGCCTGTGTTTAAAAAAGCTTTAAATTCTTCACTTCAAGCTGATTAAAAAGAAGAAGCCTATAACTTACTAGAGGAGGCGTTCTAAAATTATTCCGCTATTGGCTAGATTGAATATTAATCTTTTTCTTCCATTGGCCTATCTCTGAATATTAATCTTTTTCTTTCATTGTCCTATCCCTGAATAATAATCTTTTTCTTCCATTGTCCAATCCCTGAATATCAACCCAACTACAAAAAAAGTTACTACACATAAAGATTACTACGACTTTAGTTTCGTTTTTTCATCATTTTTTAAAGATTAAATGTCCCTCTCTCTCACTTCCTTTTCCTTCCATCTTTTTAAAAATTCATTATTTTTATTTAAAACCGTATTTATAATTTTGTCTCTCTTTCTTTAAAATATTGTAGGATCCTAGTATTTTGTTGGTTCAAATTATCATCCTGAAAGGGTTAAAATGTTTAGTTAAATGTTAAATTTTAGTTTAATATCTGAACACATTACGGACGCGTCGCTAGTATCAAATTATTTTAAAACTAAGTTTTCTTTGATTTACTGTTTTATAAATTAAAATTTTCTATTTAATGAATATAAATTTAATACTTTAGTATAATTCAAATAGCAACATGAAATAAAAAAAAAATTTATTCTTTATAGAGTAAAATAATGGGTCTTATTGTTCTGGCCAATGAGAGTTTATTGAGAATTATTGGAGCAGTATGAGTATTAAAAACTCTACTATTGGAAGATTCGAGCTCATTAATAGACGTTTATTTCCTATATAGATCTGTCATGGATCTTGATGCAATAAAGCAAGCCGTTTTAGAAAAAAATCAATCGTAAATAATTCATAAGGTAAAAAACAGAAAAAGTAATTGCTCATATAGGTATAGAATGATAGCGACGACTGTTTGTAAGTTATTTTAAAGCATATTGAAAAGTAGCTTTAATTTTGTATTTTTTTAAACTAGCGGCTACGCCATTAGCATCTAAAGTATCTGTAACCAAAGCTGGAGGAAGAAGGCATAAAAAAAAACCTAAATCCATACAAAGACTTAATTGGCAAGTTAAATAGCTTATCACCCTCCGGGACCTATAACTGATAAATGGAGAACTAAATTGGTTGAGTGGATGGTAAGATCTAATCAGACAACAAACAAAAAAACTTTGCTAATTTACATTATAGGAGAAATCGTAGCTTTTTGCACATGTCCAAAATGAGCTATAACCTGAAGTTGTTTATCAATGTTACATTGAATTACCCTAAAGCTAAGAAAACCGTTGTATGTAAAAGTTGAAAGTTGAATTACTACAAATAGATATTTGTCATGCCAATTTTTTTTTCATAAACGTGTACAGCCATGAAAGTGTACTTTGAAGAAAATTGTATGATGTATATGTTTTACTTATATGAAAGTAATATGTTGTCTGTGTGTTTGTCTGTCTGTACCGAAGGAAGTTAGGGGGAGGGGGAGGTCGATCACACTCCATAAAGTGACCCTAGAGGCCCCAGGAAAATTTAAACTACGGATTAATAAATACTGTTTTTTTGTAGATTTAAATATTGGAATGGAGACTGGGAAAAGAAATGACTATCTAGAATTTATGTTGCATCTTAAAATGTTCACAATATTGTAACCTTTATATATTTTATGTATGTAATATTTATGTTCTTGGTTTAAAAATATCTAAAAATGACCTACGATGTGACTAGAATAACAAAATATGCAAAGTGTTCATACAAAAGAAATATAATAGAAATTTTAAACAGCAAAGTGTTTTTATTAAGCTTCTCGTGGAGATTGGAGAGCCTTTTTCTTTCTCCATTTATGCATTTAGATATTGAACATTTTAAAGAATTATAAAGCTAAAAGAAGTGATGTATTTCCGCATAATTTTAACCTCTTGAAAATAACAATTCATTGTGTGTACACCAATATAGTTAATTTTAACTTAATCATAATTAAATCTTGCCAATGTAATCCAAAAATAAAAGTTCTTTTATCTCTTCCAAAGTACAACATAAACAAGGATGACAACATCCATAAAAGTGCAGCTCTGAGTGTGGAAACAAAGATGAAATTAAATTTGTTGCAAAACTGATTAAATTCAGGGTAAAATTGTTGTCAAAAGGTTAAAAATCAACATTTGCTAGGATTTCTAAACTTAACCTAACTGTTTAACAATCATCATGCAAAGTTTGAAATCGACAGGACAATTATAACATGTCTAAATAAACGAAAAGAACTCCAGACGGACGGACGGACAGACCCTAATTATAGAAAATCCCTGTTTTTAAAAGTATACTAATATTTAGTTAAATTTGCTTGTAGTTTTAAATGAGGGTTAATGTGCAAGCCAACACCTAACCACTACACTGGCCAATTTTACCCCAAAAACTACCCATCTCAAATTCAAGTAGGTACACAGACATGTTTTCTGATAAGAAAATATCACATGGGTCAATGATGTTTAACTTAATCTACAACTAATAGACCTCCAAGGGTGGAGGCCAAAGGGTGTTTACCCCCCTCAAACTTATTAACCCCTCATTTTACCCCCCTTAAAATTTAAAAAATACAATAGATTACTCCCTCAAACCTTTGAAACTTTGAACCTTTGAAGCATTTAATTTCACCTCTCTAAAAATGAAAAGCTTGGACGTCCCTGCCATAACCTATTTCGTTACCTATCTAATTCATCTCCCACCAAATTTTGAATTTGTTTTTCTTACAGTCCGCTTGATAATGTCTAGCCCTCTAGCTTTTACAGAAGCTGAGATAATAGGCCGTTAAAGATCTGAAATGGTACCTTACAGTTTGGGGTTAATGCAGATAGATTTTTTCTTCAGAATAAATGACTCCCAACGCAAACATGGACCCAAAATTGATTGGTCCTTTTAGAATAGTAATCAAGATAAGGCAAGCCCTGATCATTTTTCATCATTGCAGAGTATCTATCTATCAACATTTAATTGGGGATACAGGGATAAGTTACTTGGATATAAATCAAACTTTATTGCAAACTCTCATTTTAATTACAAGAGTTTTTATCTTTCACTTTTTAATCATAGATCTAACTTAATCAACCATCTCAACATAAATTTATATAGAAATATATCACAAACTCCACCTATAAAATTTCCTTAAACTTGGGTTACCAAAAATTACCCCCTCACCAGTCACCCCATTCAAAAGGTGAATTAACCCCCACCACCCCCTCCTTGGATTTTTTACCCCCCACCTCCACCAAAAAGAAAAAAAAACTTGAATATACAAATAAAATTGTGAAACTATTGCACATTGGTTCACCAGTTTTCGAAATATTAGTAAATATTCAATGAGATATCCTGGCACTTTTATATAAAATATGTTTGGTTCTATGGATTTTGTCATCCTTGTTGATCCTTTGTATTTTTAGTTGCGAATCTACTCTGTAATTCACATTATCTGTCCGTCAGTCTGTAATGCTATGGAGAAAATGTGATTAACTCAACTGCAATCAAAGATAGACAGCTGAAATTTTCAGTGAAAACATATGCGCATCTAATCTATACATTATTTTGTCCGTCTTTCATTGGATCGTGTTGACGAACCCAAATCTGTCCTACTTTGAGAAAGACGTCATATACGTTTCGGGAAAGAAAAAGGGAAGGGGGGAAGAAAATCTCTTTAAAAGAATGGGAGAAAAGGGAAGAGATTTTCTTTCCCCCTTCCCTAAACGTATATGACGTCACTGGAATCGTCTTTCTCAAAGTAGGACGGATTGGGGTTCGTCGATCGTGTTTTGTATGTAAGATGTAAACGTTATTCTTTTAAGGTTTTGTGATTTTCTTGTTCTTGCATATTCTTACTTTTTTTCTGTGTTATGAGAACTGAACATCTGCTGTATAATTCACTTTGTCTAAATGTACATTCCAGGATTTTTGTGCTTCGCTTCTTATAGATGTTGTCATCCTTGTTAAATCTTTCCTTGTTGTAATTTTGATTGTCACATTTATTTATGTTTTAAATGTAGATAAAAAATTTGAATAAAAATCATTCAATAAATAACTCAAAATCAATTTTTTTATTGAGAGATTTTATTAACTTTAAAATCGAAGCTTTTCTTAGGACTTTTCAAATGAATTTATTCATATTTCCTACTTATGATTTAACGCTGTATAAATATTACTTCAACGGTATTTTAGCGTTTCTATCAACATCTGATTTTACTTTTATTAGTATGGAGATTCCTGTGACGATATTTAATTATATCACTAAAAGTAAGTATTCACTATGTCTTCAGCATATCGATACTATATCAGCCATAAATTATTAAAGCAAAAAATTGCAAATTATCAATGTTTATAATATACTTTTGATAGATCTTAGTTGAGCTTCGCTATTTTTAGTGATATCATTCTTGTTTATAAAAATATTTTGTTTTCATAAAATTTTTCCAGAAAAAAAATATTTGATTTATTAATAATTTTAGGATTTTGCTATGAAATAAGACCTTGCACTTTTATAGAATAAAGCTTTTCAATAGGTGACAATTTCATATCGCATACCATATTTTGAACTTTACTTTAGGTCAGTTAAGGTAAAGTATTGGTGAGATAAACTGTGATAGGAATAGCAATAATAAGACAGTTCAACTCCATTTTTGATAATGTAGGAAAGCATTTTACTTATTGGCCATTACTTTTATTTGAGTTAAAGACAATACCAAACTTTATAACATAGTTTTCCTTATTCTTCAACGTTATCTGAACAGACATTACCCAAAATTTATGCAAAAAAATAAAAACTTTGGAACTCTATCTACAATTAAAGGAAAGAGAGATATTCTGGGGGAAAAAGTAGGTCTTTATCTTTAAAGACTTCGACCTTTTTGCTTTCATAATTTATTTACTTTCCATATTGTTAGATTTAATGAAATAAGTATTTTAAAATGAAATTAAAGATAAGATAAAAGAATCCCTCAAAACATTACCCTTTTTTTTTAACTTTTAGTGCAATTTTTAGTGGAGCCCTTAGCGTGCAGGGCTCTAGCAATTTTTGCCCTCCTAATTCTTACTTAATTTTGCTCAAACGAAAAATAATCAATACATATTAGTAATCAATTGTTGTATTCAATATCTATGTTCACTTCTTAGTTCCAAAATATGTAAATCTTGAAAATTTGTCTAGAGCTTTTTGCAATCATTGTGCAAAAAATTGTTGACTTTTTGTTTGATAATTGCATACATTTACATGGCAAATTACATAGTTTTAACATTTTTGCAACGTTATAAAACAAGGAAACCCTACAAACACCCCCTCTCTCCCACCCACACAACCTAGGGATATTTAGACATTATCTAAACACCCCCTCCCCCACTCCCCTTACATCTAATGCACGCCTTAGTAAGTCTTTGTCTGTTGCGAAGGATCTCGCTAACCCATGAACTGATATAGTTTTCCTTTACAGTGAATCTTCTTATAGGTCCTGAGATGATTTTTGGCTAATTTTTATTTTATTCATAAGTACAGCCGGTATGGGTTTAGGCTATTTTTCTACCTAGATGTTAAAAGCACAGCCGCTAGTTTCTTATACAGAATCAAAAATAGAAACGTATTAATTTGAAGATAAAATTCTGGAAACTAGGATCACCTAAGTCTGGGTCATAATTTCTCTTACCATAAAATGACCATGTAATCTTTTTGTGCTTGGTACAAAATTGCAGTTTTATTTGAAGATTTTTATAAAAAAAATAACAAGTAAGCTAATAGACGTCAAAGTGGGTGGGGGGTTAGTTAATGGGATGTTTACCCACATTAAACCAAGAAACCCCTCTATCCCCCTTCCCCCCCCCCAAAAAAAAAAAAATAGCTTGGTCGTCTTTGGAATAGCCACTCTTTAATTCTCCAGAACATTGTCATTCTATGAAAGCATAATGTACCTTGGTGCAATTTGATTCATATATATAAAAAAAATAGGATGTTTGTCTAAGGGTGTGAGAGTCTGCTTACAGCTAACAGATAAGGTTCTTCTTGACAGTAAAGCTACTTAAAGGTCCAGTGAAGATTTGAACTTAGAGTACCTAACTCTCCCAAGAGAAACCGCCCATACAATAAAAGCTCCACCATTTTTTTAACCTTATACTTTTCTTAGTAAACTAAAATTGAAATTGGAGTGTATACACCGGTTCTCCCTTTCCTCAAATGCCCCTAGAGGACTCAAGGGTGTGTAGCAGCTAGCTGCAAGTTCTAAAAAAAAGGAATGGTTTTAAGATTTAAACGAACGCATATGGCAATATCGTAACACAACCATCCATGTAATTTGAATAAAAATTCTTCCTTGTTATTTTACCCTTTTAAGGAATTGTTCAGAGTAAGGTTAAATTTTAGAATTTAAATTAGAGAAACTCGAAAATTTATTTTATGAAAACGAGAACAATTACGTCCAAATGTAACAAAGATTATAGGCTAACATAATAGGACATAATTTATTTACAAAAGAAAGATAATAGAATGCTTTATTGCTTTTTATGTATCTCTTGAAAACATTTGAAAATCATACATTTGATTATAGACTTGTGAGTTTAGGATTCATAATGAAAGAAATTGTTTACTATTTCCTATCTAGTCTAACTTTAGTCTAAATGAGAGAAAATTGGGTATACATATTGATATGTTTGTTAACCCTTACAGCTCGGGCCCCAATTCCCACCTTAATAGATCGGGGGGGGGGGGGGGGGGCTCCAAGAGCCCCCCCCTCTATCTCGGCTCCTGTTACAGATAAAGACGTAAAATTTTTTTCTGGTGGTTCATGTGTATTTTTAGAGAAAATTACTTTTTCTAGTCATAGCAGCCAGGCCGCTCCTTAGCCGCTTTTTAGCGGCCAGCCGCTAAATTTTAAAACAGCTGTAAAGCGGCCAATTTTGCAGCTAGGATGACCAAATTTTTGGACGAACTTTTATTTTTCATAACAAAAAAATTACTTTTTCTGATCATCGCCAAAAAACGGCAAATAACGGAAAGCGCCATTTTCGGCGGTTACGGCGGTAAAACGGCGGTTGGCGGCGCCGATTAATATTTTTATCTGTTTGATGATGCTCAAGGATTTACCAAAAAAATTTATAGGATTCTAGCTGTAATAGAAGCCACGATATTCATGATATATGTCTGTAGTAAAAGCCGGACAAAAATCGGTCATAAAGTCGGTCAGGGAGCGGTCAAACGGTCATAACACATTTTTTCTCAGAAGGTCATTGATATCTAAGTATTCACCAAAAAAATTTTAGGTTTCTCCTTATACACAAAAGTCATAATGTAGAAATTAAGATTTTTTTAGAAATTTTTTCTAATTTTGGTGCTACCCAACCGACTTTGACCGGACACCACGACCGACACAGACCAGATATCCTAATAAAATCAACTCTTGCCGACGTATAATTACTAAACTTAAAAAGTCATGAAGTCACAGCACTCCATCTTACCTACAAAAAAAATGAGATTGAAAAAACTAGAGGGGGGGGCTCTTGGAGCCCCCCCCCCCCCCGATCTGTAAGGGTTAAGTTTAGAATAATAAGGTTTTACTCTTTTTTGTGCATTTTTAAAAGCGAAGCTTTTCTATTATTAGGGTCGGTCCGTCCGTCCGTCCGAGAGAGATAGACAGATATTATTCGTTAATTTAGGAATGTTAGAATTGTCCTAACAAACTTTGCATGATGATTCCTGTAGTAGTTAGGTACGATTTAGAAAGCGTAGCAACTCTATAATCATTACCAGAATGTTCGTACGTCCATTTTAAACATGTTGATTTTTCTACTTTTTTAACAACAAATTTTTATGTGATCTAATTATCCGTTTGATCTGATTTGTGGTATATTGATTCCTAGGACAACAAAAAACAATATTATAAGCGAAGCATCTCTATAATCAAGTCCTAAGTATGTCCATAAACATTATCCTGTATCAAGCAGTTTTTCAACAAATTTACTTACAGTTTTGCGTTGACTCTTATACTCTTATATTCTGATTATTCAGTTCAGACACTAAACAAATGTTAATGTCCGTTTGTCCTACCGTTTCAGTGCTTCGCTTATATGGATGTTGTCATCCTTTTTAAGCATTTATGTTCAACAACGTGCAAGGTCAAATTTATGCATACTTCTTTGTTCTAAGTTCTTTGGGGAAAACTTTCTTTTAAATAATAATTAACATGTTCTAAAATTAGTACTTCTGCCAGAAAATAACATAATTTTTATGTTTCATAACACAATTTGTATATTATAAGCTTATAATTTCAAGAATCAATGTACTTCTTAGTATTGTAATAATATATCAGTAAGTATATTCTTAAAATAAATGTGTAGAATTTATTGATTCACATGAGTTAAATAAATTAACGAAAAGTGAATAGTTTGTATTTTAAATGATGAAATTTTGTACTGATAGAATTTTTAAAAAGGCTGATTCCCTTTTTTTGTGAGATATGTTTCTTAATCCCAAACCATACCCTAGGAAAACTCATTGTTAAGAAGTTAACCAAATATAGTTTGAAATGATTGGCATTTTGTCCAGTTATTATAACAGGGAAATATTGATAGAAAGTTGAAGAAAAAATAATGGATACTAAAAGTACAATTTATAACACTTGTTTTATGGTAGGTTTTAGAGAATTAACTTTCTAAACAATGCAGACAACTAACCCTTTGATTGCACGACCCTTGTCTAGAACCTAAATAACATGCATAGCAATTAAATGCGACTGTTTTGGGTCTAAGCATTCCCACTATACTATAATCTCCTCCTAATAGTGAACGAAATGATAAATAAATGACAGGGGAAATAGCAACCTAAATTAAATTTCTCCAATGGCATAATATCCACGTACATTAGGCTTCTACTGTGTAAAAATAACAGCCGCAACCCTATTTCGAGTTTTAATTTATCATTAAAAGGATTTCTTTCTGAAATAATTTACATATCCTTTTATTTGTGTTAAGATATATGTATTGGTATTTTGCCATTTTCAAGAGCTATTATTCTTTCAGGGAAATTGGGTATGTTTGATGTTTATGAAAAAACATTTAGATTTAAATGGATGCAATTTTTTTACAGTAAGATAATGGATATAGAATATACGTGGATATCATGACAGGTTATAAATATTGTCGCCAATTTAGGTTGCTAACATGGACATCACTTATTGGTGAGTTCGTTCATATATAGTATATAAGAGGGAAGGGGATGTGGTAAAGGTGGTGGATTGGGGTCGTTCTTTTATCCTTTTACCCCTGATTATTTTATTCTTTACACAATAAGTTTTGAACGGATATATACATTTTTTATGGTCACACCTTTTTCGAACATTTTTGGTTTAAAATGTTAGTTTTGCGTATTTATTATGTGCGATTCTACTACTCTATTCCTTCCGACCGTATATTGCTTCTGAAAAGCCAAAAACAAGATTAATCCTCAGATTTTTACTCTAAGACTACAAGCATTCAATTCCATATATGTATAAATTAAATTGATTATTATATTAATGTTGAGAGGTTTAGTGAGTTTTAATTTTATATATTCTCAATAATCTTCTTTTCATTAATTTGACAAATAAATATTTTGCATAGCTTGTGCGAATAAAGGTTTTTTTTATAAAATTTGGCAAACGAATTAATCACTTTTTAAGCAACTAGCGGCTGCGCTCCTATTATTTAGAGGAGGGTCAGAATAGAAAGGCTTATTTCTAAACATAAAATAACCTTAAACCATACAGCTTCCAAACAATGCAGCAAAACTCAATCGTTGTTGTGGTTATGATTTATAATTAATCTATTTTCTATTTCGAAACCTAAATTAATCTTTCCTTGAAAAGGAGTTATTTATATTTTAAGAAAAAAAATTTTAATAAATAGGATTAGAATTTAAAGGTCGTCTTACTTGTTGGAGTTTTATCAGTTTATTTTTGGACTTCTTAGATAGCTATTACTATTAAAAATACCAAATAAAAACAAGTATGTATAATATAATAACAAATATATATTTACAACAAAATAACATGATAATGATGTATGTGAATTAAAAATCCTCGAATTATAAGATAATTTAGATAAATATTAAGTAGGATTTAATTTTTTTCACTGATGATGGATGAATTGTCTTGTACTGTATTTTTTTGTGTTTCTGTTATCGATCAAAAATGTGTTGAAACCGCTATCATACAGTAAAAATAGCTCTGTCAGCGTTATATTGTTGTTTTTGGATGTCGTCCTCCACAGTGTGACAACTTTGTAAATTCTCTATCTCACCAGGTTCTATTTTTATATGGAAATTTCAAATATAATAAACTGGCAAAAACGCATATAAAAGAAGAACTTTTAGTTAATATCCTTTCAGATTTTTCTTTCCAGTATGGCTTAATATCCGCTAGTTTAGAACTAGTACCAAGCCATCTTGAAACATCATGTAAAGCATCGTAATACAGACAGTTTTACGAGTATTAAAACAAAATATCATAAAAAATAATCCCAGTTTTGTTGCCTTTTCCCTAATAAAACTGGTTTGAATCTTTTTTTTATAATAAAATCTGTGTAAAACTGTCTATTATACGAAACGATAAATAACTAAATTATAATAACTTGAATTATTTTTTTACAGTAAAAAAAATTATTAGCAAACATTTGAAATTTCCATTCCTTCAGCTTTCTGTAACTTTTTAGCATCTTGTCTTTTAATCCATTCTTTTAGCAAAATTTTCATAATAAAAACTATGAATAAAGCCAGAATAATTCCTCCAACTATAAGGATATAGGTCACTGCTTCATGCATTTTTCCTTCTGTTTTAATGCAATAACAACAGCTCATACGTTTTTATAAAAAAATATGTTTTTTTTATTATAACAATGCTTATTACTATATAGTTTTTGAATTACTGCATTATTAAGTAATAAAGTCTAAAAATAACGGTTACTGAGATATTAATGATTAAGATTTCCTATTTATAAGTTTAACAATTATTTATGGGGGAAGGGAGGGGGAATAAGAGAAGGGGTGTTAAGTCAGGTAACGATCTAAGAAGCACTAGTGAGGGAATGGTTGTGAGCGGTCAAATTGGTTGTACCGGCACGGTGTGTGTATGGTGTTTCTATGAAGCGACAAAATATATTTTTTATTTACACTAAATTTGCAATCATGAATATTATTGAGATGATAACAAGGACAACTTTACGCTTAAAAGTGAATACTTAAATTAAAAATAGACTTGATGAAATTAACTAATAAAAGTTTAGAACTTAGTAGCGAGAGTTGAAGTATTTTCAACGTATTTGTAGGAACACTAAACTAATGTCTTAACCTGATAGAATCAGTTATAACCATATTTATTTGAGATAGGCTTATCTATGACGCACTTACTGTTCTAAGTGAGGTACAAATGTGAGCATAGTTCTTGTAAATCACTAGTTTTATTATAGTACATCATAAAATTGAACATATCCTGTCTATAATGTACATTAGAGTATTTCTGTACAAACTTAACAGCAGAATAAGAACAATCGATATATTATTACTTGGATGTTGCACCAGATTTTCATGCCATTTAATACAGTTATACTCACTGCCTTTATGCTGGCTAAAATATTGATATCCCCATCGATCTCCTTTACCCCATCCCCCCCCCCCTTCTACTGGATGAACGAACTGACCATTTAATAAGGTTCATGTTAGCAACATGAAATGACGACAAATTTTCCCCTGTCAATATATCTACGTATCTTGCATATAATTAAACATGGTTTACCTATTAGTTTATTAATTCATAATTTTATTTATTTACATTAAATCATAATATAAAGTTGGAAGGATCTATCTTAGATATTTTCATAGTTGTAGACAACAATTCAGATTAAGGTTGATAGTTAGTTATATAAAACTTTTTAAAGATTTTTAAACAATCAATTTAAAATTAAAATTAGTTACTAAGACAGATCCTTAAGTTAGGAATCAAAATGTAGAATCCCCTTTTTAAAAGCGAAGCTTTTCTATAATTAGGGTCGGTCCGTCCGTACGTCCGTCCGTCCGTACGTCCGTCCGTCACGGATAGCTTTTTTCGTTAATTTAAACATGTTAGAATTGTCCTATCGATTTCAAATTTTGCTTGGTGATTCCTTTAGTAGTTAGGTACGATTTAGAAAGCGTAGCAACTCTATAATCATTACCAAAATGTCCGTACGTCCATTTTAAACATGTTGATTTTTTTACTTTTTTAAATAGCTTTTTTCGTTAATTTAGGCATGTTAGAATTGTCCTATTGATTTCAAATTTTGCATGGTGATTCCTGTAATAGTTAGGTACGAGTTAGAAAGCGTAGCAACTCTATAATCATTACCAGAATGTCCGTACGTCCATTTTAAACATGTTAATTTTTTTACATTTTTAACAACAAATTTGTATGTGACCTAATTATCCGATTGGTCTGATTTTTGGTATACTGATTCCTGGGACAACAAAGTACAATATTATAAGCGAAGCAACTCTATAATCAAGCCCTAAAAATGTAAGTATGTCCATAATCATTATCCTGTATCAAGCAGTTTTTCAACAACTTTACTCACAATTTTGCTTTGACTCTTATACATTTGCATTCTGATTATTCAGTTCTGACATTATACAAGTGTTAATGACCGTTTGTCCTACCGTTTCAGAGCTTCGCTTTTATGGATGTTGTCATCCTTGTTTTTATCTAAGAGAGCAGCAAATGTCCCCCACTTGTATTTTCAGACTTATGAAGAACCCTAACAAACCCACAAAAGGGCGTTATGAATTTAAATAAAAAGGAACATCTTAAAAAATAAGAATTGTGTTCAAAAACTGAAAATTAAAAGGAAAAGGGTTTGCTTTTGATGCTCTTCTAGAAGAGAAGAAAATTTGAAATTAAATTATAAGTTACTAAATTGTATCTAAAGTCCATGTAGTCTGGCATAATCTGCATAGTCATCTGAATCTATATGGCAGGCCTTCAGGTTTGTACGGCAGGACCCTAGATAGAAAGATACATAGATACATATCAGCATAGTCATCTAAATCTATATGGCAGGCCTTCAGGTTTGTACGACAGGACCCTAGATAGATAGATACATAATCAGCATAGTCATCTGAATCTATATGGCAGGCCTTCAGGTTTGTACGGCAGGATCCTAGATAGATAGATACATAATCAGCATAGCCATCTGAATCTATATGGCAGGCCTTCAGGTTTGTACGGCAGGATCCTAGATAGATAGATAGTTATATAGATAGATAGATAGATACATAATCAGCATAGTCATCTAAATCTATATGGCAGGCCTTCAGGTTTGTACGGCAGGATCCTAGATAGATAGATACATAATCCGCATAGTCATCTGAATCTATATGGCAGGCCTTCAGGTTTGTACGGCAGGATCCTAGATAGATAGATAGTTATATAGGTAGATAGATAGATACATAATCAGCATAGTCATCTAAATCTATATGGCAGGCCTTCAGGTTTGTACGGCAGGATCCTAGATAGATAGATACATAATCCGCATAGTCATCTGAATCTATATGGCAGGCCTTCAGGTTTGTACGGCAGGATCCTAGATAGATAGATAGTTATATAGGTAGATAGATAGATACATAATCAGCATAGTCATCTAAATCTATATGGCAGGCCTTCAGGTTTGTACGGCAGGATCCTAGATAGATAGATACATAATCCGCATAGTCATCTGAATCTATATGGCAGGCCTTCAGGTTTGTAAGGCAGGATCCTAGATAGATAGATAGATAAATACATAATCAGCATAGTCATCTGAATCTATATGGCAGGCCTTCAGGTTTGTACGGCAGGATCCTAGATAGATAGATACATAATCAGCATAGTCATCTAAATCTATATGGCAGGCCTTCAGGTTTGTACGGCAGGACCCTAGATAGATAGATAGTTATACAGGTAGATAGCTAGATACATAATCTTCATAGCCATCTGAATCTATATGGCAAGCCTTCAGGTTTGTACGGCAGGATCCTAGATAGATAGATAGTTATATAGGTAGATAGATAGATACATAATCAGCATAGCCATCTGAATCTATATGGCAGGCCTTCAGGTTTGTACGGCAGGACCCTAGATAGGTAGATAGATAGATACATAATCAGCATAGCCATCTGAATCTATATGGCAGGCCTTCAGGTTTGTACGGCAGGATCCTAGATAGATAGATAGTTATATAGATAGATAGATAGATACATAATCAGCATAGCCATCTGAATCTATATGGCAGGCCTTCAGGTTTGTACGGCAGGACCCTAGATAGGTAGATAGATAGATACATAATCAGCATAGCCATCTGAATCTATATGGCAGGCCTTCAGGTTTGTACGGCAGGACCCTAGATAGGTAGATAGATAGATACATAATCAGCATAGCCATCTGAATCTATATGGCAGGCCTTCAGGTTTGTAAGGCAGGATCCTAGATAGATCGATAGACATAAGGACATACAGAAAAATAAAAAGAGTTCAGTGTTTGTTATATTAACAGAAAGACTGACTGAAGAACATAAAGACATTCATACCTTTAGGAAGAATAGGTTTCTGTCTTCTCCATTTCTTTGTCTGCTTTTCTTCACCCTCCTGGCCAATCTAAAATAAAAACTTGATAGCAGATTACAACAAACAAACCAATAACCAGGTGCCTTAAGGGATAATACAATGGACAATAAATATTCAAAATTACATTTTCTGTAGATTTAAAATATTAATTTTAAAGTTTGGAAAACAACAAAGCAAGATTCACTAAATGTACCCAAAGTTTCAAGGCCAACGAATAACAAGACTTGCTAATAAAACTTTGGGTACAAGTATATTTCACAGTCAAAGTTTTATAATTTTTCTAAATATTAAATGTATTTTGTGATTTTCTTAATTATTTTGAAAGTTTAGGAAAGAAGTTTGCTGAAAGATAAATGAAATGTAGCTCTAAGATAAGAAAATAACAACAACTCTTTTTGTTGAAACTTGAAAATTAATTATCTTAAGAAATTGGACTGTCTTAGTCTTAGATAATCTATTTCTGGATTAACTTAATACTGTAGCCTTGTGTCTTTTATTGAATAGTAACTTTTTGTAATATGAAAAGTTACTTTGGAAATTATAGTAAAACACTAGAGGGGGAAAGGTTTAAATAACTTTATGCCCCCATCCCGAGGACCCTATGCTGACTTTCAATTGGGTCTTTAAAAATCAACCAACAGCTTCGGGAATATTAACACAGCCAAGTCGCTAAAAAAGAGCAGAAAAAAATTTATTAGCAGACGAAAAAGGTCCCCAACAGGTGGATCCAGGTAGTTGTTTGGTAATTCATCTACATTTATTGATTTATCATTTGGAAAATAAAATGTCACAGAATTACAAAAAAATATGTAGTGTGCCAAGTTATTTGATGCTAGACCGGCCTAAAAAAGACTAAAACAGATTTTAGCAATAATAATATAAACAAGGATGACAACATCCATAAGTAGCGAAGCACAAACTTTCGTGAATGGGACTGACGGTCATTGTTGTTTTTTTCAAATGACGGGATATTTAATTTTGATATCTTTAACTGAAAAAATTTTGAAAATAAACACCAAAGATATGGGGGAAAATGTAAAAAATATAAAAATAGCCAAAAACCTGCAAAAAGGCAGTCTGACCGTCATTGTTGATTTCTTCAAATGACCGGAAATTTAATTTTTATATCTTTAACTGAAAAAATTTTGAAAATCGGTCCATAAACACCAAAGATATGGGGGAAAATGTAAAAAATATAAAAATAGCCAAAAACCTGCAAAAAGGCAGTCTGACCGTCATTGTTGTTTTCTTCAAACGATGGGAAATTTAATTTTGATATCTTTAACTGAAAAAAGTTTGAAAATCGGACCATAAACACCAAAGATATGGGGGAAAATGTAAAAAATATAAAAATAGCCAAAAACCTGCAAAAAGGCAGTCTGACCGTCATTGTTGGGTCTCTAAACGACGGAAAATTTAATTTCGATATATCTAACTGAAAAAATTTTGAAAATCGGACCATAAACACCAAAGATATGAGGAAAAATGTGGAAAATAAAAAAATAGCCTAAAACCTGCTAAAAAGCCGTCCGACCGCCATTGATGTTTTATAGTTAATTGTGCTCCTTAATGATGGGAATCTTGTCAAAAAATTTCAGCTTTCTATCTTTTATAGGGGCTGAGTAAATCCCATTTCCCCCATAGCGTTACGGACTGACGGACTGACGGACTGACGGACTGACGGACTGACGGACGGACGGACAAAGCGAATTATAGAGTAGCTTCGCTACTAAAAAATACGTTAAAATTTTAAAAACATATAATTTACTTAATAATGACCAAAATGACGAGAAAATGATATTAAGCTTTCCGTGTCTTTAAAAAGTGTTTTGTGAAAATAAGTAAAGCATGAATAAGATATTTACGTCATAAATACGTCAAATTTTGCTGACTTCAGCAATCCTTCAAGTAGATAGCTATTTTTTGCATTCTAAACAAGGATGACAACATTCATACTTAACGAAGCACAGAAGTATATAAGTCTAAAATACAAAGTAGCTTACATGTAGATTGATTTAATAACTTTATACAACAGACTAGAATTTTGCATTTTCCCTACAAATTAATATTTCCATGTATTAAAGTGATAAAGTGAGTTATGGAGAAGATGCTCAACGGCTATAAATTTCATCCGAGTAACGTTCCAAACATACATACGGAATGATTAACAGACATTTGCAATTATAAAGTTGCTTCGCAAGTAAAAATAGAGCACATATTTTAATAAGGCATGACCGTCCGTTTATCTGTATGAAAAATGATAATTTTAAAAAGAAAAGCTTTGTTTGCTTCAAACTTTTCCGTCATTCAATTAATCACAATTCAAAATCTGTATTTTGAATACCTGGATGTCAGGTTACGATGTTACTTACTGTAAGTGTCATAAAATCCTAATTATAAAGTCGACATTAACTTCGTATGTATAAAAGGCTTTAGAATCTATATGTTATAGGTTTATCTAAACAAGGATGATAACATCCATTAAAGTAAATGGTAGAACAAACGATGTACGATGAACTCTTGTTTAGAGTCAAAACTTAATAAGCAGAATATTTATCCAAAAGTATAGACAAATTGTATATAAACATGCTGCAAAATTGTATAAATATAGGATTCTGTATAGAACAACTTACACTATTAGTACTTAATTGTAGAGATGTTTCAATAATAATATTGTACCTTGTTGTCATAGGAATTAATGTTTAAAAGATAAGAAGATACATAGTTGTTAAAAAAAGTTTAAAATCTGAATGCTTTTAATGGACTTATTTTCCTTTTGGTAACGATTATTGAGTTGCAACGTTTTAAATAGTACCTATTTGTTACAGTAGTCATAATCTAAAGTTTGAAACCGATAGAAAGATTCTAGAATGTCTAAATTAACTAGGAGCTAACCTTTGCGTAAGGACGGACTTACATACCCTAATCATAGAAAATTATAGAAATATTTGCATTTAAAAATATCTTTAAACTTTTAAAAATTGAAATCTGTCTTCCTTGTTTTTTTTATGCATTTTTCGTACTTGAAGTATTTACAAATAAACACAAAGTTGAAATATTTAAAATGTAAGTATGCATCATTCAAACTTTTAAAAATGAATTACATTCACATGCTTAAATTGTTTATTTATTTTAAAAGATTTTTTTAAAAGATATTAAAATGTAATATTGTTCGTCTTCGAGATTATTATTCTTTAAAATATTTATATGAAGTTTAACTATGGTACAAGAAAATGAGGTGGTATACCTCAAAGTGACAAGTCTGGTAGTGCGAATGGGGCGCTTGTCCAAAATCTGCGGTATGGAGATCGCTCTTCTATGAGTACTACTTAAATCCTACTTTTACTGCAATACACATAGGCATTCTCAAAGTCGGCTTGTCAGTGAAGAATGCTTTTCCTTTTATTCCCACAAGTATAATACGAATTTGGTTGAACCCGTGGCTGTTCAACAAATACCCACGCACGGTATTATATTGCTTTAAATTAAGAATAAATGGCTGGTTATGATGTTCGATCTATATCATATAAGTATATCAAGCACATAAGAAGGAAGATGGTTTTATAAAGTGTATTTATATTACAAGTGAATCAGTTAAGTATGAAAGATACAGGATAGGAGATAATAAACATAAGTAGTGTAGGACAGGAAAGTGCCTTAAGTCCAAAGCATCTAATTGTGCATAGTGTTAGACCTCTAACGTAAGACCTAGGCACAATTCATGCTAAGTACTAAGTAACCTAAATTAAACTACAATGCATGCTAAATTAACTAAGATCATTACCTTTAAGCCAGGAGAAGAACTTAATAGTTCAAGAGTCAATGAATAACTGAGTGATTTTAAGAAGTGCAAGTTATAGCGACAACTATTTACCAGGATCTAGTCCTTGTCTGTTTAATAAGGTGTTTGTATGTTAAACTTGTGACGTAAATATAGCTATGGCTGTAGGTATACTTAGTTTTACATAATGGTTACATGATTACTTCAACAATAGATATAATGTTTTATATAAGCATATAACAATATTCAATCACATATAGATTACCATGGATAGGCTAGTATTACATTACCCATATATAGTGTTATATTGGTAATAACAGGCTTGAAAATGCATAAAAATACATTAAAACTGCCTGAGGGCTGACCATATTATCTGTGTCTTATGCCCTGTAGTGCGCGCGATAATTGCTATAAACTGTCAATCATTATTTAGACTAAAGTCTTATATTGTGTTAAATTTATAGAGGGTATAAATAAAGTGAACTAGATGCGAAGCATTTCTATAAGAATCTTGTCTGTATGTTCAAAGAATTTTGAAATTTGGATGTCGCATCTCCAAGTCGAGCTCAGAACTCTCCCCTACCTTATTTTGAAAGTAATAAAAATAAGAGAGGGGCAAGTTTTTTTTAATTCTTATCACTTTAGTTAAGGTAAGGATAGTTTAAATATGGGTGGGTTAGAGCAACACAGGGATAAGGTATAGGAAAAAACTTACAATCCCAATTTATTTTTAAAAAAAGGGGGTGGGTTTTCAGTGCTCGATAGGCACTTTGAGGGAAAGCAACGAAAGTGGGTAGGGCATACCATATAACATTACCTATAGTATAGCTGTGCTACTTGTATTACACAATGTTATCTAGTTTCCAGGTGTATATTATACTAAAAGGTTAAATATTTACACGTTACACAAAATGCAACTAATTTTTTAACGCAATATGTGTTGTAAAAAACATTGACAAAGGGAATGCATTTTATAATTATTTATTTATAACACATTGTAATAACTTAAGTATATTGTATATGCACATGCAGTGACGTCTATAGGGGGTGTCAACGCTTCCCGAAAAAATAAAATTGGGACGGCCTGCCTTCCCTTTTTCAACTCCTTATGGTTTCATTTAATCCTCCCTCCCCGATGAATGACTGTGCCACTGTATATATGTTTTGTAAATTATTGAGTAGCTGTAATCGTAATGGTCACAAATGAAGATCTAAAAGAAGAGTTCTATTGGCATAGACAAAGCGGAAGAAAAAAATATTATAGATAAACATTAGAATTATATTATTACATTGAAAAGAAGAAAATTGCGGTTAGGTTAGTAAAGTATATCATCTTATTGTTCTTGTTATGCTTAAATGTTGTAATTATGTTCTGCTTCTCTTATGGAAATGTTTACCCTTGTTTTTTTTTATTTCCTGGCTATTTGCCAAACTAATTCTTAACAATTAAAACTAAAATATTCTCTTCTTTTACAATTTGAATTCCGTTTGTTGTGGATTTATTGTGCTAAAATGAAAGTCTCATAAAATTAGGTAAAATTGTTGAATTCTTCATTTTATTGTAATTGATGAGTTTAAAAGTCGTCTTTGTTACATGAACTTTTGTTTTAATATTTTCCATTATAGCTTCAAAACCAATTAATATCCGCTGGATTAGACCAGGTTCTCAGCCATACTGAAAAATCCTGTATAGTATCGTTTTACAGACAATTTTCCACGAATATTAAAATGAAAATAAAAACATTGATACCGGAGAAAATAAAACTAGTTTTAAAACAGCGGAAAGCTCTCATTCAACAAATTATGTTTTTTATTTTAATTTTTAAATCCTTTAGTAAACAAGAAAGTTAACCATGTACACGTTCAACAAAAAAACGAAGTAACAAAAGGACATAATCTAGTCATAGAATAGCTATACTTCTACAGGTGTGTTCTTTTTTACATATTTTTCTAACAATGTTTAATGTCTGTAACTGTCCATTCATCGCAATCAATTTTTGATTAACAACATACGCTTTCATTTTTCTACATTTGTACATATTAAACTATTCTAAATTCTACCAAATATTATTAGATTCAAATATGTCAAATAGGAACTTATTTTTCTATGTAACCAATGTTTGTGTTGATATTTATGATAGAATACGCCCATTACAAGATAATAAATTATGACTTCGGTCTATGTTGATGAGACTACAGCACAAAAGACGGAGAATAATCATTAGACTATCTGTCTTAAGTAATAAACAGAAAGTACAAAAATGTAAATTACAAAAATCACAATAAAATATTTCTTCTATTTAGCAAAACCTGAATATTTGAGATGTCTGAGCATTGAATTAACATTTTCTAAGGTTAAGCCTGGGTGTAAATCAATAACTTTTTAGGACAATTTTGATGATCAACAGTAAACAGTAATTACTGTACGTTTTGAAGATATTTAAAGGAAAGTTCGATAAATAGTATTGCTTTTGAGAGGAGGTTTCGGGTTCAAGTCTGAACCACACCACGTCAAACTAGGGACGTAAAAAATGGTACCAACTGCTGCTACGTCAGCAGCCTGACGTCAATAGCAAGAATAGGGGAATGTCTTGGCCCATAAAAAGGTGCAACTGATTACCATGCAAAGTTAGGACTTCCAGACAAAGGTCGTGCAACCAAAGAGTCTAATTGTCTAATGAACGCTTTACACCTAAATTTTAAGACACGGAGTATGTTTCAAGGTGCTCTACCACTCTAGTCTTTTTGTTTTTGTTTTCTTTCGTGTAGTTTAAATAAAAATTAACTACATACTTTTTTAGCCTAAAGAATTTGAAAGTGTTAATCTTTGTAAAAACTTGTAGCCTTCAAATGAGTGATACTGATACTTCGATTTCAGACTTTTCTCTAAAATTGTGTTTTTATGAATTAAGATATAAGCATATGCAATAAATGTTTAGTATGCTTATACAATTTTCTTTCCAATTTGAGCTGTAATTATATTTACAAAAGACTTCAGTCATAATATCATCATTAGATAATAGATTAATGTGAATTTAAATCTTGGTGCTATCATACAAAGTATCCTTTTGAGCGATTGTTAATCCCCTACCTTAATTTGGAAAACAAATGAAAATAAAGGGGGGGGGATAGTTTTCAGTTTGCTAGTTATTACTTAAAACGAGGCTAGGTTATATTGGAAACCAGGTCTTCCCACAGGTTTAAAGTGCTGTAATTATATTTACAAAAGACTTCAGTCATAATATCATCAATAGATTAATGTGAATTGAAATCTTGGTGCTATTATACAAAAAATCCTTTTAAGAGATTGTTAATCCACTACCTTAATTTAAAATAAATCGAAAATAAAAGGGAGGGGGGGGATATTTTTCAGATTGTTAGTTATTACATAAAACGAGGCTAGGTTATAATGAAAACTAGGTCTTCCCACAGGTTTAAAGTCTCAAGGGGTTATTCTTAGGAAAAAACTGATCCTCTACCTTGTTTTTAAATTATTTCAAAAATAAGGGGAGTGGGTTATCAGTGCTCAACCGGCCACTTATAAAACAGCATTTTTGCCTTTACCCCGTGATTTAAAATTCCCAGGTTTATCCTGTTAAAGTATTCCATTTATTTAAAGTATATTCCCCCATCCCTGATTCCCTGTGTATATGTCTAGAATTGAAATATATCTAGTTAAAATACATTCCCCTATCCCTGATGTATGTCTAGAATTGAAAAATGTCCAGTGCGTGACATTTAAAGTCAACTTAAAACATACAAAAAGCGTTTCTTTAATCTAGCAAAATAGCTGTTAATTTTGCACAGTCAACTTTTATATATAAGCATAAAGCAGCAAATTTTTTATTTTGATAGTCACTAAACACCTGGCTGGAAGTATAATTCTAGAGGATAACCTGCAATCTGTATGTCAGCTAACTGGGTAATTGCATTTTAATCACACATCTATAATGCAAAGTAGCTGATGTCTGTCCGTCTGTCCGTCCCTTTAGATCTCGGTAACCATTGAACCGATAAAAATCCGCAAAAGTTAGTTCTTAAAGAAACTCTGCTACAAATATTTCAGCGTTTACATTTTTCCCCTCAAAAAAATAATTCAGTAACCTTCCAATTCACTTTGCATTTTTGCAAATATTTTTAGTTGCGCAGCTACTCTTTCACTTTATAAATATACCAGCTGCTGTACCCCTAGCACGTGAGGCTCTGTATTCGAAGCCAGAGGGTAAATGCCAATAAACTATTTAAAATAGATTTTAGGATGATAATAGTATCTTGAACTTAACAAAGATATCGTATTAGATAAATTAAATGTCCAAAAGAGAAAATAATTAATCTAATGTTACTTCTTTTTAAGATAATTTACTTTAGAAAAAAGGTGCAGAAAGCAATAACTTTCCTACAAAAAATATTTCTATAAAGTTTATATGTGTAGATTGTAAATATTAGTAATTGTTTTGTTGTACACTTAGACTTTAGAAAAGTATTTGACAGTCTTGGAATAAGATATATAAGGTATAATCTGTTTTATTCAATAAGTTTTATGTGGATATGCTTGTAATAATCATGATTATTCTTGTTTTTTCTTTTCCTCAAAGCTTTTTGAGGCGTTGCATTTTAATGCTTTGGGCAGAAAAATAAATAATTTCAAAGGAATATGGGTGAAAAAATAAACATGTCAGTGTATTCATTTGTAAGCAAAGATTTTCTTTAACGTAGGGTTCATACGTCACTGACAGTATGTGTTTGATTTAAATACTTAAAACATGTACTGCTTTCTAAAAAGTTTTTTTCTGTTAAAGGAAGTTATGTAAAAACAAGGATGACAACATCCATAAAAGCGAAGCGCTGAAACGGTAGGACAAACGGACATTAACACTTGTATAGTTTCAGAACTGAATAATCCTAATATAAATGTATAAGAGTCAAAGCAAAATTGTAAGTAAATTTGTTAAAAAACTGCTTGATACAGGATAATGTTTATAGACATACTTACATTTTTAGGACTTGATTATAGAGTTGCTTCGTTTATTACATTATACTTTGTTGTCCCAGGAATCAATAAACCAAAAATCAGATCAATCCGATGATTAGATCACATAAAAATTTGATGTTATAAAAGTAAAAAAATCAACATGTTTAAAATGGACGTACGGACATTTTGGTAACGATTATAGAGTTGCTACGCTTTCTAAATCGTACCTGACTGCTATAGGAATCACCATGCAAAATGAAATCGATAGGATAATTCTAACATGCCTAAATTAACGAAAAAAGCTATCCGTTACGGACGGACGGACGTACGGAGTGACGGACGGACGGACCGACCCTAATTATAGAAAAGCTTCGCTTTTAAAAATACTTATATTTTATCAGCAATAATGTAGTTTTCTTATTATTGTACTAAAATACTATTAGAATACCAGCTGCTTCAACTCAAGCCTCTAGGGGTAACTTCAATTTGAAAATAAAATAGATAAAAACCTGCTCATACTTTCTTTGCAGCATATTTGAAATACATAGTAGTATGCAAGATATTAACAAACAAATAAAAACTTACTACCTTATATTACAGATTTGCTTAAGTTTATCGCTTTTAATATTAAATTTATTCTAGTTTCTAATATGCTTTGCATTCAGATTTCAAACTAATACATTTCTCTAATTTTAAATTTCAGAATAAATGAGAATAATGAAAATTTAAGCAATAAACCTTTTCTTTTTTGCTAGTAATGTAAACAAAACGTGATTACTATCTGCAAATAAATTACAGGTGCTTAAATTTTTCTCAAAAAGAATTTTATAACAGGTATAATGGATAAGATATATTGGGATATTTTATTTTGCTTTGTGAAAAGTAAGTACTAATAGGGATGGGGACTAGGGGGCCAATTGACTAAAACCTTTACTTGGCCGATACCAAGCTTTCATGAAAATTTAAGAGCGATCGGTCCTACTGTTTACAAGATCATAGAGGACATACCCACAGTCTACTGCTTTAGAAATTGTTTGATAAAAATATAGAAATATTTAAAGTCAGTTTGATGGCCGAAATTATGACAAAACATCCCTTACTCCATGAATAATTTGAGATTGCGGATTTCCTAGGATTCAAGCTTTGGAAAGGTCAAGTTCACCCCAACAAAATTTTAGGGAGTTTCAAAATTAATATATCCTATAGACAAATGCAGTGTCTTTCAGGTAAACATAGCTTCGTTTTGAATAGATTTCAAAAAATTTCCAGAAAAATATGTCAATTGTTGTTTTCCCTCAGAGTGCCTAGTTAACACTGGTAAACCCCTCCCTTCATTTTTTAATAAATTGAAAATGAGAAGGAGGTTAGTTGTCTTCCTTTGCTTTATGCCTAACCAAAAACCTGTGGGGCCTATACCTGCGGTGCCCGAACCACGTGGGGCTATTTAGTACCAAATATAACCGAATCTGATCTTGACCTAAAGTAATAAATAAACACACAAAACCACCCTCTTTCCTTATTTTAAGTCTATTTTAAATTCATTTTAAGGGGGTTAGTGCTTAACAAGGAACTTTGTGTGAAAGGGCCCAAAAATTTGTATCTTTTATTTAATAACCTTTTCTTATTTTAATATTACATTTTTAAAAGCAAAGCAAAATTTAAACTAATGAAAGGAAACAGACCAAAAGACAGGGCTTGCAGAGTATTTACACTATAAAAACAGTATAAAGTTTTGAAAGCACCATTACATAAATGCAAAGCGTATCTATGTTTCTCAATTTTTCAAACGTCTTAGATTGTTTTGACTTTCCTGAAACTTTTTACATTTCTTGAAAAATCTTTCAGTTAAATGTAAACGGTGACTTGTACTAAGCACTGGTCTTTTATGGCACTGTATAAAATATTTAAAAATGCTTCTTTAATTATACTCCTTATATTCATTAATATAAGTAAGTAAAACTTAAAATTCATCATTAACAGAATATAGTTACTTGTAAATGTAGGTTTCTTGGTAAACTAGATAGTGTATAGACTAATCTCATATTCATTCGGTGTTAATTTGAGCCAAGTTAAAAAACCTAAGTCGACAATTTTCAAAGTATATTGGGTTTTGCTTGTTTTTGTTGACCTTTAAAAGTGTCTTTTGTAAACTGGGCTATGCTAGTAACAGTTTTAGTCAATGAATTAAAACTGTACATTAAAGTGAATAGAGCCTTTCCCAAGTTAAGAAATTCCCCCATGGCATTATTATCAAACTAAGGTACCTGATTTTTAACAGAGATGCCTATACTAAATATTAGCAGAAAAGAAAGAAAAAAAAGTACAAATTATGAGTGAAGTGTGTTGATCACCATAAAAAGTATGTGTGTTTGTTTTATACCTTTCCTTTCCTTGTTATAAATTATATTAAAGTGGAGGTATGCTAGTTTAACATTTAAATTTATAGGTGTACGGAAAATGAGGGGTAAATAGGCATTTTTTGAAGAAAAGGTTCTCTTTAACTGTTAAGGTAGGTTTATTTGTCATCCATTGGTTATTAGATAATGAACTTATATGTTATACTTCAAAGTAATTAATAATAGTTAATGGAAACCAAAAAAACATCATTTGTTAATTAATTTATTAATTTAGGTTAGGTTAGGTAATGTTATGTATGGCATAACAAAGCCCCGCAGTGTTAGGATCGTTCACAAGGGTTAGGTATTAGACGGACCTTGACACAAATGTATGTTCACTATAGTTCTTTAATTATGGACTACAAACTTTTTTGACACGATTAAAGTGTAGTAACACTTTTAAAAAAATAGAAGTTGTAGAAAAAATATCATATATACGTTCTAATTATGTACAAACAAACTAATTTGCAAATTATAGAGTAACTTCCCTTTTGAAAAAGGACAAACTTACATTTAAAGAGCATGAAGTTTCACCATAAGGATTTTTAGCAACACAAGTATAAGTTCCTTCATCTCCTGGGCCGACATCACTTGAAAAAAATAGCATTAAACATGAATATACACCAAAGTTCGATGATGTTCATTTTTTTAACATATTCATCTAATTACACACTTTTATATAAATTTATCAATTAAGTCAATCCCCTAACTCTCAACTTTTTTTTTTTAATTTTTTTTTGATGGGATCATTTAACTTTGGAGGGTGGTGTTACCCACCAACTTAAAGTTATAAACCTTTAAAGGACCTTTCAGAAGCTACACTGTAAAGGAGAACCATGTCGGTTAAGCAATTACAGAGATCCTTCAATACACACAGACAGACAAAAACAGATCCTGTTGCTTTTATATAAGGATTTATAAATCTTTAAACATTACCTCAACATAAGTGTAACTCTGCCGTTTCTTGGATCATAAGAGGTAATTTTGCCTTCTCCTGATTTCCCGCTGTACTCCTATTTTTAAAGTTATTCATTTTTAACAGTCATTCTAAAATTTGCATTTGTGTATCGGAATTTCATTTGAATCAATGCAATGTACAACAGCCCTTTGGATAAAAATACTAAATTGATATACATCCCCATTGATATAGATTACAATTAGGGGTTTGAAAAGTTTGGACACTAAACTTGATGAACCAATCAATCAATATTTTATAAATGTCCACAAAATTGTTAAGCCAACGAATAAGAAAACGATATTATAAAACTTGAAGGACTATTTTAATAAACAGTCCAATGTCGGATTATTTTTTAAAAGGTAAAGTAAGAACCTTACCGTGAAAGAAAATGGGCATTAATGCCATTTTATGGGCCATGGTATTTCCCATATACTAACTGTCAGAAAGACATTAATCCTGCTTCTTTATAATAAATGTATGAAGGTATACAAATAACAATTTCATCGATTTAAATAAACATACAATTACAATCTAGTTATTATTTATATAATAACTTTCTATTTTAATGCTTTTCAGGGAAGAAAGGAGAGGTAAATATGTAGATTCAAGGTTAATTGTTTTTCACTTAATTTGTAACACTAAATGTGACCAAGCACAAAGAATATTAATTTTGGCAGACATTGCCATTAAATTAGTAAATTATTGCTGACAAATGAGTTTTTTTTCAATTAAAATTATTAAAGTGAACTATTTTATTGACAATCCCTAAAAATAGATGATCTAAATCACTTGTGGCGTGCACAGCGTTTTGACAGGGGGAGTAAGCCCTTAGTAGAAAATTTAAAAAAATGGAAGACAAAGCCCAAAAATTATTTTTTTTAGGGGAGTATTAACTAACACCCCCTTTTTGTTACATTACTGATATTTTTTCAGCGTTTTTACTTTTCTTATTATCTTATTACAATTGACTTTATGAAATTCTTATAATAAAAATAATAAGTATATGATGTAAGACAATATTTAATTGATGTTACATGTGTAATTCTTATTTTAATGATGTTTAATGATACAAAATCATTAAAATAGGATGATTTGGACTGTATGACACCTCCTTTTCCAAGTTACTTATGTTGATATTTACACTTTATTTATAAATCAGTATGTATGCATTAAATAATTATATGTTGCCTCAAACTTTTCCACAATTCAAAAATTATCATTTTCAAGACAAAATACTTTCATTATTCCAAAAATATCTTTACTATAATCTATATATCAAAATCTTCCACATGTGGAACTTCCACATATTTTCAAATTTTTCAAGGACCTAGCGCAAAAGGCAGAGATCTCAAGGAATAAGACAATGGAGGATTATTTGAAGCACATACAACAAAGAAGATAAAGTATCTTGTTATAAACAAAGCTTCTTGTCTTTTTATTGTTTGAACACTGGTATATTTGAGCCAACCAATCAAGATTTAATAAAAATATTTCTCGTATTTATTCGAATCCGGTGGATAGGAACCGGTTCTAATCTATACGAAAAAACTATGTCTAGCATCGTATTATATCCAGCTTTCAACTAATATAAAAATGTACAATCATAAGATTAAAACCAGTTTTTTTAGCCGGTGTCTTCGGCACCTCGAGGCTAAAAAAACTGGTTTTAATCTCATAATTGTACATTCTATATCCGCGGAAAGCTATTTATAATACGATGCGAGAAATAACTATTAAAGTTTTAAGACACCGATTGAGACAGTATGTTTTTAAGTCTTGCAAGTATAATTCACAGTCTAGTGTTCCTGGAAAAAGGGCAGTTTGTTTTTTACTAATAATTTGCGATTAATATATTTGAAATTAATTAAATCTTGCGGCAGTAATTGCAAACCTCTGTTTCTATGTACCTATCTGAGTATACATGTGAAAATGTCAAATAAAATTGCTATAATTACAATGAATTTTCATTGATGAATTTCTCAAACAAAACATAGAAGACAAAGATTTTTTAAAATAATACTTGAACAGTGCAAATATTTTAAAGATAGATTTATTCATGAATATATAAATTGATGAGGTACGTGTGATTTAAGCAGTTATTTTTGGCAGGGACATGAAAGTTATATAGTTTTAATAATGTTATTTGTCTGTGTTACAGTATTTGTTTTTTAGTATCTTTATCACTACACATACATAGAGAGAACAGAAAATACAAATAATTCATTTTTTAAATAAATGTGTTGCATCTCTAAAACAAATATCTTCCTTTTCTGGTGCTTTTATATTTCGATTTAAAACTCGAATTTTTTAATATGTCACTTATTCAATCAGTATTGAAAAGTGTGGTAAGCTGTTATAGCTACTCTGTTAAACTGTTTTGATCTAATAAAAAGTAGTCATAGCTGAATTAATATCAATAGTTTAATGACATTATATTAATATCATCATAATAATGTTGACATAATAAGATGAAGACACATTTTTTGCAGTGGGTACATAATAATTTCGTCCTTGGTTTATACTTTTTGTTTACATTCATAGATTTATCATGGAAATAAATCAAATTTATTGCAATATCGATTGGATATTATAAATTACTTTGCATCTAATAATGAGAACTTTTACGTTTTAAGTGAAGTTTTTATTTAATTTCACATTAGAAATTTAAGATGCTTAGCCCTAAGCATTTAAGCCAGGGATCTAAAGGGATAAGACAATGGTCAATAAATTGATATACGTCACCAATGGTGATACACAAAATTACCCTTTTATATATGTAGATTACAATTATTTGCTGAAAAGTTTGGACACTCAACATAGTGAACCAACCAATCAAAATGCATATAAAGTCCCCATTGTTGATAAGCTAACAAATGAGAAAAGGCATGATTAAACTTTCGGAACTAGTGTAATAAACAGCTCATATCGGTCTATCGGTTAAATAGACACATAGACATCCTGTTACTTTTATACACATATTTTGTTTTTTCTGCTTCTATTTGATGTATTCGGAGTTATGATAAATTACTAATTGTTAATGAATGAATGAAGGACGGGAAACAAACTTCCCTAATTGGTGTCCATATATTGCTGAATAAAAAAAAGTTGTGAAAGACTTTTTTTAATATAAGGGTCAATTAAAAAATTAATTCATTTTATGAAAATTGTTTCCCTAAATTTTATTTACAATTATTTGGACTAATCGAGACATGATTTTAACTTTCACTGGGTATGAAATATTTAAGTATCATTTACCTATAAGATGTTTTACTCAAAATGAATTACAGCGATAAAGAAAAGGGCAGACGAGAATTAACCTACTTACAAGAGTATTAGTGTGTGTATGGTTCTCCGTTTGTTTAGTAAGACCTCATAAACAGCGGACTGATGCCTCCACAATTTAAGGGAAGTTTTCTATGAGTTAAGTGGTTTAGGTCAGGTTTTAGGCTTTTTTAAGGTAGGGGTAAAAGGATTACCCTGTATCCTCAAAAAATAAAATGGCTTAGGCAATAATCTAAATATTATTTTCAGTGTATTTTGTGAACATCATAATCTAAACAGCTATAAGCAGACAAATTTTTTTAATAAAATAATAAAAAAAGTTTAGAAACCGCAATTATTACTAAATCAATCTTATTCAGACGGAAATTTGAAATAGTGATTTCTAGAATAAATTAGGACGTATTGCAACAACTAAAAATAACAGTCGGTAACGAGGATATCATAAACTGTAAACATGATTTTATAAACCAGCCAAAATTTTTGTAATTTTTTTTAATATTTCATTCATAGAAAGTAAAATTCTTGATTTCAAAGCAAAACTTTTTTCCCTTTGAAGCTTCTCATAGGTCCTGGGAAGGTGTATAAATTAAAACTATTTTGGGGGAGGGTACCTTTAAAAAACAACCCAGCCCCTATTTTTTTTAAAGTTGAGTGTCAACCCCTCCAACCTTACTTTAATTGCCTCTAGGGGCGTAGCCGATATTAATTTAAGATTATTTAAATTTTATATTATATAAAAAATAAGGTCAATTGTGTCCTTAGCTTAAGATTTCAATACTACATAACTGATTGAAATCTCGCGAATTTAAGCAAGCTTCACATAGGTCCCAG